>NC_073267.2:51980344-52289913 GCF_029289425.2 Pan paniscus | reverse complement strand
AATTCATCTGTCTAGCTTTATATGAAGAAATCCCGTTTCCAACGAAGGCCTCAAAGAGGTCTAATTATCCCCTTGCAGACTTAACAAACAGAGTGTTTCCAAACTGCTCTATGAAAAGAAAGGTTAAACTCTCTGTGTTGAACGCACACATCACAAAGTAGTTTCAGAGAATGATTCTGTCTAGTTTTTATACAAAGATATTTCGATTTCTAAGATTGGCCTCAAATCGCTTGAAATCTCCACTTGCAAATTCCACATAAAGAGTGTTTCCAAACTGCTCTGTCTAAAAGAAGTTTTAACTATGTTAGTTGAATACACACAACACAAAGAAGTTACTGGGAGTTCATCTGTCTTGCAGTATACTGAGAAATCCCGTTTCCAACGAAGGCCTCAAAGTGGTCCAAATATACTCTTGCAAACTTAACAGAGTGTTTCCAAACCACTCTATGAAAACAAAGGTGAAACTCTGTGAGTTGAACGCACACATCACAAAGTAGTTTCTGACAATGATTCTGTCTAGTTTTTAAACGAACATATATCCTTTACAACAATTGGCCTCAAATCGCTTGAAATCTCCACTTGTAAAATCCGCAAAAAGAGTGTTTCAAATCTGCTCTGTCTAAAGAAAGTTTCAACTCTGTGAGCTGAATACACACAACACAAAGAAGTTACTGAGAATTCATCTGTCTAGCTTTATATGAAGAAATCCCGTTTCCAACGAAGGCCTCATAGAGGTCTAATTATCCCCTTGCAGACTTAACAAACAGAGTGTTTCCAAACTGCTCTATGAAAAGAAACGTTAAACTCTGTGAGTTGAACGCACACATCACAAAGTAGTTTCTCAGAATGATTCTGTCTAGATTTTAAAGAAGATATTTCGATTTGTAAGATTGGCCTCAAATCGCTTGAAATCTCCACTTGCAAATTCCACAAAAAGAGTGTTTCCAAACAGCTCTGTCTAAAGGAAGGTTCAACTGTGTGAGTTGAATACACACAACACAAAGAAGTTACTGAGAATTCATCTGTCTAGCTTTATATGTAGAAATCCCGTTTCCAAAGAAGGCCTCAAAGAGTTCTAATTATCCCCTTGCAGACTTAACAAACAGAGTGTTTCCAAACTGCCCTATTAAAAGAAAGGTTAAACTCTGTTAGTTGAACGCACACATCACAAATAGTTTCTGAGAATGATTCTGTCTAGTTTTTAAAAGAAGATACTTCCTTTCCTACAATTGGCCTGAAGTCGCTTGAAATCTCCACTTGTAAAATCCACAAAAGGAGTGTTTCAAATCTGCTCTGTCTAAAGAAATTTTCAACTCTGTGAGCTGAATACACACAACACAAAGAAGTTACTGAGAATTCATCTGTCTAGCTTTATATGAAGAATTCCCGTTTCCAACGAAGGCCTCAAAGAGGTCTAAATATCCCCTTGCAGACTTAACAAACATAGTGTTTCCAAACTGCTCTTTGAAAAGAAAGGTTAAACTCTGTGAGTTGAACGCACACATCACAAAGTATTTTCTGAGAGTGATTCTGTCTAGTTTTTATAAAAAGATATTTCGATTTCTAAGATTGGCCTCAAATCGCTTTAAATCTCTACTTGCAAATTCCACAAAAAGAGTGTTTCCAAACTGCTCTGTGTAAAGGAAGTTTCAACTCTGTGAGTTGAATACACACAACACAAAGAAGTTACTGGGAGTTCATCTGTCTAGCAATATACTGAGAAAACCCGTTTCCAAAGAAGGCCTCAAAATGGTCCAAATATCCTCTTCCAAACTTAACAGAGTGTTGCTAAACTGCTCTATGAAAAGAAAGGTGAAACTCTGTGAGTTGAACGCACACATCACAAAGTAGTTTCTGAGAATGATTCTGTCAGGGTTTTATACAAAGATATTTCGATTTGTAAGATTGGCCTCAAATCGCTTGAAATGTCCACTTGCAAATTCCACAAAAAGAGTGTTTCCAAACTGCTCTGTCTAAAGGAAGGTTCAACTGTGTGAGTTGAATACACACAACACAAAGAAGTTACTGAGAATTCATCTGTCTAGCTTTATATGAAGAAATCCCGTTTCCAACGAAGGCCTCAAAGAGGTCTAATTATCCCCTTGCAGACTTAACAAACAGAGTGTTTCCAAACTGCTCTATGAAAAGAAAGGTTAAACTATGTGAATTGAACGCACACATCACAAAGTAGTTTCTGAGAATGATTCTGTCTAGTTTTTAAAAGAAGATACTACCTTTCCTACAATTGGCCTGAAGTCGCTTGAAATCTCCACTTGTAAAACCCACAAAAAGAGTGTTTCAAATCTGCTCTGTCTAAAGAAAGTTTCAACTCTGTCAGCTGAATACACACAACACAAAGAAGTTACTGAGAATTCATCTGTCTAACTTTATATGAAGAATTCCCGTTTCCAACGAAGGCCTCAAAGAGGTCTAAATATCCCCTTGCACACTTAACAAACAGTGTGTTTCCAAACTGCTCTTTGAAAAGAAAGGTTAAACTCTGTGAGTTGAACGCACACATCACAAAGTAGTTTCTGAGAATGATTCTGTCTAGTTTTTAAAAGAAGATACTACCTTTCCTACAATTGGCTTGAAGTCGCTTGAAATCTCCACTTGTAAGATCCACAAAAGGAGTGTTTCAAATCTGCTCTGTCTAAAGAAAGTTTCAACTCTGTGAGCTGAATACACACAACACAAAGAAGTTACTGAGAATTCATCTGTCTAGCTTTATATGAAGAATACCCGTTTCCAACAAAGGCCTCAAAGAGGTCTAAATATCCCCTTGCAGACTTAACAAACAGAGTGTTTCCAAACTGCTCTTTGAAAAGAAAGGTTAAAGTCTGTTAGTTGAACGCACACTTCACAAATAGTTTTTCAGAATGATTCTATCTAGTTTTAAAAAGAAGATACTTCCTTTCCTATAATTGCCCTGAAGTCGCTTGAAATCTCCACTTGTGAAATCCACAAAAAGAGTGTTTCAAATCTGCTCTGTGTAAAGGAAGTTTCAACTCTGTGAGTTGAATACACACATCACAAAGAAGTTACTGGGAGTTCATCTGTCTACCAATATACTGAGAATACCCGTTTCCAACAAAGGCCTCAAAGAGGTCTAAATATCCCCTTTCACACTTAACAAACAGTGTGTTTCCAAACTGCTCTTTGAAAAGAAAGGTTAAACTCTGTTAGTTGAACGCACACATCACAAATAGTTTCTGAGAATGATTCTGTCTAGTTTTTAAAAGAAGATACTTCCTTTCCCACAATTGGCCTGAAGTCGCTTGAAATCTCCACTTGTAAAATCCACTAAAAGAGTGTTTCAAATCTGCTCTGTCTAAAGAAATTTTCAACTCTGTGACCTGAATACACACAACACAAAGAAGTTACTGAGAATTCATCTGTCTAGCTTTATATGAAGAATTCCCGTTTCCAATGAAGGCCTCAAAATGGTCCAAGTATCCTCTTCCAAACTTAACAGAGTGTTGCTAAACTGCTCTATGAAAAGAAAGGTTAAAGTCTGTGAGTTGAAGGCACACATCACAAAGTAGTTTCTGAGAATGATTATGTCTAGTTTTTATACAAAGATATTTCGATTTGTAAGATTGGCCTCAAATCGCTTGAAATCTCCACTTGCAAATTCCACAAAAAGAGTGTTTCCAAACAGCTCTGTCTAAAGGAAGGTTCAACTGTGTGAGTTGAATACACACAACACAAAGAAGTTACTGAGAATTCATCTGTCTAGCTTTATATGTAGAAATCCCGTTTCCAAAGAAGGCCTCAAAGAGGTCTAATTATCCCCTTGCAGACGTAACAAAGAGAGTGTTTCCAAACTGCTCTATGAAAAGAAAGGTTAAACTCTGTGAGTTGAACGCACACATCACAAAGTAGTTTCTGAGAATGATTCTGTCTAGTTTTTAAAAGACGATACTTCCTTTCCTACAATTGGCCTGAAGGCGCTTGAAATCTCCACTTGTAAAACCCACAAAAAGAGTGTTTCAAATCTGCTCTGTCTAAAGAAAGTTTCAACTCTGTCAGCTGAATACACACAACACAAAGAAGTTACTGAGAATTCATCTGTCTAGCTTTATATGAAGAATTCCCGTTTCCAACGAAGGCCTCAAAGAGGTCTAAATATCCCCTGGCAGACTTAACAAACAGAGTGTTTCCAAACTGCCCTATTAAAAGAAAGGTTAAACTCTGTGAGTTGAACTCACACATCACAAATAGTTTCTGAGAATGATTCTGTCTAGTTTTTAAAAGAAGATACTTCCTTTCCTACAATTGGCCTGAAGTCGCTTGAAATCTCCACTTGTAAAATCCACAAAAGGAGAGTTTCAAATCTGCTCTGTCTAAAGAAATTTTCAACTCTGTGAGCTGAATACACACAACACAAAGAAGTTACTGAGAATTCATCTGTCTAGCTTTATATGAAGAATTCCCGTTTCCAACGAAGGCCTCAAAGAGGTCTAAATGTCCCCTTGCAGACTTAACAAACATAGTGTTTCCAAACTGCTCTTTGAAAAGAAAGGTGAAACTCTGTGAGTTGAACGCACACATCACAAAGTATTTTCTGAGAGTGATTCTGTCTAGTTTTTATAAAAAGATATTTCGATTTCTAAGATTGGCCTCAAATCGCTTTAAATCTCTACTTGCAAATTCCACAAAAAGAGTGTTTCCAAACTGCTCTGTGTAAAGGAAGTTTCAACTCTGTGAGTTGAATACACACAACACAAAGAAGTTACTGGGAGTTCATCTGTCTAGCAATATACTGAGAAAACCCGTATCCAAAGAAGGCCTCAAAATGGTCCAAATATCCTCTTCCAAACTTAACAGAGTGTTGCTAAACTGCTCTATGAAAAGAAAGTTGAAACTCTGTGAGTTGAACGCACACATCACAAAGTAGTTTCCGAGAATGATTCTGTCAGGTTTTTATACAAAGATATTTCGATTTGTAAGATTGGCCTCAAATCGCGTGAAATCACCACTTGCAAATTCCACAAAAAGAGTGTTTCCAAACTGCTCTGTCTAAAGGAAGGTTCAACTGTGTGAGTTGAATACACATAACACAAAGAAGTTACTGAGAATTCATCTGTCTAGCTTTATATGAAGAAATCCCGTTTCCAACGAAGGCCTCAAAGAGGTCTAATTATCCCCTTGCAGACTTCACAAACAGAGTGTTTCCAAACTGCTCTATGAAAAGAAAGGTTAAACTCTGTGAGTTGAACGCACACATCACAAAGTAGTTTCTGAGAATGATTCTGTCTTGTTTTTAAAAGAAGATACTTCCTTTCCTATAATTGGCCTGAAGTCGCTTGAAATCTCCACTTGTAAAATCCACAAAAAGAGTGTTTCAAATCTGCTCTGTCTAAAGAAAGTTTCAACTCTGTCAGCTGAATACACACAACACAAAGAAGTTACTGAGAATTCATCTGTCTAGCTTTATATGAAGAATTCCCGTTTCCAACGAAGGCCTCAAAATGCTCCAGATATCCTCTTCCAAACTTAACAGAGTGTTACTAAACTGCTCTATGAAAAGAAAGGTTAAACTATGTTAGTTGAATGCACACATCACAAAGTAGTTTCAGAGAATGATTCTGTCTAGTTTTTATACAAAGTTATTTCGAATTCTAAGATTGGCCCCAAATCGCTTGAAATCTCCACTTGCAAATTCCACATAAAGAGTGTTTCCAAACTGCTCTGTCTAAACGAAGGTTCAAATAAGTTAGTTGAATACACACAACACAAAGAAGTTACTGGGAGTTCATCTGTCTAGCAGTATACTGAGAAATCCCGTTTCCAACGAAGGACTCAAAGTGGTCCAAATATACTCTTCCAAACTTAACAGAGTGTTTCCAAACCACTCTATGAAAACAAAGGTGAATCTCTGTGAGTTCAATGCACACATCACAAAGTAGTTTCTGACAATGATTCTGTCTAGTTTTTAAACGAAGATGTATTCTTTACTACAATTGGCCTCAAATCGCTTGAAATCTCCACTTCTAAAACAAAAACAGTGTTTCAAATCTGCTCTGTCTAAAGAAAGTTTCAACTCTGTGAGCTGAATACACACAACACAAAGAAGTTACTGAGAATTCATCTGTCTAGCTTTATATGAAGAATTCCCGTTTCCAACGAAGGCCTCAAAGAGGTCTAAATATCCCCTTGCAGACTGAACAAACAGAGTGTTTCCAAACTGCTCTTTGAAAAGAAAGGTTAAACTCTGTAAGTTGAACGCACACATCACACAGTAGTTTCTGAGAATGATTCTGTCTAGTTTTTATACAAAGATATTTCGATTTCTAAGATTGGCCTCAAATCGCTTGGAATCTCCACTTCCAAATTCCACAAAAGAGTGTTTCCAAACTGCTCTGTGTAAAGGAAGTTTCAACTCTGTGAGTTGAATACACACAACACAAAGAAGTTACTGGGAGTTCATCTGTCTAGCAATATACTGAGAAAACCCGTTTCCAAAGAAGTACTCAAAATGGTCCAAATATCCTCTTCCAAACTTCACAGAGTGTTGCTAAACTGCTCTATGAAAAGAAAGGTGAAACTCTGTGAGTTGAACGCACACATCACAAAGAAGATTCTGAGAATGATTCTGTCTAGTTTTTATACAAAGATATTTCGATTTGTAAGATTGGCCTCAAATCGCTTGAAATGTCCACGTGCAAATTCCACAAAGGAGTGTTTCCAAACTGCTCTGTGTAAAGGAAGGTTCAACTGTGTGATTTGAATACACACAACACAAAGAAGTTACTGAGAATTCATCTGTCTAGCTTTATATGAAGAAATCCCGTTTCCAACGAAGGCCTCATAGAGGTCTAATTATCCCCTTGCAGACTTAACAAACAGAGTGTTTCCAAACTGCTCTATGAAAAGAAACGTTAAACTCTGTGAGTTGAACGCACACATCACAAAGTAGTTTCTGAGAATGATTCTGTCTAGTTTTTAAAAGAAGATACTACCTTCCCTACAATTGGCCTGAAGTCGCTTGAAATCTCCACTTGTAAAATCCACAAAAAGAGTGTTGCAAATCTGCTCTGTCTAAAGAAAGTTTCAACTCTGTGAGCTGAATACACACAACACAAAGGAGTTACTGAGAATTCATCTGTCTAGCTTTATATGAAGAATACCCGTTTCCAACGAAGGCCTCAAAGAGGTCTAAATATCCCCTTGCAGACTTAACAAACAGAGTGTTTCCAAACTCCTCTTTGAAAAGAAAGGTTAAACTCTGTTAGTTGAACGCACACATCACAAATAGTTTCTGAGAATGATTCTATCTAGTTTTTAAAAGAAGATACTTCCTTTCCTATAATTGGCCTGAAGTCGCTTGAAATCTCCACTTGTAAAATCCACAAAAAGAGTGTTTCAAATCTGCTCTGTGTAAAGGAAGTTTAAACCCTGTGAGTTGAATACATACAGCACAAAGAAGTTACTGGGAGTTCATCTGTCTACCAATATACTGAGAAGACCCATTTCAAAAGAAGGCCTCAAAGTGGTCTAAATATCCTCTTCCAAACTTAACAGAGTGTTGCTAAACTGCTCTATGAAAAGAAAGGTGAAACTCTGTGAGTTGAACGCACACATCACAAAGTAGTTTCTGAGAATGATTCTGTCTAGTTTTTATACAAAGATATTTCGATTTGTAAGATTGGCCTCAAATCGCTTGAAATCTCCACTTGCAAATTCCACAAAAAGAGTGTTTCCAAACTGCTCTGTTTAAAGGAAGGTGCAACTGTGTGAGTTGAATACACACAACACAAAGAAGTTACTGAGAATTCATCTGTCTAGCTTTATATGAAGAAATCCCGTTTCCAACGAAGGCCTCAAAGAGGTCTAATTATCCCCTTGCAGACTTAACAAACAGAGTGTTTCCAAACTGCTCTATGAAAAGAAAGGTTAAACTCTCTGTGTTGAACGCACACATCACAAAGTAGTTTCAGAGAATGATTCTGTCTAGTTTTTATACAAAGATATTTCGATTTCTAAGATTGGCCTCAAATCGCTTGAAATCTCCACTTGCAAATTCCACATAAAGAGTGTTTCCAAACTGCTCTGTCTAAAAGAAGTTTTAACTATGTTAGTTGAATACACACAACACAAAGAAGTTACTGGGAGTTCATCTGTCTTGCAGTATACTGAGAAATCCCGTTTCCAACGAAGGCCTCAAAGTGGTCCAAATATACTCTTGCAAACTTAACAGAGTGTTTCCAAACCACTCTATGAAAACAAAGGTGAAACTCTGTGAGTTGAACGCACACATCACAAAGTAGTTTCTGACAATGATTCTGTCTAGTTTTTAAACGAACATATATCCTTTACAACAATTGGCCTCAAATCGCTTGAAATCTCCACTTGTAAAATCCGCAAAAAGAGTGTTTCAAATCTGCTCTGTCTAAAGAAAGTTTCAACTCTGTGAGCTGAATACACACAACACAAAGAAGTTACTGAGAATTCATCTGTCTAGCTTTATATGAAGAAATCCCGTTTCCAACGAAGGCCTCATAGAGGTCTAATTATCCCCTTGCAGACTTAACAAACAGAGTGTTTCCAAACTGCTCTATGAAAAGAAACGTTAAACTCTGTGAGTTGAACGCACACATCACAAAGTAGTTTCTCAGAATGATTCTGTCTAGATTTTAAAGAAGATATTTCGATTTGTAAGATTGGCCTCAAATCGCTTGAAATCTCCACTTGCAAATTCCACAAAAAGAGTGTTTCCAAACAGCTCTGTCTAAAGGAAGGTTCAACTGTGTGAGTTGAATACACACAACACAAAGAAGTTACTGAGAATTCATCTGTCTAGCTTTATATGTAGAAATCCCGTTTCCAAAGAAGGCCTCAAAGAGTTCTAATTATCCCCTTGCAGACTTAACAAACAGAGTGTTTCCAAACTGCCCTATTAAAAGAAAGGTTAAACTCTGTTAGTTGAACGCACACATCACAAATAGTTTCTGAGAATGATTCTGTCTAGTTTTTAAAAGAAGATACTTCCTTTCCTACAATTGGCCTGAAGTCGCTTGAAATCTCCACTTGTAAAATCCACAAAAGGAGTGTTTCAAATCTGCTCTGTCTAAAGAAATTTTCAACTCTGTGAGCTGAATACACACAACACAAAGAAGTTACTGAGAATTCATCTGTCTAGTTTTATATGAAGAATTCCCGTTTCCAACGAAGGCCTCAAAGAGGTCTAAATATCCCCTTGCAGACTTAACAAACATAGTGTTTCCAAACTGCTCTTTGAAAAGAAAGGTTAAACTCTGTGAGTTGAACGCACACATCACAAAGTATTTTCTGAGAGTGATTCTGTCTAGTTTTTATAAAAAGATATTTCGATTTCTAAGATTGGCCTCAAATTGCTTTAAATCTCTACTTGCAAATTCCACAAAAAGAGTGTTTCCAAACTGCTCTGTGTAAAGGAAGTTTCAACTCTGTGAGTTGAATACACACAACACAAAGAAGTTACTGGGAGTTCATCTGTCTAGCAATATACTGAGAAAACCCGTTTCCAAAGAAGGCCTCAAAATGGTCCAAATATCCTCTTCCAAACTTAACAGAGTGTTGCTAAACTGCTCTATGAAAAGAAAGGTGAAACTCTGTGAGTTGAACGCACACATCACAAAGTAGTTTCTGAGAATGATTCTGTCAGGGTTTTATACAAAGATATTTCGATTTGTAAGATTGGCCTCAAATCGCTTGAAATGTCCACTTGCAAATTCCACAAAAAGAGTGTTTCCAAACTGCTCTGTCTAAAGGAAGGTTCAACTGTGTGAGTTGAATACACACAACACAAAGAAGTTACTGAGAATTCATCTGTCTAGCTTTATATGAAGAAATCCCGTTTCCAACGAAGGCCTCAAAGAGGTCTAATTATCCCCTTGCAGACTTAACAAACAGAGTGTTTCCAAACTGCTCTATGAAAAGAAAGGTTAAACTATGTGAATTGAACGCACACATCACAAAGTAGTTTCTGAGAATGATTCTGTCTAGTTTTTAAAAGAAGATACTACCTTTCCTACAATTGGCCTGAAGTCGCTTGAAATCTCCACTTGTAAAACCCACAAAAAGAGTGTTTCAAATCTGCTCTGTCTAAAGAAAGTTTCAACTCTGTCAGCTGAATACACACAACACAAAGAAGTTACTGAGAATTCATCTGTCTAACTTTATATGAAGAATTCCCGTTTCCAACGAAGGCCTCAAAGAGGTCTAAATATCCCCTTGCACACTTAACAAACAGTGTGTTTCCAAACTGCTCTTTGAAAAGAAAGGTTAAACTCTGTGAGTTGAACGCACACATCACAAAGTAGTTTCTGAGAATGATTCTGTCTAGTTTTTAAAAGAAGATACTACCTTTCCTACAATTGGCTTGAAGTCGCTTGAAATCTCCACTTGTAAGATCCACAAAAGGAGTGTTTCAAATCTGCTCTGTCTAAAGAAAGTTTCAACTCTGTGAGCTGAATACACACAACACAAAGAAGTTACTGAGAATTCATCTGTCTAGCTTTATATGAAGAAATCCCGTTTCCAACGAAGGCCTCAAAGAGGTCTAATTATCCCCTTGCAGACTTAACAAACAGAGTGTTTCCAAACTGCTCTATGAAAAGAAAGGTTAAACTCTCTGTGTTGAACGCACACATCACAAAGTAGTTTCAGAGAATGATTCTGTCTAGTTTTTATACAAAGATATTTCGATTTCTAAGATTGGCCTCAAATCGCTTGAAATCTCCACTTGCAAATTCCACATAAAGAGTGTTTCCAAACTGCTCTGTCTAAAAGAAGTTTTAACTATGTTAGTTGAATACACACAACACAAAGAAGTTACTGGGAGTTCATCTGTCTTGCAGTATACTGAGAAATCCCGTTTCCAACGAAGGCCTCAAAGTGGTCCAAATATACTCTTGCAAACTTAACAGAGTGTTTCCAAACCACTCTATGAAAACAAAGGTGAAACTCTGTGAGTTGAACGCACACATCACAAAGTAGTTTCTGACAATGATTCTGTCTAGTTTTTAAACGAACATATATCCTTTACAACAATTGGCCTCAAATCGCTTGAAATCTCCACTTGTAAAATCCGCAAAAAGAGTGTTTCAAATCTGCTCTGTCTAAAGAAAGTTTCAACTCTGTGAGCTGAATACACACAACACAAAGAAGTTACTGAGAATTCATCTGTCTAGCTTTATATGAAGAAATCCCGTTTCCAACGAAGGCCTCATAGAGGTCTAATTATCCCCTTGCAGACTTAACAAACAGAGTGTTTCCAAACTGCTCTATGAAAAGAAACGTTAAACTCTGTGAGTTGAACGCACACATCACAAAGTAGTTTCTGAGAATGATTCTGTCTAGATTTTAAAGAAGATATTTCGATTTGTAAGATTGGCCTCAAATCGCTTGAAATCTCCACTTGCAAATTCCACAAAAAGAGTGTTTCCAAACAGCTCTGTCTAAGGGAAGGTTCAACTGTGTGAGTTGAATACACACAACACAAAGAAGTTACTGAGAATTCATCTGTCTAGCTTTATATGTAGAAATCCCGTTTCCAAAGAAGGCCTCAAAGAGGTCTAATTATCCCCTTGCAGACTTAACAAACAGAGTGTTTCCAAACTGCCCTATTAAAAGAAAGGTTAAACTCTGTTAGTTGAACGCACACATCACAAATAGTTTCTGAGAATGATTCTGTCTAGTTTTTAAAAGAAGATACTTCCTTTCCTACAATTGGCCTGAAGTCGCTTGAAATCTCCACTTGTAAAATCCACAAAAGGAGTGTTTCAAATCTGCTCTGTCTAAAGAAATTTTCAACTCTGTGAGCTGAATACACACAACACAAAGAAGTTACTGAGAATTCATCTGTCTAGCTTTATATGAAGAATTCCCGTTTCCAACGAAGGCCTCAAAGAGGTCTAAATATCCCCTTGCAGACTTAACAAACATAGTGTTTCCAAACTGCTCTTTGAAAAGAAAGGTTAAACTCTGTGAGTTGAACGCACACATCACAAAGTATTTTCTGAGAGTGATTCTGTCTAGTTTTTATAAAAAGATATTTCGATTTCTAAGATTGGCCTCAAATCGCTTTAAATCTCTACTTGCAAATTCCACAAAAAGAGTGTTTCCAAACTGCTCTGTGTAAAGGAAGTTTCAACTCTGTGAGTTGAATACACACAACACAAAGAAGTTACTGGGAGTTCATCTGTCTAGCAATATACTGAGAAAACCCGTTTCCAAAGAAGGCCTCAAAATGGTCCAAATATCCTCTTCCAAACTTAACAGAGTGTTGCTAAACTGCTCTATGAAAAGAAAGGTGAAACTCTGTGAGTTGAACGCACACATCACAAAGTAGTTTCTGAGAATGATGCTGTCTAGTTTTTATACAAAGATATTTCGATTTGTAAGATTGGCCTCAAATCGCTTGAAATGTCCACTTGCAAATTCCACAAAAAGAGTGTTTCCAAACTGCTCTGTCTAAAGGAAGGTTCAACTGTGTGAGTTGAATACACACAACACAAAGAAGTTACTGAGAATTCATCTGTCTAGCTTTATATGAAGAAATCCCGTTTCCAACGAAGGCCTCAAAGAGGTCTAATTATCCCCTTGCAGACTTAACAAACAGAGTGTTTCCAAACTGCTCTATGAAAAGAAAGGTTAAACTATGTGAATTGAACGCACACATCACAAAGTAGTTTCTGAGAATGATTCTGTCTAGTTTTTAAAAGAAGATACTACCTTTCCTACAATTGGCCTGAAGTCGCTTGAAATCTCCACTTGTAAAACCCACAAAAAGAGTGTTTCAAATCTGCTCTGTCTAAAGAAAGTTTCAACTCTGTCAGCTGAATACACACAACACAAAGAAGTTACTGAGAATTCATCTGTCTAACTTTATATGAAGAATTCCCGTTTCCAACGAAGGCCTCAAAGAGGTCTAAATATCCCCTTGCACACTTAACAAACAGTGTGTTTCCAAACTGCTCTTTGAAAAGAAAGGTTAAACTCTGTGAGTTGAACGCACACATCACAAAGTAGTTTCTGAGAATGATTCTGTCTAGTTTTTAAAAGAAGATACTACCTTTCCTACAATTGGCTTGAAGTCGCTTGAAATCTCCACTTGTAAGATCCACAAAAGGAGTGTTTCAAATCTGCTCTGTCTAAAGAAAGTTTCAACTCTGTGAGCTGAATACACACAACACAAAGAAGTTACTGAGAATTCATCTGTCTAGCTTTATATGAAGAAATCCCGTTTCCAACGAAGGCCTCAAAGAGGTCTAATTATCCCCTTGCAGACTTAACAAACAGAGTGTTTCCAAACTGCTCTATGAAAAGAAAGGTTAAACTCTCTGTGTTGAACGCACACATCACAAAGTAGTTTCAGAGAATGATTCTGTCTAGTTTTTATACAAAGATATTTCGATTTCTAAGATTGGCCTCAAATCGCTTGAAATCTCCACTTGCAAATTCCACATAAAGAGTGTTTCCAAACTGCTCTGTCTAAAAGAAGTTTTAACTATGTTAGTTGAATACACACAACACAAAGAAGTTACTGGGAGTTCATCTGTCTTGCAGTATACTGAGAAATCCCGTTTCCAACGAAGGCCTCAAAGTGGTCCAAATATACTCTTGCAAACTTAACAGAGTGTTTCCAAACCACTCTATGAAAACAAAGGTGAAACTCTGTGAGTTGAACGCACACATCACAAAGTAGTTTCTGACAATGATTCTGTCTAGTTTTTAAACGAACATATATCCTTTACAACAATTGGCCTCAAATCGCTTGAAATCTCCACTTGTAAAATCCGCAAAAAGAGTGTTTCAAATCTGCTCTGTCTAAAGAAAGTTTCAACTCTGTGAGCTGAATACACACAACACAAAGAAGTTACTGAGAATTCATCTGTCTAGCTTTATATGAAGAAATCCCGTTTCCAACGAAGGCCTCATAGAGGTCTAATTATCCCCTTGCAGACTTAACAAACAGAGTGTTTCCAAACTGCTCTATGAAAAGAAACGTTAAACTCTGTGAGTTGAACGCACACATCACAAAGTAGTTTCTCAGAATGATTCTGTCTAGATTTTAAAGAAGATATTTCGATTTGTAAGATTGGCCTCAAATCACTTGAAATCTCCACTTGCAAATTCCACAAAAAGAGTGTTTCCAAACAGCTCTGTCTAAAGGAAGGTTCAACTGTGTGAGTTGAATACACACAACACAAAGAAGTTACTGAGAATTCATCTGTCTAGCTTTATATGTAGAAATCCCGTTTCCAAAGAAGGCCTCAAAGAGGTCTAATTATCCCCTTGCAGACTTAACAAACAGAGTGTTTCCAAACTGCCCTATTAAAAGAAAGGTTAAACTCTGTTAGTTGAACGCACACATCACAAATAGTTTCTGAGAATGATTCTGTCTAGTTTTTAAAAGAAGATACTTCCTTTCCTACAATTGGCCTGAAGTCGCTTGAAATCTCCACTTGTAAAATCCACAAAAGGAGTGTTTCAAATCTGCTCTGTCTAAAGAAATTTTCAACTCTGTGAGCTGAATACACACAACACAAAGAAGTTACTGAGAATTCATCTGTCTAGCTTTATATGAAGAATTCCCGTTTCCAACGAAGGCCTCAAAGAGGTCTAAATATCCCCTTGCAGACTTAACAAACATAGTGTTTCCAAACTGCTCTTTGAAAAGAAAGGTTAAACTCTGTGAGTTGAACGCACACATCACAAAGTATTTTCTGAGAGTGATTCTGTCTAGTTTTTATAAAAAGATATTTCGATTTCTAAGATTGGCCTCAAATCGCTTTAAATCTCTACTTGCAAATTCCACAAAAAGAGTGTTTCCAAACTGCTCTGTGTAAAGGAAGTTTCAACTCTGTGAGTTGAATACACACAACACAAAGAAGTTACTGGGAGTTCATCTGTCTAGCAATATACTGAGAAAACCCGTTTCCAAAGAAGGCCTCAAAATGGTCCAAATATCCTCTTCCAAACTTAACAGAGTGTTGCTAAACTGCTCTATGAAAAGAAAGGTGAAACTCTGTGAGTTGAACGCACACATCACAAAGTAGTTTCTGAGAATGATGCTGTCTAGTTTTTATACAAAGATATTTCGATTTGTAAGATTGGCCTCAAATCGCTTGAAATGTCCACTTGCAAATTCCACAAAAAGAGTGTTTCCAAACTGCTCTGTCTAAAGGAAGGTTCAACTGTGTGAGTTGAATACACACAACACAAAGAAGTTACTGAGAATTCATCTGTCTAGCTTTATATGAAGAAATCCCGTTTCCAACGAAGGCCTCAAAGAGGTCTAATTATCCCCTTGCAGACTTAACAAACAGAGTGTTTCCAAACTGCTCTATGAAAAGAAAGGTTAAACTATGTGAATTGAACGCACACATCACAAAGTAGTTTCTGAGAATGATTCTGTCTAGTTTTTAAAAGAAGATACTACCTTTCCTACAATTGGCCTGAAGTCGCTTGAAATCTCCACTTGTAAAACCCACAAAAAGAGTGTTTCAAATCTGCTCTGTCTAAAGAAAGTTTCAACTCTGTCAGCTGAATACACACAACACAAAGAAGTTACTGAGAATTCATCTGTCTAAATTTATATGAAGAATTCCCGTTTCCAACGAAGGCCTCAAAGAGGTCTAAATATCCCCTTGCACACTTAACAAACAGTGTGTTTCCAAACTGCTCTTTGAAAAGAAAGGTTAAACTCTGTGAGTTGAACGCACACATCACAAAGTAGTTTCTGAGAATGATTCTGTCTAGTTTTTAAAAGAAGATACTACCTTTCCTACAATTGGCTTGAAGTCGCTTGAAATCTCCACTTGTAAAATCCACAAAAGGAGTGTTTCAAATCTGCTCTGTCTAAAGAAAGTTTCAACTCTGTGAGCTGAATACACACAACACAATGAAGTTACTGAGAATTCATCTGTCTAGCTTTATATGAAGAATACCCGTTTCCAACAAAGGCCTCAAAGAGGTCTAAATATCCCCTTGCAGACTTAACAAACAGAGTGTTTCCAAACTGCTCTTTGAAAAGAAAGGTTAAAGTCTGTTAGTTGAACGCACACTTCACAAATAGTTTTTCAGAATGATTCTTTCTAGTTTTAAAAAGAAGATACTTCCTTTCCTATAATTGCCCTGAAGTCGCTTGAAATCTCCACTTGTGAAATCCACAAAAAGAGTGTTTCAAATCTGCTCTGTGTAAAGGAAGTTTCAACTCTGTGAGTTGAATACACACATCACAAAGAAGTTACTGGGAGTTCATCTGTCTACCAATATACTGAGAAGACCCGTTTCAAACAAAGGCCTCAAAGAGGTCTAAATATCCCCTTTCACACTTAACAAACAGTGTGTTTCCAAACTGCTCTTTGAAAAGAAAGGTTAAACTCTGTTAGTTGAACGCACACATCACAAATAGTTTCTGAGAATGATTCTGTCTAGTTTTTAAAAGAAGATACTTCCTTTCCCACAATTGGCCTGAAGTCGCTTGAAATCTCCACTTGTAAAATCCACTAAAAGAGTGTTTCAAATCTGCTCTGTCTAAAGAAATTTTCAACTCTGTGACCTGAATACACACAACACAAAGAAGTTACTGAGAATTCATCTGTCTAGCTTTATATGAAGAATTCCCGTTTCCAATGAAGGCCTCAAAATGGTCCAAGTATCCTCTTCCAAACTTAACAGAGTGTTGCTAAACTGCTCTATGAAAAGAAAGGTTAAAGTCTGTGAGTTGAAGGCACACATCACAAAGTAGTTTCTGAGAATGATTATGTCTAGTTTTTATACAAAGATATTTCGATTTGTAAGATTGGCCTCAAATCGCTTGAAATCTCCACTTGCAAATTCCACAAAAAGAGTGTTTCCAAACAGCTCTGTCTAAAGGAAGGTTCAACTGTGTGAGTTGAATACACACAACACAAAGAAGTTACTGATAATTCATCTGTCTAGCTTTATATGTAGAAATCCCGTTTCCAAAGAAGGCCTCAAAGAGGTCTAATTATCCCCTTGCAGAGGTAACAAAGAGAGTGTTTCCAAACTGCTCTATGAAAAGAAAGGTTAAACTCTGTGAGTTGAACGCACACATCACAAATAGTTTCTGAGAATGATTCTGTCTAGTTTTTAAAAGAAGATACTTCCTTCCCTACAATTGGCCTGAAGGCGCTTGAAATCTCCACTTGTAAAATCCACAAAAGGAGAGTTTCAAATCTGCTCTGTCTAAAGAAATTTTCAACTCTGTGAGCTGAATACACACAACACAAAGAAGTTACTGAGAATTCATCTGTCTAGCTTTATATGAAGAATTCCCGTTTCCAACGAAGGCCTCAAAGAGGTCTAAATGTCCCCTTGCAGACTTAACAAACATAGTGTTTCCAAACTGCTCTTTGAAAAGAAAGGTGAAACTCTGTGAGTTGAACGCACACATCACAAAGTATTTTCTGAGAGTGATTCTGTCTAGTTTTTATAAAAAGATATTTCGATTTCTAAGATTGGCCTCAAATCGCTTTAAATCTCTACTTGCAAATTCCACAAAAAGAGTGTTTCCAAACTGCTCTGTGTAAAGGAAGTTTCAACTCTGTGAGTTGAATACACACAACACAAAGAAGTTACTGGGAGTTCATCTGTCTAGCAATATACTGAGAAAACCCGTATCCAAAGAAGGCCTCAAAATGGTCCAAATATCCTCTTCCAAACTTAACAGAGTGTTGCTAAACTGCTCTATGAAAAGAAAGTTGAAACTCTGTGAGTTGAACGCACACATCACAAAGTAGTTTCCGAGAATGATTCTGTCAGGTTTTTATACAAAGATATTTCGATTTGTAAGATTGGCCTCAAATCGCGTGAAATCACCACTTGCAAATTCCACAAAAAGAGTGTTTCCAAACTGCTCTGTCTAAAGGAAGGTTCAACTGTGTGAGTTGAATACACATAACACAAAGAAGTTACTGAGAATTCATCTGTCTAGCTTTATATGAAGAAATCCCGTTTCCAACGAAGGCCTCAAAGAGGTCTAATTATCCCCTTGCAGACTTCACAAACAGAGTGTTTCCAAACTGCTCTATGAAAAGAAAGGTTAAACTCTGTGAGTTGAACGCACACATCACAAAGTAGTTTCTGAGAATGATTCTGTCTTGTTTTTAAAAGAAGATACTTCCTTTCCTATAATTGGCCTGAAGTCGCTTGAAATCTCCACTTGTAAAATCCACAAAAAGAGTGTTTCAAATCTGCTCTGTCTAAAGAAAGTTTCAACTCTGTCAGCTGAATACACACAACACAAAGAAGTTACTGAGAATTCATCTGTCTAGCTTTATATGAAGAATTCCCGTTTCCAACGAAGGCCTCAAAATGCTCCAAATATCCTCTTCCAAACTTAACAGAGTGTTGCTAAACTGCTCTATGAAAAGAAAGGTTAAACTATGTAAGTTGAATGCACACATCACAAAGTAGTTTCAGAGAATGATTCTGTCTAGTTTTTATACAAAGTTATTTCGAATTCTAAGATTGGCCCCAAATCGCTTGAAATCTCCACTTGCAAATTCCACATAAAGAGTGTTTCCAAACTGCTCTGTCTAAACGAAGGTTCAAATAAGTTAGTTGAATACACACAACACAAAGAAGTTACTGGGAGTTCATCTGTCTAGCAGTATACTGAGAAATCCCGTTTCCAACGAAGGACTCAAAGTGGTCCAAATATACTCTTCCAAACTTAACAGAGTGTTTCCAAACCACTCTATGAAAACAAAGGTGAATCTCTGTGAGTTCAATGCACACATCACAAAGTAGTTTCTGACAATGATTCTGTCTAGTTTTTAAACGAAGATGTATTCTTTACTACAATTGGCCTCAAATCGCTTGAAATCTCCACTTGTAAAACCCACAAAAACAGTGTTTCAAATCTGCTCTGTCTAAAGAAAGTTTCAACTCTGTGAGCTGAATACACACAACACAAAGAAGTTACTGAGAATTCATCTGTCTAGCTTTATATGAAGAATTCCCGTTTCCAACGAAGGCCTCAAAGAGGTCTAAATATCCCCTTGCAGACTGAACAAACAGAGTGTTTCCAAACTGCTCTTTGAAAAGAAAGGTTAAACTCTGTAAGTTGAACGCACACATCACACAGTAGTTTCTGAGAATGATTCTGTCTAGTTTTTATACAAAGATATTTCGATTTCTAAGATTGGCCTCAAATCGCTTGGAATCTCCACTTCCAAATTCCACAAAAGAGTGTTTCCAAACTGCTCTGTGTAAAGGAAGTTTCAACTCTGTGAGTTGAATACACACAACACAAAGAAGTTACTGGGAGTTCATCTGTCTAGCAATATACTGAGAAAACCCGTTTCCAAAGAAGGACTCAAAATGGTCCAAATATCCTCTTCCAAACTTCACAGAGTGTTGCTAAACTGCTCTATGAAAAGAAAGGTGAAACTCTGTGAGTTGAACGCACACATCACAAAGAAGATTCTGAGAATGATTCTGTCTAGTTTTTATACAAAGATATTTCGATTTGTAAGATTGGCCTCAAATCGCTTGAAATGTCCACGTGCAAATTCCACAAAGGAGTGTTTCCAAACTGCTCTGTGTAAAGGAAGGTTCAACTGTGTGATTTGAATACACACAACACAAAGAAGTTACTGAGAATTCATCTGTCTAGCTTTATATGAAGAAATCCCGTTTCCAACGAAGGCCTCATAGAGGTCTAATTATCCCCTTGCAGACTTAACAAACAGAGTGTTTCCAAACTGCTCTATGAAAAGAAACGTTAAACTCTGTGAGTTGAACGCACACATCACAAAGTAGTTTCTGAGAATGATTCTGTCTAGTTTTTAAAAGAAGATACTACCTTCCCTACAATTGGCCTGAAGTCGCTTGAAATCTCCACTTGTAAAATCCACAAAAAGAGTGTTGCAAATCTGCTCTGTCTAAAGAAAGTTTCAACTCTGTGAGCTGAATACACACAACACAAAGGAGTTACTGAGAATTCATCTGTCTAGCTTTATATGAAGAATACCCGTTTCCAACGAAGGCCTCAAAGAGGTCTAAATATCCCCTTGCAGACTTAACAAACAGAGTGTTTCCAAACTCCTCTTTGAAAAGAAAGGTTAAACTCTGTTAGTTGAACGCACACATCACAAATAGTTTCTGAGAATGATTCTATCTAGTTTTTAAAAGATGATACTTCCTTTCCTATAATTGGCCTGAAGTCGCTTGAAATCTCCACTTGTAAAATCCACAAAAAGAGTGTTTCAAATCTGCTCTGTGTAAAGGAAGTTTAAACCCTGTGAGTTGAATACATACAGCACAAAGAAGTTACTGGGAGTTCATCTGTCTACCAATATACTGAGAAGACCCATTTCAAAAGAAGGCCTCAAAGTGGTCTAAATATCCTCTTCCAAACTTAACAGAGTGTTGCTAAACTGCTCTATGAAAAGAAAGGTGAAACTCTGTGAGTTGAACGCACACATCACAAAGTAGTTTCTGAGAATGATTCTGTCTAGTTTTTATACAAAGATATTTCGATTTGTAAGATTGGCCTCAAATCGCTTGAAATCTCCACTTGCAAATTCCACAAAAAGAGTGTTTCCAAACTGCTCTGTTTAAAGGACGGTGCAACTGTGTGAGTTGAATACACACAACACAAAGAAGTTACTGAGAATTCATCTGTCTAGCTTTATATGAAGAAATCCCGTTTCCAACGAAGGCCTCAAAGAGGTCTAATTATCCCCTTGCAGACTTAACAAACAGAGTGTTTCCAAACTACTCTATGAAAAGAAAGGTTAAACTCTCTGTGTTGAACGCACACATCACAAAGTAGTTTCAGAGAATGATTCTGTCTAGTTTTTATACAAAGATATTTCGATTTCTAAGATTGGCCTCAAATCGCTTGAAATCTCCACTTGCAAATTCCACATAAAGAGTGTTTCCAAACTGCTCTGTCTAAAAGAAGTTTTAACTATGTTAGTTGAATACACACAACACAAAGAAGTTACTGGGAGTTCATCTGTCTTGCAGTATACTGAGAAATCCCGTTTCCAACGAAGGCCTCAAAGTGGTCCAAATATACTCTTGCAAACTTAACAGAGTGTTTCCAAACCACTCTATGAAAACAAAGGTGAAACTCTGTGAGTTGAACGCACACATCACAAAGTAGTTTCTGACAATGATTCTGTCTAGTTTTTAAACGAACATATATCCTTTACAACAATTGGCCTCAAATCGCTTGAAATCTCCACTTGTAAAATCCGCAAAAAGAGTGTTTCAAATCTGCTCTGTCTAAAGAAAGTTTCAACTCTGTGAGCTGAATACACACAACACAAAGAAGTTACTGAGAATTCATCTGTCTAGCTTTATATGAAGAATTCCCGTTTCCAACGAAGGCCTCAAAGAGGTCTAAATATCCCCTTGCAGACTTAACAAACAGAGTGTTTCCAAACTGCTCTCTGAAAAGAAAGGTTAAACTCTGTAAGTTGAACGCACACATCACAAAGTAGTTTCTGAGATTGATTCTGTCTTGTTTTTATACAAAGATATTTCGATTTCTTAGATTGGCCTCAAATCGCTTGGAATCTCCACTTGCAAATTCCACAAAAAGAGTGTTTCCAAACTGCTCTGTGTAAAGGAAGTTTCAACTCTGTGAGTTGAATACACACAACACAAAGAAGTTACTGGGAGTTCATCTGTCTAGCAATATACTGAGAAAACCCGTATCCAAAGAAGGCCTCAAAATGGTCCAAATATCCTCTTCCAAACTTAACAGAGTGTTGCTAAACTGCTCTATGAAAAGAAAGTTGAAACTCTGTGAGTTGAACGCACACATCACAAAGTAGTTTCCGAGAATGATTCTGTCAGGTTTTTATACAAAGATATTTCGATTTGTAAGATTGGCCTCAAATCGCGTGAAATCACCACTTGCAAATTCCACAAAAAGAGTGTTTCCAAACTGCTCTGTCTAAAGGAAGGTTCAACTGTGTGAGTTGAATACACATAATACAAAGAAGTTACTGAGAATTCATCTGTCTAGCTTTATATGAAGAAATCCCGTTTCCAACGAAGGCCTCAAAGAGGTGTAATTATCCCCTTGCAGACTTCACAAACAGAGTGTTTCCAAACTGCTCTATGAAAAGAAAGGTTAAACTCTGTGAGTTGTACGCACACATCACAAAGTAGTTTCTGAGAATGATTCTGTCTAGTTTTTAAAAGAAGATACTTCCTTTCCTATAATTGGCCTGAAGTCTCTTGAAATCTCCACTTGTAAAATCCACAAAAAGAGTGTTTCAAATCTGCTCTGTCTAAAGAAAGTTTCAACTCTGTCAGCTGAATACACACAACACAAAGAAGTTACTGAGAATTCATCTGTCTAGCTTTATATGAAGAATTCCCGTTTCCAACGAAGGCCTCAAAATGCTCCAAATATCCTCTTCCAAACTTAACAGAGTGTTGCTAAACTGCTCTATGAAAAGAAAGGTTAAACTATGTTAGTTGAATGCACACATCACAAAGTAGTTTCAGAGAATGATTCTGTCTAGTTTTTATACAAAGTTATTTCGAATTCTAAGATTGGCCCCAAATCGCTTGAAATCTCCACTTGCAAATTCCACATAAAGAGTGTTTCCAAACTGCTCTGTCTAAACGAAGGTTCAAATAAGTTAGTTGAATACACACAACACAAAGAAGTTACTGGGAGTTCATCTGTCTAGCAGTATACTGAGAAATCCCGTTTCCAACGAAGGACTCAAAGTGGTCCAAATATAATCTTCCAAACTTAACAGAGTGTTTCCAAACCACTCTATGAAAACAAAGGTGAATCTCTGTGAGTTCAATGCACACATCACAAAGTAGTTTCTGACAATGATTCTGTCTAGTTTTTAAACGAAGATGTATTCTTTACTACAATTGGCCTCAAATCGCTTGAAATCTCCACTTCTAAAACCCACAAAAACAGTGTTTCAAATCTGCTCTGTCTAAAGAAAGTTTCAACTCTGTGAGCTGAATACACACAACACAAAGAAGTTACTGAGAATTCATCTGTCTAGCTTTATATGAAGAATTCCCGTTTCCAACGAAGGCCTCAAAGAGGTCTAAATATCCCCTTGCAGACTGAACAGAGTGTTTCCAAACTGCTCTTTGAAAAGAAAGGTTAAACTCTGTAAGTTGAACGCACACATCACACAGTAGTTTCTGAGAATGATTCTGTCTAGTTTTTATACAAAGATATTTCGATTTCTAAGATTGGCCTCAAATCGCTTGGAATCTCCACTTCCAAATTCCACAAAAGAGTGTTTCCAAACTGCTCTGTGTAAAGGAAGTTTCAACTCTGTGAGTTGAATACACACAACACAAAGAAGTTACTGGGAGTTCATCTGTCTAGCAATATACTGAGAAAACCCGTTTCCAAAGAAGGACCCAAATGGTCCAAATATCCTCTTCCAAACTTCACAGAGTGTTGCTAAACTGCTCTATGAAAAGAAAGGTGAAACTCTGTGAGTTGAACGCACACATCACAAAGAAGATTCTGAGAATGATTCTGTCTAGTTTTTATACAAAGATATTTCGATTTGTAAGATTGGCCTCAAATCGCTTGAAATGTCCACGTGCAAATTCCACAAAGGAGTGTTTCCAAACTGCTCTGTGTAAAGGAAGGTTCAACTGTGTGATTTGAATACACACAACACAAAGAAGTTACTGAGAATTCATCTGTCTAGCTTTATATGAAGAAATCCCGTTTCCAACGAAGGCCTCATAGAGGTCTAATTATCCCCTTGCAGACTTAACAAACAGAGTGTTTCCAAACTGCTCTATGAAAAGAAACGTTAAACTCTGTGAGTTGAACGCACACATCACAAAGTAGTTTCTGAGAATGATTCTGTCTAGTTTTTAAAAGAAGATACTACCTTCCCTACAATTGGCCTGAAGTCGCTTGAAATCTCCACTTGTAAAATCCACAAAAAGAGTGTTGCAAATCTGCTCTGTCTAAAGAAAGTTTCAACTCTGTGAGCTGAATACACACAACACAAAGGAGTTACTGAGAATTCATCTGTCTAGCTTTATATGAAGAATACCCGTTTCCAACGAAGGCCTTAAAGAGGTCTAAATATCCCCTTGCAGACTTAACAAACAGAGTGTTTCCAAACTCCTCTTTGAAAAGAAAGGTTAAACTCTGTTAGTTGAACGCACACATCACAAATAGTTTCTGAGAATGATTCTATCTAGTTTTTAAAAGAAGATACTTCCTTTCCTATAATTGGCCTGAAGTCGCTTGAAATCTCCACTTGTAAAATCCACAAAAAGAGTGTTTCAAATCTGCTCTGTGTAAAGGAAGTTTAAACCATGTGAGTTGAATACATACAGCACAAAGAAGTTACTGGGAGTTCATCTGTCTACGAATATACTGAGAAGACCCATTTCAAAAGAAGGCCTCAAAGTGGTCTAAATATCCTCTTCCAAACTTAACAGAGTGTTGCTAAACTGCTCTATGAAAAGAAAGGTGAAACTCTGTGAGTTGAACGCACACATCAGAAAGTAGTTTCTGAGAATGATTCTGTCTAGTTTTTATACAAAGATATTTCGATTTGTAAGATTGGCCTCAAATCGCTTGAAATCTCCACTTGCAAATTCCACAAAAAGAGTGTTTCCAAACTGCTCTGTTTAAAGGAAGGTGCAACTGTGTGAGTTGAATACACACAACACAAAGAAGTTACTGAGAATTCATCTGTCTAGCTTTATATGAAGAAATCCCGTTTCCAACGAAGGCCTCAAAGAGGTCTAATTATCCCCTTGCAGACTTAACAAACAGAGTGTTTCCAAACTGCTCTATGAAAAGAAAGGTTAAACTCTCTGTGTTGAACGCACACATCACAAAGTAGTTTCAGAGAATGATTCTGTCTAGTTTTTATACAAAGATATTTCGATTTCTAAGATTGGCCTCAAATCGCTTGAAATCTCCACTTGCAAATTCCACATAAAGAGTTTTTCCAAACTGCTCTGTCTAAAAGAAGTTTTAACTATGTTAGTTGAATACACACAACACAAAGAAGTTACTGGGAGTTCATCTGTCTTGCAGTATACTGAGAAATCCCGTTTCCAACGAAGGCCTCAAAGTGGTCCAAATATACTCTTGCAAACTTAACAGAGTGTTTCCAAACCACTCTATGAAAACAAAGGTGAAACTCTGTGAGTTGAACGCACACATCACAAAGTAGTTTCTGACAATGATTCTGTCTAGTTTTTAAACGAACATATATCCTTTACAACAATTGGCCTCAAATCGCTTGAAATCTCCACTTGTAAAATCCGCAAAAAGAGTGTTTCAAATCTGCTCTGTCTAAAGAAAGTTTCAACTCTGTGAGCTGAATACACAAAACACAAAGAAGTTACTGAGAATTCATCTGTCTAGCTTTATATGAAGAATTCCCGTTTCCAACGAAGGCCTCAAAGAGGTCTAAATATCCCCTTGCAGACTTAACAAACAGAGTGTTTCCAAACTGCTCTCTGAAAAGAAAGGTTAAACTCTGTAAGTTGAACGCACACATCACAAAGTAGTTTCTGAGATTGATTCTGTCTTGTTTTTATACAAAGATATTTCGATTTCTTAGATTGGCCTCAAATCGCTTGAAATCTCCACTTGCAAATTCCACAAAAAGAGTGTTTCCAAACTGCTCTGTGTAAAGGAAGTTTCAACTCTGTGAGTTGAATACACACAACACAAAGTAGTTACTGGGAGTTCATCTGTCTAGCAATATACTGAGAAAACCCGTTTCCAAAGAAGGCCTCAAAATGGTCCAAATATCCTCTTCCAAACTTCACAGAGTGTTGCTAAACTGCTCTATGAAAAGAAAGGTGAAACTCTGTGAGTTGAACGCACACATCACAAAGAAGATTCTGAGAATGATTCTGTCTAGTTTTTATACAAAGATATTTCGATTTGTAAGATTGGCCTCAAATCGCTTGAAATGTCCACGTGCAAATTCCACAAAAAGAGTGTTTCCAAACTGCTCTGTCTAAAGGAAGGTTCAACTGTGTGAGTTGAATACACACAACACAAAGAAGTTACTGAGAATTCATCTGTCTAGCTTTATATGAAGAAATCCCGTTTCCAACGAAGGCCTCAAAGAGGTCTAATTATCCCCTTGCAGACTTAACAAACAGAGTGTTTCCAAACTGCTCTATGAAAAGAAACGTTAAACTCTGTGAGTTGAACGCACACATCACAAAGTAGTTTCTGAGAATGATTCTGTCTAGATTTTAAAGAAGATATTTCGATTTGTAAGATTGGCCTCAAATCGCTTGAAATCTCCACTTGCAAATTCCACAAAAAGAGTGTTTCCAAACAGCTCTGTCTAAAGGAAGGTTCAACTGTGTGAGTTGAATACACACAACACAAAGAAGTTACTGAGAATTCATCTGTCTAGCTTTATATGTAGAAATCCCGTTTCCAAAGAAGGCCTCAAAGAGGTCTAATTATCCCCTTGCAGACTTAACAAACAGAGTGTTTCCAAACTGCCCTATTAAAAGAAAGGTTAAACTCTGTTAGTTGAACGCACACATCACAAATAATTTCTGAGAATGATTCTGTCTAGTTTTTAAAAGAAGATACTTCCTTTCCTACAATTGGCCTGAAGTCGCTTGAAATCTCCACTTGTAAAATCCACAAAAGGAGTGTTTCAAATCTGCTCTGTCTAAAGAAATTTTCAACTCTGTGAGCTGAATACACACAACACAAAGAAGTTACTGAGAATTCATCTGTCTAGCTTTATATGAAGAATTCCCGTTTCCAACGAAGGCCTCAAAGAGGTCTAAATATCCCCTTGCAGACTTAACAAACATAGTGTTTCCAAACCGCTCTTTGAAAAGAAAGGTTAAACTCTGTGAGTTGAACGCACACATCACAAAGTATTTTCTGAGAGTGATTCTGTCTAGTTTTTATAAAAAGATATTTCGATTTCTAAGATTGGCCTCAAATCGCTTTAAATCTCTACTTGCAAATTCCACAAAAAGAGTGTTTCCAAACTGCTCTGTGTAAAGGAAGTTTCAACTCTGTGAGTTGAATACACACAACACAAAGAAGTTACTGGGAGTTCATCTGTCTAGCAATATACTGAGAAAACCCGTATCCAAAGAAGGCCTCAAAATGGTCCAAATATCCTCTTCCAAACTTAACAGAGTGTTGCTAAACTGCTCTATGAAAAGAAAGTTGAAACTCTGTGAGTTGAACGCACACATCACAAAGTAGTTTCCGAGAATGATTCTGTCAGGTTTTTATACAAAGATATTTCGATTTGTAAGATTGGCCTCAAATCGCGTGAAATCACCACTTGCAAATTCCACAAAAAGAGTGTTTCCAAACTGCTCTGTCTAAAGGAAGGTTCAACTGTGTGAGTTGAATACACATAATACAAAGAAGTTACTGAGAATTCATCTGTCTAGCTTTATATGAAGAAATCCCGTTTCCAACGAAGGCCTCAAAGAGGTCTAATTATCCCCTTGCAGACTTCACAAACAGAGTGTTTCCAAACTGCTCTATGAAAAGAAAGGTTAAACTCTGTGAGTTGAACGCACACATCACAAAGTAGTTTCTGAGAATGATTCTGTCTAGTTTTTAAAAGAAGATACTTCCTTTCCTATAATTGGCCTGAAGTCTCTTGAAATCTCCACTTGTAAAATCCACAAAAAGAGTGTTTCAAATCTGCTCTGTCTAAAGAATGTTACAACTCTGTCAGCTGAATACACACAACACAAAGAAGTTACTGAGAATTCATCTGTCTAGCTTTATATGAAGAATTCCCGTTTCCAACGAAGGCCTCAAAATGCTCCAATTATCCTCTTCCAAACTTAACAGAGTGTTGCTAAACTGCTGTATGAAAAGAAAGGTTAAATTATGTTAGTTGAATGCACACATCACAAAGTAGTTTCAGAGAATGATTCTGTCTAGTTTTTATAAAAAGTTATTTCGATTTCTAAGATTAGCCCCAAATCGCTTGAAATCTCCACTTGCAAATTCCACATAAAGAGTGTTTCCAAACTGCTCTGTCTAAACGAAGGTTCAAATAAGTTAGTTGAATACACACAACACAAAGAAGTTACTGGGAGTTCATCTGTCTAGCAGTATACTGAGAAATCCCGTTTCCAACGAAGGACTCAAAGTGGTCCAAATATACTCTTCCAAACTTAACAGAGTGTTTCCAAACCACTCTATGAAAACAAAGGTGAATCTCTGTGAGTTGAATGCACACATCACAAAGTAGTTTCTGACAATGATTCTGTCTAGTTTTTAAACGAAGATATATTCTTTACTACAATTGGCCTCATATCGCTTGAAATCTCCACTTGTAAAACCCACAAAAACAGTGTTTCAAATCTGCTCTGTGTAAAGAAAGTTTCAACTCTGTGAGCTGAATACACACAACACAAAGAAGTTACTGAGAATTCATCTGTCTAGCTTTATATGAAGAATTCCCGTTTCCAACGAAGGCCTCAAAGAGGTCTAAATATCCCCTTGCAGACTGAACAAACAGAGTGTTTCCAAACTGCTCTTTGAAAAGAAAGGTTAAACTCTGTAAGTTGAACGCACACATCACACAGTAGTTTCTGAGAATGATTCTGTCTAGTTTTTATACAAAGATATTTCGATTTCTAAGATTGGCCTCAAATCGCTTGGAATCTCCACTTCCAAATTCCACAAAAGAGTGTTTCCAAACTGCTCTGTGTAAAGGAAGTTTCAACTCTGTGAGTTGAATACACACAACACAAAGAAGTTACTGGGAGTTCATCTGTCTAGCAATATACTGAGAAAACCCGTTTCCAAGGAAGGACTCAAAATGGTCCAAATATCCTCTTCCAAACTTCACAGAGTGTTGCTAAACTGCTCTATGAAAAGAAAGGTGAAACTCTGTGAGTTGAACGCACACATCACAAAGAAGATTCTGAGAATTATTCTGTCTAGTTTTTATACAAAGATATTTCGATTTGTAAGATTGGCCTCAAATCGCTTGAAATGTCCACGTGCAAATTCCACAAAGGAGTGTTTCCAAACTGCTCTGTCTAAAGGAAGGTTCAACTGTGTGATTTGAATACACACAACACAAAGAAGTTACTGAGAATTCATCTGTCTAGCTTTATATGAAGAAATCCCGTTTCCAACGAAGGCCTCATAGAGGTCTAATTATCCCCTTGCAGACTTAACAAACAGAGTGTTTCCAAACTGCTCTATGAAAAGAAACCTTAAACTCTGTGAGTTGAACGCACACATCACAAAGTAGTTTCTGAGAATGATTCTGTCTAGTTTTTAAAAGAAGATACTACCTTCCCTACAATTGGCCTGAAGTCGCTTGAAATCTCCACTTGTAAAATCCACAAAAAGAGTGTTTCAAATCTGCTCTGTCTAAAGAAAGTTTCAACTCTTTGAGCTGAATACACACAACACAAAGAAGTTACTGAGAATTCATCTGTCTAGCTTTATATGAAGAATACCCGTTTCCAACGAAGGCCTCAAAGAGGTCTAAATATCCCCTTGCAGACTTAACAAACAGAGTGTTTCCAAACTCCTCTTTGAAAAGAAAGGTTAAACTCTGTTAGTTGAACGCACACATCACAAATAGTTTCTGAGAATGATTCTATCTAGTTTTTAAAAGAAGATACTTCCTTTCCTATAATTGGCCTGAAGTCGCTTGAAATCTCCACTTGTAAAATCCACAAAAAGAGTGTTTCAAATCTGCTCTGTGTAAAGGAAGTTTCAACCCTGTGAGTTGAACACACACAGCACAAAGAAGCTACTGGGAGTTCATCTGTCTACCAATATACTGAGAAGACCCGTTTCAAAAGAAGGCCTCAAAGTGGTCTAAATATCCTCTTCCAAACTTAACAGAGTGTTGCTAAACTGCTCTATGAAAAGAAAGGTGAAACTCTGTGAGTTGAACGCACACATCACAAAGTAGTTTCTGAGAATGATTCTGTGTAGTTTTTATACAAAGATATTTCGATTTGTAAGATTGGCCTCAAATCGCTTGAAATCTCCACTTGCAAATTCCACAAAAAGAGTGTTTCCAAACTGCTCTGTTTAAAGGAAGGTGCAACTGTGTGAGTTGAATACACACAACACAAAGAAGTTACTGAGAATTCATCTGTCTAGCTTTATATGAAGAAACCCGTTTCCAACGAAGGCCTCAAAGAGGTCTAATTATCCCCTTGCAGACTTAACAAACAGAGTGTTTCCAAACTGCTCTATGAAAAGAAAGGTTAAACTCTCTGTGTTGAACGCACACATCACAAAGTAGTTTCAGAGAATGATTCTGTCTAGTTTTTATACAAAGATATTTCGATTTCTAAGATTGGCCTCAAATCGCTTGAAATCTCCACTTGCAAATTCCACATAAAGAGTGTTTCCAAACTGCTCTGTCTAAAAGAAGTTTTAACTATGTTAGTTGAATACACACAACACAAAGAAGTTACTGGGAGTTCATCTGTCTAGCAGTATACTGAGAAATCCCGTTTCCAACGAAGGCCTCAAAGTGGTCCAAATATACTCTTGCAAACTTAACAGAGTGTTTCCGAACCACTCTATGAAAACAAAGGTGAAACTCTGTGAGTTGAACGCACACATCACAAAGTAGTTTCTGACAATGATTCTGTCTAGTTTTTAAACGAACATATATCCTTTACAACAATTGGCCTCAAATCGCTTGAAATCTCCACTTGTAAAATCCGCAAAAAGAGTGTTTCAAATCTGCTCTGTCTAAAGAAAGTTTCAACTCTGTGAGCTGAATACACACAACACAAAGAAGTTACTGAGAATTCATCTGTCTAGCTTTATATGAAGAATTCCCGTTTCCAACGAAGGCCTCAAAGAGGTCTAAATATCCCCTTGCAGACTGAACAAACAGAGTGTTTCCAAACTGCTCTCTGAAAAGAAAGGTTAAACTCTGTAAGTTGAACGCACACATCACAAAGTAGTTTCTGAGATTGATTCTGTCTTGTTTTTATACAAAGATATTTCGATTTCTTAGATTGGCCTCAAATCGCTTGGAATCTCCACTTGCAAATTCCACAAAAAGAGTGTTTCCAAACTGCTCTGTGTAAAGGAAGTTTCAACTCTGTGAGTTGAATACACACAACACAAAGAAGTTACTGGGAGTTCATCTGTCTAGCAATATACTGAGAAAACCCGTTTCCAAAGAAGGCCTCAAAATGGTCCAAATATCCTCTTCCAAACTTCACAGAGTGTTGCTAAACTGCTCTATGAAAAGAAAGGTGAAACTCTGTGAGTTGAACGCACACATCACAAAGAAGATTCTGAGAATGATTCTGTCTAGTTTTTATACAAAGATATTTCGATTTGTAAGATTGGCCTCAAATCGCTTGAAATGTCCACGTGCAAATTCCACAAAAAGAGTGTTTCCAAACTGCTCTGTCTAAAGGAAGGTTCAACTGTGTGAGTTGAATACACACAACACAAAGAAGTTACTGAGAATTCATCTGTCTAGCTTTATATGAAGAAATCCCGTTTCCAACGAAGGCCTCATAGAGGTCTAATTATCCCCTTGCAGACTTAACAAACAGAGTGTTTCCAAACTGCTCTATGAAAAGAAACGTTAAACTCTGTGAGTTGAACGCACACATCACAAAGTAGTTTCTGAGAATGATTCTGTCTAGATTTTAAAGAAGATATTTCGATTTGTAAGTTTGGCCTCAAATCGCTTGAAATCTCCACTTGCAAATTCCACAAAAAGAGTGTTTCCAAACAGCTCTGTCTAAAGGAAGGTTCAACTGTGTGAGTTGAATACACACAACACAAAGAAGTTACTGAGAATTCATCTGTCTAGCTTTATATGTAGAAATCCCGTTTCCAAAGAAGGCCTCAAAGAGGTCTAATTATCCCCTTGCAGACTTAACAAACAGAGTGTTTCCAAACTGCCCTATTAAAAGAAAGGTTAAACTCTGTTAGTTGAACGGACACATCACAAATAATTTCTGAGAATGATTCTGTCTAGTTTTTAAAAGAAGATACTTCCTTTCCTACAATTGGCCTGAAGTCGCTTGAAATCTCCACTTGTAAAATCCACAAAAGGAGTGTTTCAAATCTGCTCTGTCTAAAGAAATTTTCAACTCTGTGAGCTGAATACACACAACACAAAGAAGTTACTGAGAATTCATCTGTCTAGCTTTATATGAAGAATTCCCGTTTCCAACGAAGGCCTCAAAGAGGTCTAAATATCCCCTTGCAGACTTAACAAACATAGTGTTTCCAAACCGCTCTTTGAAAAGAAAGGTTAAACTCTGTGAGTTGAACGCACACATCACAAAGTATTTTCTGAGAGTGATTCTGTCTAGTTTTTATAAAAAGATATTTCGATTTCTAAGATTGGCCTCAAATCGCTTTAAATCTCTACTTGCAAATTCCACAAAAAGAGTGTTTCCAAACTGCTCTGTGTAAAGGAAGTTTCAACTCTGTGAGTTGAATACACACAACACAAAGAAGTTACTGGGAGTTCATCTGTCTAGCAATATACTGAGAAAACCCGTATCCAAAGAAGGCCTCAAAATGGTCCAAATATCCTCTTCCAAACTTAACAGAGTGTTGCTAAACTGCTCTATGAAAAGAAAGTTGAAACTCTGTGAGTTGAACGCACACATCACAAAGTAGTTTCCGAGAATGATTCTGTCAGGTTTTTATACAAAGATATTTCGATTTGTAAGATTGGCCTCAAATCGCGTGAAATCACCACTTGCAAATTCCACAAAAAGAGTGTTTCCAAACTGCTCTGTCTAAAGGAAGGTTCAACTGTGTGAGTTGAATACACATAATACAAAGAAGTTACTGAGAATTCATCTGTCTAGCTTTATATGAAGAAATCCCGTTTCCAACGAAGGCCTCAAAGAGGTCTAATTATCCCCTTGCAGACTTCACAAACAGAGTGTTTCCAAACTGCTCTATGAAAAGAAAGGTTAAACTCTGTGAGTTGAACGCACACATCACAAAGTAGTTTCTGAGAATGATTCTGTCTAGTTTTTAAAAGAAGATACTTCCTTTCCTATAATTGGCCTGAAGTCTCTTGAAATCTCCACTTGTAAAATCCACAAAAAGAGTGTTTCAAATCTGCTCTGTCTAAAGAATGTTACAACTCTGTCAGCTGAATACACACAACACAAAGAAGTTACTGAGAATTCATCTGTCTAGCTTTATATGAAGAATTCCCGTTTCCAACGAAGGCCTCAAAATGCTCCAATTATCCTCTTCCAAACTTAACAGAGTGTTGCTAAACTGCTGTATGAAAAGAAAGGTTAAATTATGTTAGTTGAATGCACACATCACAAAGTAGTTTCAGAGAATGATTCTGTCTAGTTTTTATACAAAGTTATTTCGATTTCTAAGATTGGCCCCAAATCGCTTGAAATCTCCACTTGCAAATTCCACATAAAGAGTGTTTCCAAACTGCTCTGTCTAAACGAAGGTTCAAATAAGTTAGTTGAATACACACAACACAAAGAAGTTACTGGGAGTTCATCTGTCTAGCAGTATACTGAGAAATCCCGTTTCCAACGAAGGACTCAAAGTGGTCCAAATATACTCTTCCAAACTTAACAGAGTGTTTCCAAACCACTCTATGAAAACAAAGGTGAATCTCTGTGAGTTGAATGCACACATCACAAAGTAGTTTCTGACAATGATTCTGTCTAGTTTTTAAACGAAGATATATTCTTTACTACAATTGGCCTCATATCGCTTGAAATCTCCACTTGTAAAACCCACAAAAACAGTGTTTCAAATCTGCTCTGTGTAAAGAAAGTTTCAACTCTGTGAGCTGAATACACACAACACAAAGAAGTTACTGAGAATTCATCTGTCTAGCTTTATATGAAGAATTCCCGTTTCCAACGAAGGCCTCAAAGAGGTCTAAATATCCCCTTGCAGACTGAACAAACAGAGTGTTTCCAAACTGCTCTTTGAAAAGAAAGGTTAAACTCTGTAAGTTGAACGCACACATCACACAGTAGTTTCTGAGAATGATTCTGTCTAGTTTTTATACAAAGATATTTCGATTTCTAAGATTGGCCTCAAATCGCTTGGAATCTCCACTTCCAAATTCCACAAAAGAGTGTTTCCAAACTGCTCTGTGTAAAGGAAGTTTCAACTCTGTGAGTTGAATACACACAACACAAAGAAGTTACTGGGAGTTCATCTGTCTAGCAATATACTGAGAAAACCCGTTTCCAAGGAAGGACTCAAAATGGTCCAAATATCCTCTTCCAAACTTCACAGAGTGTTGCTAAACTGCTCTATGAAAAGAAAGGTGAAACTCTGTGAGTTGAACGCACACATCACAAAGAAGATTCTGAGAATTATTCTGTCTAGTTTTTATACAAAGATATTTCGATTTGTAAGATTGGCCTCAAATCGCTTGAAATGTCCACGTGCAAATTCCACAAAGGAGTGTTTCCAAACTGCTCTGTCTAAAGGAAGGTTCAACTGTGTGATTTGAATACACACAACACAAAGAAGTTACTGAGAATTCATCTGTCTAGCTTTATATGAAGAAATCCCGTTTCCAACGAAGGCCTCATAGAGGTCTAATTATCCCCTTGCAGACTTAACAAACAGAGTGTTTCCAAACTGCTCTATGAAAAGAAACCTTAAACTCTGTGAGTTGAACGCACACATCACAAAGTAGTTTCTGAGAATGATTCTGTCTAGTTTTTAAAAGAAGATACTACCTTCCCTACAATTGGCCTGAAGTCGCTTGAAATCTCCACTTGTAAAATCCACAAAAAGAGTGTTTCAAATCTGCTCTGTCTAAAGAAAGTTTCAACTCTTTGAGCTGAATACACACAACACAAAGAAGTTACTGAGAATTCATCTGTCTAGCTTTATATGAAGAATACCCGTTTCCAACGAAGGCCTCAAAGAGGTCTAAATATCCCCTTGCAGACTTAACAAACAGAGTGTTTCCAAACTCCTCTTTGAAAAGAAAGGTTAAACTCTGTTAGTTGAACGCACACATCACAAATAGTTTCTGAGAATGATTCTATCTAGTTTTTAAAAGAAGATACTTCCTTTCCTATAATTGGCCTGAAGTCGCTTGAAATCTCCACTTGTAAAATCCACAAAAAGAGTGTTTCAAATCTGCTCTGTGTAAAGGAAGTTTCAACCCTGTGAGTTGAACACACACAGCACAAAGAAGCTACTGGGAGTTCATCTGTCTACCAATATACTGAGAAGACCCGTTTCAAAAGAAGGCCTCAAAGTGGTCTAAATATCCTCTTCCAAACTTAACAGAGTGTTGCTAAACTGCTCTTTGAAAAGAAAGGTGAAACTCTGTGAGTTGAACGCACACATCACAAAGTAGTTTCTGAGAATGATTCTGTGTAGTTTTTATACAAAGATATTTCGATTTGTAAGATTGGCCTCAAATCGCTTGAAATCTCCACTTGCAAATTCCACAAAAAGAGTGTTTCCAAACTGCTCTGTTTAAAGGAAGGTGCAACTGTGTGAGTTGAATACACACAACACAAAGAAGTTACTGAGAATTCATCTGTCTAGCTTTATATGAAGAAATCCCGTTTCCAACGAAGGCCTCAAAGAGGTCTAATTATCCCCTTGCAGACTTAACAAACAGAGTGTTTCCAAACTGCTCTATGAAAAGAAAGGTTAAACTCTCTGTGTTGAACGCACACATCACAAAGTAGTTTCAGAGAATGATTCTGTCTAGTTTTTATACAAAGATATTTCGATTTCTAAGATTGGCCTCAAATCGCTTGAAATCTCCACTTGCAAATTCCACATAAAGAGTGTTTCCAAACTGCTCTGTCTAAAAGAAGTTTTAACTATGTTAGTTGAATACACACAACACAAAGAAGTTACTGGGAGTTCATCTGTCTAGCAGTATACTGAGAAATCCCGTTTCCAACGAAGGCCTCAAAGTGGTCCAAATATACTCTTGCAAACTTAACAGAGTGTTTCCGAACCACTCTATGAAAACAAAGGTGAAACTCTGTGAGTTGAACGCACACATCACAAAGTAGTTTCTGACAATGATTCTGTCTAGTTTTTAAACGAACATATATCCTTTACAACAATTGGCCTCAAATCGCTTGAAATCTCCACTTGTAAAATCCGCAAAAAGAGTGTTTCAAATCTGCTCTGTCTAAAGAAAGTTTCAACTCTGTGAGCTGAATACACACAACACAAAGAAGTTACTGAGAATTCATCTGTCTAGCTTTATATGAAGAATTCCCGTTTCCAACGAAGGCCTCAAAGAGGTCTAAATATCCCCTTGCAGACTGAACAAACAGAGTGTTTCCAAACTGCTCTCTGAAAAGAAAGGTTAAACTCTGTAAGTTGAACGCACACATCACAAAGTAGTTTCTGAGATTGATTCTGTCTTGTTTTTATACAAAGATATTTCGATTTCTTAGATTGGCCTCAAATCGCTTGGAATCTCCACTTGCAAATTCCACAAAAAGAGTGTTTCCAAACTGCTCTGTGTAAAGGAAGTTTCAACTCTGTGAGTTGAATACACACAACACAAAGAAGTTACTGGGAGTTCATCTGTCTAGCAATATACTGAGAAAACCCGTTTCCAAAGAAGGCCTCAAAATGGTCCAAATATCCTCTTCCAAACTTCACAGAGTGTTGCTAAACTGCTCTATGAAAAGAAAGGTGAAACTCTGTGAGTTGAACGCACACATCACAAAGAAGATTCTGAGAATGATTCTGTCTAGTTTTTATACAAAGATATTTCGATTTGTAAGATTGGCCTCAAATCGCTTGAAATGTCCACGTGCAAATTCCACAAAAAGAGTGTTTCCAAACTGCTCTGTTTAAAGGAAGGTGCAACTGTGTGAGTTGAATACACACAACACAAAGAAGTTACTGAGAATTCATCTGTCTAGCTTTATATGAAGAAATCCCGTTTCCAACGAAGGCCTCAAAGAGGTCTAATTATCCCCTTGCAGACTTAACAAACAGAGTGTTTCCAAACTGCTCTATGAAAAGAAAGGTTAAACTCTCTGTGTTGAACGCACACATCACAAAGTAGTTTCAGAGAATGATTCTGTCTAGTTTTTATACAAAGATATTTCGATTTCTAAGATTGGCCTCAAATCGCTTGAAATCTCCACTTGCAAATTCCACATAAAGAGTGTTTCCAAACTGCTCTGTCTAAAAGAAGTTTTAACTATGTTAGTTGAATACACACAACACAAAGAAGTTACTGGGAGTTCATCTGTCTAGCAGTATACTGAGAAATCCCGTTTACAACGAAGGCCTCAAAGTGGTCCAAATATACTCTTGGAAACTTAACAGAGTGTTTCCGAACCACTCTATGAAAACAAAGGTGAAACTCTGTGAGTTGAACGCACACATCACAAAGTAGTTTCTGACAATGATTCCGTCTAGTTTTTAAACGAACATATATCCTTTACAACAATTGGCCTCAAATCGCTTGAAATCTCCACTTGTAAAATCCGCAAAAAGAGTGTTTCAAATCTGCTCTGTCTAAAGAAAGTTTCAACTCTGTGAGCTGAATACACACAACACAAAGAAGTTACTGAGAATTCATCTGTCTAGCTTTATATGAAGAATTCCCGTTTCCAACGAAGGCCTCAAAGAGGTCTAAATATCCCCTTGCAGACTGAACAAACAGAGTGTTTCCAAACTGCTCTCTGAAAAGAAAGGTTAAACTCTGTAAGTTGAACGCACACATCACAAAGTAGTTTCTGAGATTGATTCTGTCTTGTTTTTATACAAAGATATTTCGATTTCTTAGATTGGCCTCAAATCGCTTGGAATCTCCACTTGCAAATTCCACAAAAAGAGTGTTTCCAAACTGCTCTGTGTAAAGGAAGTTTCAAATCTGTGAGTTGAATACACACAACACAAAGAAGTTACTGGGAGTTCATCTGTCTAGCAATATACTGAGAAAACCCGTTTCCAAAGAAGGCCTCAAAATGGTCCAAATATCCTCTTCCAAACTTCACAGAGTGTTGCTAAACTGCTCTATGAAAAGAAAGGTGAAACTCTGTGAGTTGAACGCACACATCACAAAGAAGATTCTGAGAATGATTCTGTCTAGTTTTTATACAAAGATATTTCGATTTGTAAGATTGGCCTCAAATCGCTTGAAATGTCCACGTGCAAATTCCACAAAAAGAGTGTTTCCAAACTGCTCTGTCTAAAGGAAGGTTCAACTGTGTGAGTTGAATACACACAACACAAAGAAGTTACTGAGAATTCATCTGTCTAGCTTTATATGAAGAAATCCCGATTCCAACGAAGGCCTCATAGAGGTCTAATTATCCCCTTGCAGACTTAACAAACAGAGTGTTTCCAAACTGCTCTATGAAAAGAAACGTTAAACTCTGTGAGTTGAACGCACACATCACAAAGTAGTTTCTGAGAATGATTCTGTCTAGTTTTTAAAGAAGATACTACCTTTCCTACAATTGGCCTGAAGTCGCTTGAAATCTCCACTTGTAAAATCCACAAAAAGAGTGTTTCAAATCTGCTCTGTCTATAAAAAGTTTCAATACTGTGAGCTGAATACACACAACACAAAGAAGTTACTGAGAATTCATCTGTCTAGCTTTATATGAAGAATTCCCATTTCCAACGAAGGCCTCAAAGAGGTCTAAATATCCCCTTGCAGACTTAACAAACAGAGTGTTTTCAAACTGCTCTATGAAAACAAAGTTTAAACTCTGTTAGTTGAACGCACACATCACAAAGTAGTTTCAGAGAATGATTCTGTCTAGTTTTTATACAAAGATATTTCGATTTCTAAGATTGGCCTCAAATCGCTTGAAATCTCCACTTGCAAATTCCACATAAAGAGTGTTTCCAAACTGCTCTGTCTAAAAGAAGGTTCAACTCTGTGTGTTGAATACACACAACACAAAGAAGTTACTGGGAGTTCATCTGTCTAGCAATATACTGAGAAAACCCGTTTCCAAAGAAGGCCTCAAAATGGTCCAAATATCCTCTTCCAAACTTAACAGAGTGTTGCTAAACTGCTCTACGAAAAGAAAGGTGAAACTCTGTGAGTTGAACGCACACATCACAAAGTAGTTTCTGAGAATGATGCTGTCAGGTTTTTATGCAAAGATATTACGATTTGTAAGATTGGCCTCAAATCGCTTGAAATGTCCACTTGCAAATTCCACAAAAAGAGTGTTTCCAAACTGCTCTGTCTAAAGGAAGGTTCAACTGTGTGAGTTGAATACACACAACACAAAGAAGTTACTGAGAATTCATCTGTCTAGCTTTATATGAAGAAATCCCGTTTCCAACGAAGGCCTCAAAGAGGTCTAATTATACCCTTGCAGACTTAACAAACAGAGTGTTTCCAAACTGCTCTATGAAAAAAAGGTTAAACTATGTGAATTGAACGCACACATCACAAAGTAGTTTCTGAGAATTATTCCGTCTAGTTTTTAAAAGAAGATACTACCTTTCCTACAATTGGCCTGAAGTCGCTTGAAATCTCCACTTGTAAAACCCACAAAAAGAGTGTTTCAAATCTGCTCTGTCTAAAGAAAGTTTCAACTCTGTCAGCTGAATACACACAACACAAAGAAGTTACTGAGAATTCATCTGTCTAACTTTATATGAAGAATTCCCGTTTCCAACGAAGGCCTCAAAGAGGTCTAAATATCCCCTTGCACACTTAACAAACAGTGTGTTTCCAAACTGCTCTTTGAAAAGAAAGGTTAAACTCTGTTAGTTGAACGCACACATCACAAATAGTTTCTGAGAATGATTCTGTCTAGTTTTTAAAAGAAGACACTTCCTTTCCTACAATTGGCCTGAAGTCGCTTGAAATCTCCACTTGTGAAATCCACAAAAAGAGTGTTTCAAATCTGCTCTGTGTAAAGGAAGTTTCAACTCTGTGAGTTGAATACACACAACACAAAGAAGTTACTGGGAGTTCATCTGTCTACCAATATACTGAGAAGACCCGTTTCCAAAGAAGGCCTCAAAGTGGTCCAAATATCCTCTTCCAAACTTAACAGAGTGCTGCTAAACTGCTCTATGAAAAGAAAGGTGAAACTCTGTGAGTTGAACGCACACATCACAAAGTAGTTTCTGAGAATGATTCTGTCTAGTTTTTATACAAAGATATTTCGATTTGTAAGATTGGCCTCAAATCGCTTGAAATCTCCACTTGCAAATTCCACAAAAAGAGTGTTTCCAAACTGCTCTGTGTAAAGGAAGGTGCAACTGTGTGAGTTGAATACACACAACACAAAGAAGTTACTGAGAATTCATCTGTCTAGCTTTATATGAAGAAATCCCGTTTCCAACGAAGGCCTCAAAGAGGTCTAATTATCCCCTTGCAGACTTAACAAACAGAGTGTTTCCAAACTGCTCTATGAAAAGAATGGTTAAACTCTCTGTGTTGAACGCACACATCACAAAGTAGTTTCAGAGAATGATTCTGTCTAGTTTTTATACAAAGATATTTCGATTTCTAAGATTGGCCTCAAATCGCTTGAAATCTCCACTTGCAAATTCCACATAAAGAGTGTTTCCAAACTGCTCTGTCGAAAAGAAGGTTTAACTATGTGAGTTGAATACACACAACACAAAGAAGTTACTGGGAGTTCATCTGTCTAGCAGTATACTGAGAAATCCCGTTTCCAACGAAGGCCTCAAAGTGGTCCAAATATACTCTTGCAAACTTAACAGAGTGTTTCCAAACCAATCTATGAAAACAAAGGTGAAACTCTGTGAGTTGAACGCACACATCACAAAGTAGTTTCTGACAATGATTCTGTCTAGTTTTTAAACGAACATATATCCTTTACAACAATTGGCCTCAAATCGCTTGAAATCTCCACTTGTAAAATCCGCAAAAAGAGTGTTTCCAAACTGCTCTGTCTAAAGGGAGGTTCAACTGTGTGAGTTGAATACACACAACACAAAGAAGTTACTGAGAATTCATCTGTCTAGCTTTATATGAAGAAATCCCGTTTCCAACGGAGGCCTCAAAGAGGTCTAATTATCCCCTTGCAGACTTAACAAACAGAGTGTTTCCAAACTGCTCTATGAAAAAAAGTTTAAACTATGTGAATTGAATGCACGCATCACAAAGTAGTTTCTGAGAATGATTCTGTCTAGTTTTTAAAAGAAGATACTACCTTTCCTACAATTGGCCTGAAGTCGCTTGAAATTTCCACTTGTAAAACCCACAAAATGAGAGTTTCAAATCTGCTCTGTCTAAAGAAAGTTTCAACTCTGTCAGCTGAATACACACAACACAAAGAAGTTACTGAGAATTCATCTGTCTAACTTTATATGAAGAATTCCTGTTTCCAACGAAGGCCTCAAAGAGGTCTAAATATCCCCTTGCACACTTAACACACAGTGTGTTTCAAACTGCTCTTTGAAAAGAAAGGTTAAACTCTGTTAGTTGAACGCACTCATCACAAATAGTTTCTGAGAATGATTCTGTCTAGTTTTTAAAAGAAGATACTTCCTTTCCTACAATTGGCCTGAAGTCGCTTGAAATCTCCAATTGTAAAATCCACAAAAAGAGTGTTTCAAATCTGCTCTGTCTAAAGAAATTTTCAACTCTGTGACCTGAATACACACAACACAAAGAAGTTACTGAGAATTCATCTGTCTAGCTTTATATGAAGAATTCCCATTTCCAACGAAGGCCTCAAAATGGTCCAAATATCCTCTTCCAAACTTAACAGAGTGTTGCTAAACTGCTCTATGAAAAGAAAGGTTAAAGTCTGTGAGTTGAAGGCACACATCCCAAAGTAGTTTCTGAGAATGATTCTGTCTAGTTTTTATACAAAGATATTTCGATTTGTAAGATAGGCCTCAAATCGCTTGAAATCTCCAATTGCAAATTCCACAAAAAGAGTGTTTCCAAACTGCTCTGTGTAAAGGAAGTTTCAACTCTGTGAGTTGAATACACACAACACAAAGAAGTTACTGGGAGTTCATCTGTCTAGCAATATACTGAGAAAACCCGTTTCCAAAGAAGGCCTCAAAGTGGTCCAAATATCCTCTTCCAAACTTAACAGAGTGTTGCTAAACTGCTCTATGAAAAGAAAGGTTAAAGTCTGTGAGTTGAAGGCACACATCACAAAGTAGTTTCTGAGAATGATTATGTCTAGTTTTTATACAAAGATATTTCGATTTGTAAGATTGGCCTCAAATCGCTTGAAATCTCCACTTGCAAATTCCACAAAAAGAGTGTTTCCAAACAGCTCTGTCTAAAGGAAGGTTCAACTGTGTGAGTTGAATACACACAACACAAAGAAGTTACTGAGAATTCATCTGTCTAGCTTTATATGTAGAAATCCCGTTTCCAAAGAAGGCCTCAAAGAGGTCTAATTATCCCCTTGCAGACTTAACAAAGAGAGTGTTTCCAAACTGCTCTATGAAAAGAAAGGTTAAACTCTGTGAGTTGAACGCACACATCACAAAGTAGTTTCTGAGAATGATTCTGTCTAGTTTTTAAAAGAAGATACTTCCTTTACTACAATTGGCCTGAAGGCGCTTGAAATCTCCACTTGTAAAACCCACAAAAAGAGTGTTTCAAATCTGCTCTGTCTAAAGAAAGTTTCAACTCTGTCAGCTGAATACACACAACACAAAGAAGTTACTGAGAATTCATCTGTCTAGCTTTATATGAAGAATTCCCGTTTCCAACGAAGGCCTCAAAGAGGTCTAAATATCCCCTGGCAGACTTAACAAACAGAGTGTTTCCAAACTGCCCTATTAAAAGAAAGGTTAAACTCTGTTAGTTGAACGCACACATCACAAATAGTTTCTGAGAATGATTCTGTCTAGTTTTTAAAAGAAGATACTTCCTTTCCTACAATTGGCCTGAAGTCGCTTGAAATCTCCACTTGTAAAATCCACAAAAGGAGAGTTTCAAATCTGCTCTGTCTAAAGAAATTTTCAACTCTGTGAGCTGAATACACACAACACAAAGAAGTTACTGAGAATTCATCTGTCTAGCTTTATATAAAGAATTCCCGTTTCCAACGAAGGCCTCAAAGAGGTCTAAATGTCCCCTTGCAGACTTAACAAACATAGTGTTTCCAAACTGCTCTTTGAAAAGAAAGGTTAAACTCTGTGAGTTGAACGCACACATCACAAAGTATTTTCTGAGAGTGATTCTGTCTAGTTTTTATAAAAAGATATTTCGATTTCTAAGATTGGCCTCAAATCGCTCTAAATCTCTACTTGCAATTTCCACAAAAATAGTGTTTCCAAACTGCTCTGTGTAAAGGAAGTTTCAACTCTGTGAGTTGAATACACACAACACAAAGAAGTTACTGGGAGTTCATCTGTCTAGCAATATACTGAGAAAACCCGTATCCAAAGAAGGCCTCAAAATGGTCCAAATATCCTCTTCCAAACTTAACAGAGTGTTGCTAAACTGCTCTATGAAAAGAAAGTTGAAACTCTGTGAGTTGAACGCACACATCACAAAGTAGTTTCCGAGAATGATTCTGTCAGGTTTTTATACAAAGATATTTCGATTTGTAAGATTGGCCTCCAATCGCATGAAATCACCACTTGCAAATTCCACAAAAAGAGTGTTTCCAAACTGCTCTGTCTAAAGGAAGGTTCAACTGTGTGAGTTGAATACACATAACACAAAGAAGTTACTGAGAATTCATCTGTCTAGCTTTATATGAAGAAATCCCGTTTCCAACGAAGGCCTCAAAGAGGTCTAATTATCCCCTTGCAGACTTAACAAACAGAGTGTTTCCAAACTGCTCTATGAAAAGAAAGGCTAAACTATGTGAATTGAATGCACACATCACAAAGTAGTTTCTGAGAATGATTCTGTCTAGTTTTTAAAAGGAGATACTACCTTTCCTACAATTGGCCTGAAGTCGCTTGAAATCTCCACTTGTAAAACCCACAAAAAGTGTTTCAAATCTGCTCTGTCTGAAGAAAGTTTCAACTCTGTCAGCTGAATACACACAACACAAAGAAGTTACTGAGAATTCATCTGTCTAACTTTATATGAAGAATTCCCGTTTCCAACGAAGGCCTCAAAGAGGTCTAAATATCCCCTTGCACACTTAACAAACAGTGTGTTTCCAAACTGCTCTTTGAAAAGAAAGGTTAAACTCTGTTAGTTGAACGCACACATCACAAATAGTTTCTGAGAATGATTCTGTCTAGTTTTTAAAAGAAGATACTTCCTTTCCTACAATTGGCCTGAAGTCGCTTGAAATCTCCACTTGTAAAATCCACAAAAAGAGTGTTTCAAATCTGCTCTGTCTAAAGAAATTTTCAACTCTGTGACCTGAATACACACAACACAAAGAAGTTACTGAGAATTCATCTGTCTAGCTTTATATGAAGAATTCCCGTTTCCAACGAAGGCCTCAAAATGGTCCAAATATCCTCTTCCAAACTTAACAGAGTGTTGCTAAACTGCTCTATGAAAAGAAAGGTTAAAGTCTGTGAGTTGAAGGCACACATCACAAAGTAGTTTCTGAGAATGATTATGTCTAATTTTTATACAAAGATATTTCGATTTGTAAGATTGGCCTCAAATCGCTTGAAATCTCCACTTGCAAATTCCACAAAAAGAGTGTTTCCAAACTGCTCTGTTTAAAGGAAGGTGCAACTGTGTGAGTTGAATACACACAACACAAAGAAGTTACTGAGAATTCATCTGTCTAGCTTTATATGAAGAAATCCCCTTTCCAACGAAGGCCTCAAAGAGGTCTAATTATCCCCTTGCAGACTTAACAAACAGAGTGTTTCCAAACTGCTCTATGAAAAGAATGGTTAAACTCTCTGTGTTGAACGCACACATCACAAATAGTTTCTGAGAATGATTCTGTCTAGTTTTTAAAAGAAGATACTTCCTTTCCTACAATTGGCCTGAAGTCGCTTGAAATCTCCAATTGTAAAATCCACAAAAAGAGTGTTTCAAATCTGCTCTGTCTAAAGAAATTTTCAACTCTGTGACCTGAATACACACAACACAAAGAAGTTACTGAGAATTCATCTGTCTAGCTTTATATGAAGAATTCCCGTTTCCAACGAAGGCCTCAAAATGGTCCAAATATCCTCTTCCAAACTTAACAGAGTGTTGCTAAACTGCTCTATGAAAAGAAAGGTTAAAGTCTGTGAGTTGAAGGCACACATCCCAAAGTAGTTTCTGAGAATGATTCTGTCTAGTTTTTATACAAAGATATTTTGATTTGTAAGATAGGCCTCAAATCGCTTGAAATCTCCAATTGCAAATTCCACAAAAAGAGTGTTTCCAAACTGCTCGGTGTAAAGGAACTTTCAACTCTGTGAGTTGAATACACACAACACAAAGAAGTTACTGGGAGTTCATCTGTCTAGCAATATACTGAGAAAACCCGTTTCCAAAGAAGGCCTCAAAATGGTCCAAATATCCTCTTCCAAACTTAACAGAGTGTTGCTAAACTGCTCTATGAAAAGAAAGGTGAAACTCTGTGAGTTGAACGCCCACATCACAAAGTAGTTTCTGAGAATGATGCTGTCTAGTTTTTATACAAAGATATTTCGGTTTGTAAGATTGGCCTCAAATCGCTTGAAATATCCACTTGCAAATTCCACAAAAAGAGTGTTTCCAAACTGCTCTGTCTAAAGGAAGGTTCAACTGTGTGAGTTGAATACACACAACACAAAGAAGTTACTGAGAATTCATCTGTCTAGCTTTATATGAAGAAATCCCGTTTCCAACGAAGGCCTCAAAGAGGTCTAATTATCCCCTTGCAGACTTAACAAACAGAGTGTTTCCAAACTGCTCTATGAAAAGAAAGGTTAAACTATGTGAATTGAACGCACACATCACAAAGTAGTTTCTGAGAATGATTCTGTCTAGTTTTTAAAAGAATATACTACCTTTCCTACAATTGGCCTGAAGTCGCTTGAAATCTCCACTTGTAAAACCCACAAAAAGAGTGTTTCAAATCTGCTCTGTCTAAAGAAAGTTTCAACTCTGTCAGCTGAATACACACAACACAAAGAAGTTACTGAGAATTCATCTGTCTAACTTTATATGAAGAATTCCCGTTTCCAACGAAGGCCTCAAAGAGGTCTAAATATCCCCTTGCACACTTAACAAACAGTGTGTTTCCAAACTGCTCTTTGAAAAGAAAGGTTAAACTCTGTGAGTTGAACGCACACATCACAAAGTAGTTTCTGAGAATGATTCTGTCTAGTTTTTAAAAGAAGATACTACCTTTCCTACAATTGGCTTGAAGTCGCTTGAAATCTCCACTTGTAAAACCCACAAAAGGAGTGTTTCAAATCTGCTCTGTCTAAAGAAAGTTTCAACTCTGTGAGCTGAATACACACAACACAAAGAAGTTACTGAGAATTCATCTGTCTAGCTTTATATGAAGAATACCCGTTTCCAACAAAGGCCTCAAAGAGGTCTAAATATCCCCTTGCAGACTTAACAAACAGAGTGTTTCCAAACTGCTCTTTGAAAAGAAAGGTTAAACTCTGTTAGTTGAACGCACACTTCACAAATAGTTTTTCAGAATGATTCTATCTAGTTTTTAAAAAAGATACTTCCTTTCCTATAATTGCCCTGAAGTCGCTTGAAGTCTCCACTTGTGAAATCCACAAAAAGAGTGTTTCAAATCTGCTCTGTGTAAAGGAAGTTTCAACTCTGTGAGTTGAATACACACATCACAAAGAAGTTACTTTGAGTTCATCTGTCTACCAATATACTGAGAAGACCCGTTTCCAACAAAGGCCTCAAAGAGGTCTAAATATCCCCTTTCACACTTAACAAACAGTGTGTTTCCAAACTGCTCTTTGAAAAGAAAGTTTAAACTCTGTTAGTTGAACGCACACATCACAAATAGTTTCTGAGAATGATTCTGTCTAGTTTTTAAAAGAAGATACTTCCTTTCCCACAATTGGCCTGAAGTCGCTTGAAATCTCCACTTGTAAAATCCACTAAAAGAGTGTTTCAAATCTGCTCTGTCTAAAGAAATTTTCAACTTTGTGACCTGAATACACACAACACAAAGAAGTTACTGAGAATTCATCTGTCTAGCTTTATATGAAGAATTCCCATTTCCAACGAAGGCCTCAAAGAGGTCTAAATATCCCCTTGCAGACTTAACAAACAGAGTGTTTCCAAACTGCTCTATGAAAACAAAGTTTAAACTCTGTTAGTTGAACGCACACATCACAAAGTAGTTTCAGAGAATGATTCTGTCTAGTTTTTATACAAAGATATTTCGATTTCTAAGATTGGCCTCAAATCGCTTGAAATCTCCACTTGCAAATTCCACATAAAGAGTGTTTCCAAACTGCTCTGTCGAAAAGAAGGTTCAACTCTGTGAGTTGAATACACACAACACAAAGAAGTTACTGGGAGTTCATCTGTCTAGCAAAATACTGAGAAAACCCGTTTCCAAAGAAGGCCTCAAAATGGTCCAAATATCCTCTTCCAAACTTAACAGATTGTTGCTAAACTGCTCTATGAAAAGAAAGGTGAAACTCTGTGAGTTGAACGCACACATCACAAAGTAGTTTCTGAGAATGATGCTGTCAGGTTTTTATGCAAAGATATTTCGATTTGTAAGATTGGCCTCAAATCGCTTGAAATGCCCACTTGCAAATTCCACAAAAAGAGTGTTTCCAAACTGCTCTGTCTAAAGGAAGGTTCAACTGTGTGAGTTGAATACACACAACACAAAGAAGTTACTGAGAATTCATCTGTCTAGCTTTATATGAAGAAATCCCGTTTCCAACGGAGGCCTCAAAGAGGTCTAATTATACCCTTGCAGACTTAACAAACAGAGTGTTTCCAAACTGCTCTATGAAAAAAAGTTTAAACTATGTGAATTGAACGCACACATCACAAAGTAGTTTCTGAGAATGATTCTGTCTAGTTTTTAAAAGAAGATACTACCTTTCCTACAATTGGCCTGAAGTCGCTTGAAATTTCCACTTGTAAAACCCACAAAAAGAGTGTTTCAAATCTGCTCTGTCTAAAGAAAGTTTCAACTCTGTCAGCTGAATACACAAAACACAAAGAAGTTACTGAGAATTCATCTGTCTAACTTTATATGAAGAATTCCCGTTTCCAACGAAGGCCTCAAAGAGGTCTAAATATCCCCTTGCACACTTAACACACAGTGTGTTTCCAAACTGCTCTTTGAAAAGAAAGGTTAAACTCTGTTAGTTGAACGCACTCATCACAAATAGTTTCTGAGAATGATTCTGTCTAGTTTTTAAAAGAAGATACTTCCTTTCCTACAATTGGCCTGAAGTCGCTTGAAATCTCCACTTGTAAAATCCACAAAAAGAGAGTTTCAAATCTGCTCTGTCTAAAGAAATTTTCAACTCTGTGACCTGAATACACACAACACAAAGAAGTTACTGAGAATTCATCTGTCTAGCTTTATATGAAGAATTCCCGTTTCCAACGAAGGCCTCAAAAGGGTCCAAATATCCTCTTCCAAACTTAACAGAGTGTTGCTAAACTGCTCTATGAAAAGAAAGGTTAAAGTCTGTGAGTTGAAGGCACACATCACAAAGTAGTTTCTGAGAATGATTCTGTCTAGTTTTTATACAAAGATATATCGATTTCTAAGATTGGCCTCAAATCGCTTGAAGTCTTCACTTGCAAATTCCACAAAAAGAGTGTTTCCAAACTGCTCTGTCTAAAGGAAGGTTCAACTGTGTGAGTTGAATACACACAACACAAAGAGGTTACTGAGAATTCATCTGTCTAGCTTTATATGAAGAAATCCCGTTTCCAACGAAGGCCTCAAAGAGGTCTAATTATCCCCTTGGAGACTTAACAAACAGAGTGTTTCCAAACTGCTCTATGAAAAGAAACGTTAAACTCTGTGAGTTGAACGCACACATCACAAAGTAGTTTCTGAGAATGATTCTGTCTAGTTTTTAAAAGAAGATACTACCTTTCCTACAATTGGCCTGAAGTCGCTTGAAATCTCCACTTGTAAAATCCACAAAAAGAGTGTTTCAAATCTGCTCTGTCTAAAGAAAGTTTCAACTCTGTGAGCTGAATACACACAACACAAAGAAGTTACTGAGAATTCATCTGTCTAGCTTTATATGAAGAATTCCCATTTCCAACGAAGGCCTCAAAGAGGTCTAAATATCCCCTTGCAGACTTAACAAACAGAGTGTTTCCAAACTGCTCTATGAAAACAAAGTTTAAACTCTGTTAGTTGAACGCACACATCACAAAGTAGTTTCAGAGAATGATTCTGTCTAGTTTTTATACAAAGATATTTTGATTTCTAAGATTGGCCTCAAATCGCTTGAAATCTCCACTTGCAAATTCCACATAAAGAGTGTTTCCAAACTGCTCTGTCGAAAAGAAGGTTCAACTCTGTGAGTTGAATACACACAACACAAAGAAGTTACTGGGAGTTCATCTGTCTAGCAAAATACTGAGAAAACCCGTTTCCAAAGAAGGCCTCAAAATGGTCCAAATATCCTCTTCCAAACTTAACAGATTGTTGCTAAACTGCTCTATGAAAAGAAAGGTGAAACTCTGTGAGTTGAACGCACACATCACAAAGTAGTTTCTGAGAATGATGCTGTCAGGTTTTTATGCAAAGATATTTCGATTTGTAAGATTGGCCTCAAATCGCTTGAAATGCCCACTTGCAAATTCCACAAAAAGAGTGTTTCCAAACTGCTCTGTCTAAAGGAAGGTTCAACTGTGTGAGTTGAATACACACAACACAAAGAAGTTACTGAGAATTCATCTGTCTAGCTTTATATGAAGAAATCCCGTTTCCAACGGAGGCCTCAAAGAGGTCTAATTATACCCTTGCAGACTTAACAAACAGAGTGTTTCCAAACTGCTCTATGAAAAAAAGTTTAAACTATGTGAATTGAACGCACACATCACAAAGTAGTTTCTGAGAATGATTCTGTCTAGTTTTTAAAAGAAGATACTACCTTTCCTACAATTGGCCTGAAGTCGCTTGAAATTTCCACTTGTAAAACCCACAAAAAGAGTGTTTCAAATCTGCTCTGTCTAAAGAAAGTTTCAACTCTGTCAGCTGAATACACAAAACACAAAGAAGTTACTGAGAATTCATCTGTCTAACTTTATATGAAGAATTCCCGTTTCCAACGAAGGCCTCAAAGAGGTCTAAATATCCCCTTGCACACTTAACACACAGTGTGTTTCCAAACTGCTCTTTGAAAAGAAAGGTTAAACTCTGTTAGTTGAACGCACTCATCACAAATAGTTTCTGAGAATGATTCTGTCTAGTTTTTAAAAGAAGATACTTCCTTTCCTACAATTGGCCTGAAGTCGCTTGAAATCTCCACTTGTAAAATCCACAAAAAGAGAGTTTCAAATCTGCTCTGTCTAAAGAAATTTTCAACTCTGTGACCTGAATACACACAACACAAAGAAGTTACTGAGAATTCATCTGTCTAGCTTTATATGAAGAATTCCCGTTTCCAACGAAGGCCTCAAAAGGGTCCAAATATCCTCTTCCAAACTTAACAGAGTGTTGCTAAACTGCTCTATGAAAAGAAAGGTTAAAGTCTGTGAGTTGAAGGCACACATCACAAAGTAGTTTCTGAGAATGATTCTGTCTAGTTTTTATACAAAGATATATCGATTTCTAAGATTGGCCTCAAATCGCTTGAAGTCTTCACTTGCAAATTCCACAAAAAGAGTGTTTCCAAACTGCTCTGTCTAAAGGAAGGTTCAACTGTGTGAGTTGAATACACACAACACAAAGAGGTTACTGAGAATTCATCTGTCTAGCTTTATATGAAGAAATCCCGTTTCCAACGAAGGCCTCAAAGAGGTCTAATTATCCCCTTGGAGACTTAACAAACAGAGTGTTTCCAAACTGCTCTATGAAAAGAAACGTTAAACTCTGTGAGTTGAACGCACACATCACAAAGTAGTTTCTGAGAATGATTCTGTCTAGTTTTTAAAAGAAGATACTACCTTTCCTACAATTGGCCTGAAGTCGCTTGAAATCTCCACTTGTAAAATCCACAAAAAGAGTGTTTCAAATCTGCTCTGTCTAAAGAAAGTTTCAACTCTGTGAGCTGAATACACACAACACAAAGAAGTTACTGAGAATTCATCTGTCTAGCTTTATATGAAGAATACCCGTTTCCAACAAAGGCCTCAAAGAGGTCTAAATATCCCCTTGCAGACTTAACAAACAGAGTGTTTCCAAACTGCTCTTTGAAAAGAAAGGTTAAACTCTGTTAGTTGGACGCACACTTCACAAATAGTTTTTCAGAATGATTCTATCTAGTTTTTAAAAGAAGATACTTCCTTTCCTATAATTGCCCTGAAGTCGCTTGAAATCTCCACTTGTGAAATCCACAAAAAGAGTGTTTCAAATCTGCTCTGTGTAAAGGAAGTTTCAACTCTGTGAGTTGAATACACACATCACAAAGAAGTTACTGGGAGTTCATCTGTCTACCAATATACTGAGAAGACCCATTTCCAAAGAAGGCCTCAAAGTGGTCCAAATATCCTCTTCCAAACTTAACAGAGTGTTGCTAAACTGCTCTATGAAAAGAAAGGTGAAACTCTGTGAGTTGAACGCACACATCGCAAAGTAGTTTCAGAGAATGATTCTGTCTAGTTTTTATACAAAGATATTTCGATTTCTAAGATTGGCCTCAAATCGCTTGAAATCTCCACTTGCAAATTCCACAAAAAGAGTGTTTCCAAACTGCTCTGTTTAAAGGAAGGTGCAACTGTGTGAGTTGAATACACACAACACAAAGAAGTTACTGAGAATTCATCTGTCTAGCTATATATGAAGAAATCCCGTTTCCAACGAAGGCCTCATAGAGGTCTAATTATCCCCTTGCAGACTTAACAAACAGAGTGTTTCCAAACTGCTCTATGAAAAGAATGGTTAAACTCTCTGTGTTGAACGCACACATCACAAAGAAGTTTCAGAGAATGATTCTGTCTAGTTTTTATACAAAGATATTTCGATTTCTAAGATTGGCCTCAAATCGCTTGAAATCTCCACTTGCAAATTCCACATAAAGAGTGTTTCCAAACTGCTCTGTCGAAAAGAAGGTTCAACTCTGTGAGTTGAATACACACAACACAAAGAAGTTACTGGGAGTTCATCTGTCTAGCAATATACTGAGAAAACCCGTTTCCAAAGAAGGCCTCAAAATGGTCCAAATATCCTCTTCCAAACTTAACAGAGTGTTGCTAAACTGCTCTATGAAAAGAAAGGTGAAACTCTGTGAGTTGAACGCACACATCACAAAGTAGTTTCTGAGAATGATGCTGTCAGGTTTTTATTCAAAGATATTTCGATTTGTAAGATTGGCCTCAAATCGCTTGAAATATCCACTTGCAAATTCCACAAAAAGAGTGTTTCCAAACTGCTCTGTCTAAAGGAAGGTTCAACTGTGTGAGTTGAATACACACAACACAAAGAAGTTACTGAGAATTCATCTGTCTAGCTTTATATGAAGAAATCCCGTTTCCAACGAAGGCCTCAAAGAGGTCTAATTATACCCTTGCAGACTTAACAAACAGAGTGTTTCCAAACTGCTCTATGAAAAAAAGGTTAAACTATGTGAATTGAACGCACACATCACAAAGTAGTTTCTGAGAATGATTCTGTCTAGTTTTTAAAAGAAGATACTACCTTTCCTACAATTGGCCTGAAGACGCTTGAAATCTCCACTTGTAAAACCCACAAAAAGAGTGTTTCAAATCTGCTCTGTCTAAAGAAAGTTTCAACTCTGTCAGCTGAATACACACAACACAAAGAAGTTACTGAGAATTCATCTGTCTAACTTTATATGAAGAATTCCCGTTTCCAACGAAGGCCTCAAAGAGGTCTAAATATCCCCTTGCACACTTAAAAAAACAGTGTGTTTCCAAACTGCTCTTTGAAAAGAAAGGTTGAACTCTGTTAGTTGAACGCACACATCACAAATAGTTTCTGAGAATGATTCTGTCTAGTTTTTAAAAGAAGATACTTCCTTTCCTACAATTGGCCTGAAGTCGCTTGAAATCTCCAATTGTAAAATCCACAAAAAGAGTGTTTCAAATCTGCTCTGTCTAAAGAAATTTTCAACTCTGTGACCTGAATACACACAACACAAAGAAGTTACTGAGAATTCATCTGTCTAGCTTTATATGAAGAATTCCCGTTTCCAACGAAGGCCTCAAAATGGTCCAAATATCCTCTTCCAAACTTAACAGAGTGTTGCTAAACTGCTCTATGAAAAGAAAGGTTAAACTCTGTGAGTTGAACGCACACATCACAAAGTAGTTTCTGAGAATGATGCTGTCTAGTTTTTATACAAAGATATTTCGATTTGTAAGATTGGCCTCAAATCGCTTGAAATGTCCACTTGCAAATTCCACAAAAAGAGTGTTTCCAAACTGCTCTGTCTAAAGGAAGGTTCAACTGTGTGAGTTGAATACACACAACACAAAGAAGTTACTGAGAATTCATCTGTCTAGCTTTATATGAAGAAATCCCGTTTCCAACGAAGGCCTCAAAGAGGTCTAATTATCCCCTTGCAGACTTAACAAACAGAGTGTTTCCAAACTGCTCTATGAAAAGAAAGGTTAAACTATGTGAATTGAACGCACACATCACAAAGTAGTTTCTGAGAATGATTCTGTCTAGTTTTTAAAAGAAGATACTACCTTTCCTACAATTGGCCTGAAGTCGCTTGAAATCTCCACTTGTAAAACCCACAAAAAGAGTGTTTCAAATCTGCTCTGTCTAAAGAAAGTTTCAACTCTGTCAGCTGAATACACACAACACAAAGAAGTTACTGAGAATTCATCTGTCTAACTTTATATGAAGAATTCCCGTTTCCAACGAAGGCCTCAAAGAGGTCTAAATATCCCCTTGCACACTTAACAAACAGTGTGTTTCCAAACTGCTCTTTGAAAAGAAAGGTTAAACTCTGTGAGTTGAACGCACACATCACAAAGTAGTTTCTGAGAATGATTCTGTCTAGTTTTTAAAAGAAGATACTACCTTTCCTACAATTGGCTTGAAGTCGCTTGAAATCTCCACTTGTAAAATCCACAAAAGGAGTGTTTCAAATCTGCTCTGTCTAAAGAAAGTTTCAACTCTGTGAGCTGAATACACACAACACAAAGAAGTTACTGAGAATTCATCTGTCTAGCTTTATATGAAGAATACCCGTTTCCAACAAAGGCCTCAAAGAGGTCTAAATATCCCCTTGCAGACTTAACAAACAGAGTGTTTCCAAACTGCTCTTTGAAAAGAAAGGTTAAACTCTGTTAGTTGAACGCACACTTCACAAATAGTTTTTCAGAATGATTCTATCTAGTTTTTAAAAGAAGATACTTCCTTTCCTATAATTGCCCTGAAGTCGCTTGAAGTCTCCACTTGTGAAATCCACAAAAAGAGTGTTTCAAATCTGCTCTGAGTAAAGGAAGTTTCAACTCTGTGAGTTGAATACACACATCACAAAGAAGTTACTTTGAGTTCATCTGTCTACCAATATACTGAGAAGACCCGTTTCCAACAAAGGCCTCAAAGACGTCTAAATATCCCCTTTCACACTTAACAAACAGTGTGTTTCCAAACTGCTCTTTGAAAAGAAATGTTAAACTCTGTTAGTTGAACGCACACATCACAAATAGTTTCTGAGAATGATTCTGTCTAGTTTTTAAAAGAAGATACTTCCTTTCCCACAATTGGCCTGAAGTCGCTTGAAATCTCCACTTGTAAAATCCACTAAAAGAGTGTTTCAAATCTGCTCTGTCTAAAGAAATTTTCAACTCTGTGACCTGAATACACACAACACAAAGAAGTTACTGAGAATTCATCTGTCTAGCTTTATATGAAGAATTCCCATTTCCAACGAAGGCCTCAAAGAGGTCTAAATATCCCCTTGCAGACTTAACAAACAGAGTGTTTCCAAACTGCTCTATGAAAACAAAGTTTAAACTCTGTTAGTTGAACGCACACATCACAAAGTAGTTTCAGAGAATGATTCTGTCTAGTTTTTATACAAAGATATTTCGATTTCTAAGATTGGCCTCAAATCGCTTGAAATCTCCACTTGCAAATTCCACATAAAGAGTGTTTCCAAACTGCTCTGTCGAAAAGAAGGTTCAACTCTGTGAGTTGAATACACACAACACAAAGAAGTTACTGGGAGTTCATCTGTCTAGCAAAATACTGAGAAAACCCGTTTCCAAAGAAGGCCTCAAAATGGTCCAAATATCCTCTTCCAAACTTAACAGATTGTTGCTAAACTGCTCTATGAAAAGAAAGGTGAAACTCTGTGAGTTGAACGCACACATCACAAAGTAGTTTCTGAGAATGATGCTGTCAGGTTTTTATGCAAAGATATTTCGATTTGTAAGATTGGCCTCAAATCGCTTGAAATGCCCACTTGCAAATTCCACAAAAAGAGTGTTTCCAAACTGCTCTGTCTAAAGGAAGGTTCAACTGTGTGAGTTGAATACACACAACACAAAGAAGTTACTGAGAATTCATCTGTCTAGCTTTATATGAAGAAATCCCGTTTCCAACGGAGGCCTCAAAGAGGTCTAATTATACCCTTGCAGACTTAACAAACAGAGTGTTTCCAAACTGCTCTATGAAAAAAAGTTTAAACTATGTGAATTGAACGCACACATCACAAAGTAGTTTCTGAGAATGATTCTGTCTAGTTTTTAAAAGAAGATACTACCTTTCCTACAATTGGCCTGAAGTCGCTTGAAATTTCCACTTGTAAAACCCACAAAAAGAGTGTTTCAAATCTGCTCTGTCTAAAGAAAGTTTCAACTCTGTCAGCTGAATACACACAACACAAAGAAGTTACTGAGAATTCATCTGTCTAACTTTATATGAAGAATTCCCGTTTCCAACGAAGGCCTCAAAGAGGTCTAAATATCCCCTTGCACACTTAACACACAGTGTGTTTCCAAACTGCTCTTTGAAAAGAAAGGTTAAACTCTGTTAGTTGAACGCACTCATCACAAATAGTTTCTGAGAATGATTCTGTCTAGTTTTTAAAAGAAGATACTTCCTTTCCTACAATTGGCCTGAAGTCGCTTGAAATCTCCACTTGTAAAATCCACAAAAAGAGAGTTTCAAATCTGCTCTGTCTAAAGAAATTTTCAACTCTGTGACCTGAATACACACAACACAAAGAAGTTACTGAGAATTCATCTGTCTAGCTTTATATGAAGAATTCCCGTTTCCAACGAAGGCCTCAAAAGGGTCCAAATATCCTCTTCCAAACTTAACAGAGTGTTGCTAAACTGCTCTATGAAAAGAAAGGTTAAAGTCTGTGAGTTGAAGGCACACATCACAAAGTAGTTTCTGAGAATGATTCTGTCTAGTTTTTATACAAAGATATTTCGATTTCTAAGATTGGCCTCAAATCGCTTGAAGTCTCCACTTGCAAATTCCACAAAAAGAGTGTTTCCAAACTGCTCTGTCTAAAGGAAGGTTCAACTGTGTGAGTTGAATACACACAACACAAAGAAGTTACTGAGAATTCATCTGTCTAGCTTTATATGAAGAAATCCCGTTTCCAACGAAGGCCTCAAAGAGGTCTAATTATCCCCTTGCAGACTTAACAAACAGAGTGTTTCCAAACTGCTCTATGAAAAGAAACGTTAAACTCTGTGAGTTGAACGCACACATCACAAAGTAGTTTCTGAGAATGATTCTGTCTAGTTTTTAAAAGAAGATACTACCTTTCCTACAATTGGCCTGAAGTCGCTTGAAATCTCCACTTGTAAAATCCACAAAAAGAGTGTTTCAAATCTGCTCTGTCTAAAGAAAGTTTCAACTCTGTGAGCTGAATACACACAACACAAAGAAGTTACTGAGAATTCATCTGTCTAGCTTTATATGAAGAATACCCGTTTCCAACAAAGGCCTCAAAGAGGTCTAAATATCCCCTTGCAGACTTAACAAACAGAGTGTTTCCAAACTGCTCTTTGAAAAGAAAGGTTAAACTCTGTTAGTTGGACGCACACTTCACAAATAGTTTTTCAGAATGATTCTATCTAGTTTTTAAAAGAAGATACTTCCTTTCCTATAATTGCCCTGAAGTCGCTTGAAATCTCCACTTGTGAAATCCACAAAAAGAGTGTTTCAAATCTGCTCTGTGTAAAGGAAGTTTCAACTCTGTGAGTTGAATACACACATCACAAAGAAGTTACTGGGAGTTCATCTGTCTACCAATATACTGAGAAGACCCATTTCCAAGGAAGGCCTCAAAGTGGTCCAAATATCCTCTTCCAAACTTAACAGAGTGTTGCTAAACTGCTCTATGAAAAGAAAGGTGAAACTCTTTGAGTTGAACGCACACATCGCAAAGTAGTTTCAGAGAATGATTCTGTCTAGTTTTTATACAAAGATATTTCGATTTCTAAGATTGGCCTCAAATCGCTTGAAATCTCCACTTGCAAATTCCACAAAAAGAGTGTTTCCAAACTGCTCTGTTTAAAGGAAGGTGCAACTGTGTGAGTTGAATACACACAACACAAAGAAGTTACTGAGAATTCATCTGTCTAGCTATATATGAAGAAATCCCGTTTCCAACGAAGGCCTCATAGAGGTCTAATTATCCCCTTGCAGACTTAACAAACAGAGTGTTTCCAAACTGCTCTATGAAAAGAATGGTTAAACTCTCTGTGTTGAACGCACACATCACAAAGTAGTTTCAGAGAATGATTCTGTCTAGTTTTTATACAAAGATATTTCGATTTCTAAGATTGGCCTCAAATCGCTTGAAATCTCCACTTGCAAATTCCACATAAAGAGTGTTTCCAAACTGCTCTGTCGAAAAGAAGGTTCAACTCTGTGAGTTGAATACACACAACACAAAGAAGTTACTGGGAGTTCATCTGTCTAGCAATATACTGAGAAAACCCGTTTCCAAAGAAGGCCTCAAAATGGTCCAAATATCCTCTTCCAAACTTAACAGAGTGTGCTAAACTGCTCTATGAAAAGAAAGGTGAAACTCTGTGAGTTGAACGCACACATCACAAAGTAGTTTCTGAGAATGATGCTGTCAGGTTTTTATTCAAAGATATTTCGATTTGTAAGATTGGCCTCAAATCGCTTGAAATGTCCACTTGCAAATTCCACAAAAAGAGTGTTTCCAAACTGCTCTGTCTAAAGGAAGGTTCAACTGTGTGAGTTGAATACACACAACACAAAGAAGTTACTGAGAATTCATCTGTCTAGCTTTATATGAAGAAATCCCGTTTCCAACGAAGGCCTCAAAGAGGTCTAATTATCCCCTTGCAGACTTAACAAACAGAGTGTTTCCAAACTGCTCTATGAAAAGAAAGGTTAAACTATGTGAATTGAACGCACACATCACAAAGTAGTTTCTGAGAATGATTCTGTCTAGTTTTTAAAAGAAGATACTACCTTTCCTACAATTGGCCTGAAGTCGCTTGAAATCTCCACTTGTAAAACCCACAAAAAGAGTGTTTCAAATCTGCTCTGTCTAAAGAAAGTTTCAACTCTGTCAGCTGAATACACAAAACACAAAGAAGTTACTGAGAATTCATCTGTCTAACTTTATATGAAGAATTCCCGTTTCCAACGAAGGCCTCAAAGAGGTCTAAATATCCCCTTGCACACTTAACAAACAGTGTGTTTCCAAACTGCTCTTTGAAAAGAAAGGTTAAACTCTGTGAGTTGAACGCACACATCACAAAGTAGTTTCTGAGAATGATTCTGTCTAGTTTTTAAAAGAAGATACTACCTTTCCTACAATTGGCTTGAAGTCGCTTGAAATCTCCACTTGTAAAATCCACAAAAGGAGTGTTTCAAATCTGCTCTGTCTAAAGAAAGTTTCAACTCTGTGAGCTGAATACACACAACACAAAAAAGTTACTGAGAATTCATCTGTCTAGCTTTATATGAAGAATACCCGTTTCCTAAGAAGGCCTCAAAGAGGTCTAAATATCCCCTTGCAGACTTAACAAACAGAGTGTTTCCAAACTGCTCTTTGAAAAGAAAGGTTAAACTCTGTTAGTTGAACGCACACTTCACAAATAGTTTTTCAGAATGATTCTATCTAGTTTTTAAAAGAAGATACTTCCTTTCCTATAATTGCCCTGAAGTCGCTTGAAATCTCCACTTGTGAAATCCACAAAAAGAGTGTTTCAAATCTGCTCTGTGTAAAGGAAGTTTCAACTCTGTGAGTTGAATACACACATCACAAAGAAGTTACTGGGAGTTCATCTGTCTACCAATATACTGAGAAGACCCATTTCCAAAGAAGGCCTCAAAGTGGTCCAAATATCCTCTTCCAAACTTAACAGAGTGTTGCTAAACTGCTCTATGAAAAGAAAGGTGAAACTCTGTGAGTTGAACGCACACATCGCAAAGTAGTTTCAGAGAATGATTCTGTCTAGTTTTTATACAAAGATATTTCGATTTCTAAGATTGGCCTCAAATCGCTTGAAATCTCCACTTGCAAATTCCACAAAAAGAGTGTTTCCAAACTGCTCTGTTTAAAGGAAGGTGCAACTGTGTGAGTTGAATACACACAACACAAAGAAGTTACTGAGAATTCATCTGTCTAGCTATATATGAAGAAATCCCGTTTCCAACGAAGGCCTCATAGAGGTCTAATTATCCCCTTGCAGACTTAACAAACAGAGTGTTTCCAAACTGCTCTATGAAAAGAATGGTTAAACTCTCTGTGTTGAACGCACACATCACAAAGAAGTTTCAGAGAATGATTCTGTCTAGTTTTTATACAAAGATATTTCGATTTCTAAGATTGGCCTCAAATCGCTTGAAATCTCCACTTGCAAATTCCACATAAAGAGTGTTTCCAAACTGCTCTGTCGAAAAGAAGGTTCAACTCTGTGAGTTGAATACACACAACACAAAGAAGTTACTGGGAGTTCATCTGTCTAGCAATATACTGAGAAAACCCGTTTCCAAAGAAGGCCTCAAAATGGTCCAAATATCCTCTTCCAAACTTAACAGAGTGTTGCTAAACTGCTCTATGAAAAGAAAGGTGAAACTCTGTGAGTTGAACGCACACATCACAAAGTAGTTTCTGAGAATGATGCTGTCAGGTTTTTATTCAAAGATATTTCGATTTGTAAGATTGGCCTCAAATCGCTTGAAATATCCACTTGCAAATTCCACAAAAAGAGTGTTTCCAAACTGCTCTGTCTAAAGGAAGGTTCAACTGTGTGAGTTGAATACACACAACACAAAGAAGTTACTGAGAATTCATCTGTCTAGCTTTATATGAAGAAATCCCGTTTCCAACGAAGGCCTCAAAGAGGTCTAATTATACCCTTGCAGACTTAACAAACAGAGTGTTTCCAAACTGCTCTATGAAAAAAAGGTTAAACTATGTGAATTGAACGCACACATCACAAAGTAGTTTCTGAGAATGATTCTGTCTAGTTTTTAAAAGAAGATACTACCTTTCCTACAATTGGCCTGAAGACGCTTGAAATCTCCACTTGTAAAACCCACAAAAAGAGTGTTTCAAATCTGCTCTGTCTAAAGAAAGTTTCAACTCTGTCAGCTGAATACACACAACACAAAGAAGTTACTGAGAATTCATCTGTCTAACTTTATATGAAGAATTCCCGTTTCCAACGAAGGCCTCAAAGAGGTCTAAATATCCCCTTGCACACTTAAAAAAACAGTGTGTTTCCAAACTGCTCTTTGAAAAGAAAGGTTGAACTCTGTTAGTTGAACGCACACATCACAAATAGTTTCTGAGAATGATTCTGTCTAGTTTTTAAAAGAAGATACTTCCTTTCCTACAATTGGCCTGAAGTCGCTTGAAATCTCCAATTGTAAAATCCACAAAAAGAGTGTTTCAAATCTGCTCTGTCTAAAGAAATTTTCAACTCTGTGACCTGAATACACACAACACAAAGAAGTTACTGAGAATTCATCTGTCTAGCTTTATATGAAGAATTCCCGTTTCCAACGAAGGCCTCAAAATGGTCCAAATATCCTCTTCCAAACTTAACAGAGTGTTGCTAAACTGCTCTATGAAAAGAAAGGTTAAAGTCTGTGAGTTGAACGCACACATCACAAAGTAGTTTCTGAGAATGATGCTGTCTAGTTTTTATACAAAGATATTTCGATTTGTAAGATTGGCCTCAAATCGCTTGAAATGTCCACTTGCAAATTCCACAAAAAGAGTGTTTCCAAACTGCTCTGTCTAAAGGAAGGTTCAACTGTGTGAGTTGAATACACACAACACAAAGAAGTTACTGAGAATTCATCTGTCTAGCTTTATATGAAGAAATCCCGTTTCCAACGAAGGCCTCAAAGAGGTCTAATTATCCCCTTGCAGACTTAACAAACAGAGTGTTTCCAAACTGCTCTATGAAAAGAAAGGTTAAACTATGTGAATTGAACGCACACATCACAAAGTAGTTTCTGAGAATGATTCTGTCTAGTTTTTAAAAGAAGATACTACCTTTCCTACAATTGGCCTGAAGTCGCTTGAAATCTCCACTTGTAAAACCCACAAAAAGAGTGTTTCAAATCTGCTCTGTCTAAAGAAAGTTTCAACTCTGTCAGCTGAATACACACAACACAAAGAAGTTACTGAGAATTCATCTGTCTAACTTTATATGAAGAATTCCCGTTTCCAACGAAGGCCTCAAAGAGGTCTAAATATCCCCTTGCACACTTAACAAACAGTGTGTTTCCAAACTGCTCTTTGAAAAGAAAGGTTAAACTCTGTGAGTTGAACGCACACATCACAAAGTAGTTTCTGAGAATGATTCTGTCTAGTTTTTAAAAGAAGATACTACCTTTCCTACAATTGGCTTGAAGTCGCTTGAAATCTCCACTTGTAAAATCCACAAAAGGAGTGTTTCAAATCTGCTCTGTCTAAAGAAAGTTTCAACTCTGTGAGCTGAATACACACAACACAAAGAAGTTACTGAGAATTCATCTGTCTAGCTTTATATGAAGAATACCCGTTTCCAACAAAGGCCTCAAAGAGGTCTAAATATCCCCTTGCAGACTTAACAAACAGAGTGTTTCCAAACTGCTCTTTGAAAAGAAAGGTTAAACTCTGTTAGTTGAACGCACACTTCACAAATAGTTTTTCAGAATGATTCTATCTAGTTTTTAAAAGAAGATACTTCCTTTCCTATAATTGCCCTGAAGTCGCTTGAAGTCTCCACTTGTGAAATCCACAAAAAGAGTGTTTCAAATCTGCTCTGAGTAAAGGAAGTTTCAACTCTGTGAGTTGAATACACACATCACAAAGAAGTTACTTTGAGTTCATCTGTCTACCAATATACTGAGAAGACCCGTTTCCAACAAAGGCCTCAAAGACGTCTAAATATCCCCTTTCACACTTAACAAACAGTGTGTTTCCAAACTGCTCTTTGAAAAGAAATGTTAAACTCTGTTAGTTGAACGCACACATCACAAATAGTTTCTGAGAATGATTCTGTCTAGTTTTTAAAAGAAGATACTTCCTTTCCCACAATTGGCCTGAAGTCGCTTGAAATCTCCACTTGTAAAATCCACTAAAAGAGTGTTTCAAATCTGCTCTGTCTAAAGAAATTTTCAACTCTGTGACCTGAATACACACAACACAAAGAAGTTACTGAGAATTCATCTGTCTAGCTTTATATGAAGAATTCCCATTTCCAACGAAGGCCTCAAAGAGGTCTAAATATCCCCTTGCAGACTTAACAAACAGAGTGTTTCCAAACTGCTCTATGAAAACAAAGTTTAAACTCTGTTAGTTGAACGCACACATCACAAAGTAGTTTCAGAGAATGATTCTGTCTAGTTTTTATACAAAGATATTTCGATTTCTAAGATTGGCCTCAAATCGCTTGAAATCTCCACTTGCAAATTCCACATAAAGAGTGTTTCCAAACTGCTCTGTCGAAAAGAAGGTTCAACTCTGTGAGTTGAATACACACAACACAAAGAAGTTACTGGGAGTTCATCTGTCTAGCAAAATACTGAGAAAACCCGTTTCCAAAGAAGGCCTCAAAATGGTCCAAATATCCTCTTCCAAACTTAACAGATTGTTGCTAAACTGCTCTATGAAAAGAAAGGTGAAACTCTGTGAGTTGAACGCACACATCACAAAGTAGTTTCTGAGAATGATGCTGTCAGGTTTTTATGCAAAGATATTTCGATTTGTAAGATTGGCCTCAAATCGCTTGAAATGCCCACTTGCAAATTCCACAAAAAGAGTGTTTCCAAACTGCTCTGTCTAAAGGAAGGTTCAACTGTGTGAGTTGAATACACACAACACAAAGAAGTTACTGAGAATTCATCTGTCTAGCTTTATATGAAGAAATCCCGTTTCCAACGGAGGCCTCAAAGAGGTCTAATTATACCCTTGCAGACTTAACAAACAGAGTGTTTCCAAACTGCTCTATGAAAAAAAGTTTAAACTATGTGAATTGAACGCACACATCACAAAGTAGTTTCTGAGAATGATTCTGTCTAGTTTTTAAAAGAAGATACTACCTTTCCTACAATTGGCCTGAAGTCGCTTGAAATTTCCACTTGTAAAACCCACAAAAAGAGTGTTTCAAATCTGCTCTGTCTAAAGAAAGTTTCAACTCTGTCAGCTGAATACACACAACACAAAGAAGTTACTGAGAATTCATCTGTCTAACTTTATATGAAGAATTCCCGTTTCCAACGAAGGCCTCAAAGAGGTCTAAATATCCCCTTGCACACTTAACACACAGTGTGTTTCCAAACTGCTCTTTGAAAAGAAAGGTTAAACTCTGTTAGTTGAACGCACTCATCACAAATAGTTTCTGAGAATGATTCTGTCTAGTTTTTAAAAGAAGATACTTCCTTTCCTACAATTGGCCTGAAGTCGCTTGAAATCTCCACTTGTAAAATCCACAAAAAGAGAGTTTCAAATCTGCTCTGTCTAAAGAAATTTTCAACTCTGTGACCTGAATACACACAACACAAAGAAGTTACTGAGAATTCATCTGTCTAGCTTTATATGAAGAATTCCCGTTTCCAACGAAGGCCTCAAAAGGGTCCAAATATCCTCTTCCAAACTTAACAGAGTGTTGCTAAACTGCTCTATGAAAAGAAAGGTTAAAGTCTGTGAGTTGAAGGCACACATCACAAAGTAGTTTCTGAGAATGATTCTGTCTAGTTTTTATACAAAGATATATCGATTTCTAAGATTGGCCTCAAATCGCTTGAAGTCTCCACTTGCAAATTCCACAAAAAGAGTGTTTCCAAACTGCTCTGTCTAAAGGAAGGTTCAACTGTGTGAGTTGAATACACACAACACAAAGAAGTTACTGAGAATTCATCTGTCTAGCTTTATATGAAGAAATCCCGTTTCCAACGAAGGCCTCAAAGAGGTCTAATTATCCCCTTGCAGACTTAACAAACAGAGTGTTTCCAAACTGCTCTATGAAAAGAAACGTTAAACTCTGTGAGTTGAACGCACACATCACAAAGTAGTTTCTGAGAATGATTCTGTCTAGTTTTTAAAAGAAGATACTACCTTTCCTACAATTGGCCTGAAGTCGCTTGAAATCTCCACTTGTAAAATCCACAAAAAGAGTGTTTCAAATCTGCTCTGTCTAAAGAAAGTTTCAACTCTGTGAGCTGAATACACACAACACAAAGAAGTTACTGAGAATTCATCTGTCTAGCTTTATATGAAGAATACCCGTTTCCAACAAAGGCCTCAAAGAGGTCTAAATATCCCCTTGCAGACTTAACAAACAGAGTGTTTCCAAACTGCTCTTTGAAAAGAAAGGTTAAACTCTGTTAGTTGGACGCACACTTCACAAATAGTTTTTCAGAATGATTCTATCTAGTTTTTAAAAGAAGATACTTCCTTTCCTATAATTGCCCTGAAGTCGCTTGAAATCTCCACTTGTGAAATCCACAAAAAGAGTGTTTCAAATCTGCTCTGTGTAAAGGAAGTTTCAACTCTGTGAGTTGAATACACACATCACAAAGAAGTTACTGGGAGTTCATCTGTCTACCAATATACTGAGAAGACCCATTTCCAAGGAAGGCCTCAAAGTGGTCCAAATATCCTCTTCCAAACTTAACAGAGTGTTGCTAAACTGCTCTATGAAAAGAAAGGTGAAACTCTTTGAGTTGAACGCACACATCGCAAAGTAGTTTCAGAGAATGATTCTGTCTAGTTTTTATACAAAGATATTTCGATTTCTAAGATTGGCCTCAAATCGCTTGAAATCTCCACTTGCAAATTCCACAAAAAGAGTGTTTCCAAACTGCTCTGTTTAAAGGAAGGTGCAACTGTGTGAGTTGAATACACACAACACAAAGTAGTTACTGAGAATTCATCTGTCTAGCTATATATGAAGAAATCCCGTTTCCAACGAAGGCCTCATAGAGGTCTAATTATCCCCTTGCAGACTTAACAAACAGAGTGTTTCCAAACTGCTCTATGAAAAGAATGGTTAAACTCTCTGTGTTGAACGCACACATCACAAAGTAGTTTCAGAGAATGATTCTGTCTAGTTTTTATACAAAGATATTTCGATTTCTAAGATTGGCCTCAAATCGCTTGAAATCTCCACTTGCAAATTCCACATAAAGAGTGTTTCCAAACTGCTCTGTCGAAAAGAAGGTTCAACTCTGTGAGTTGAATACACACAACACAAAGAAGTTACTGGGAGTTCATCTGTCTAGCAATATACTGAGAAAACCCGTTTCCAAAGAAGGCCTCAAAATGGTCCAAATATCCTCTTCCAAACTTAACAGAGTGTGCTAAACTGCTCTATGAAAAGAAAGGTGAAACTCTGTGAGTTGAACGCACACATCACAAAGTAGTTTCTGAGAATGATGCTGTCAGGTTTTTATTCAAAGATATTTCGATTTGTAAGATTGGCCTCAAATCGCTTGAAATGTCCACTTGCAAATTCCACAAAAAGAGTGTTTCCAAACTGCTCTGTCTAAAGGAAGGTTCAACTGTGTGAGTTGAATACACACAACACAAAGAAGTTACTGAGAATTCATCTGTCTAGCTTTATATGAAGAAATCCCGTTTCCAACGAAGGCCTCAAAGAGGTCTAATTATCCCCTTGCAGACTTAACAAACAGAGTGTTTCCAAACTGCTCTATGAAAAGAAAGGTTAAACTATGTGAATTGAACGCACACATCACAAAGTAGTTTCTGAGAATGATTCTGTCTAGTTTTTAAAAGAAGATACTACCTTTCCTACAATTGGCCTGAAGTCGCTTGAAATCTCCACTTGTAAAACCCACAAAAAGAGTGTTTCAAATCTGCTCTGTCTAAAGAAAGTTTCAACTCTGTCAGCTGAATACACACAACACAAAGAAGTTACTGAGAATTCATCTGTCTAACTTTATATGAAGAATTCCCGTTTCCAACGAAGGCCTCAAAGAGGTCTAAATATCCCCTTGCACACTTAACAAACAGTGTGTTTCCAAACTGCTCTTTGAAAAGAAAGGTTAAACTCTGTGAGTTGAACGCACACATCACAAAGTAGTTTCTGAGAATGATTCTGTCTAGTTTTTAAAAGAAGATACTACCTTTCCTACAATTGGCTTGAAGTCGCTTGAAATCTCCACTTGTAAAATCCACAAAAGGAGTGTTTCAAATCTGCTCTGTCTAAAGAAAGTTTCAACTCTGTGAGCTGAATACACACAACACAAAAAAGTTACTGAGAATTCATCTGTCTAGCTTTATATGAAGAATACCCGTTTCCTAAGAAGGCCTCAAAGAGGTCTAAATATCCCCTTGCAGACTTAACAAACAGAGTGTTTCCAAACTGCTCTTTGAAAAGAAAGGTTAAACTCTGTTAGTTGAACGCACACTTCACAAATAGTTTTTCAGAATGATTCTATCTAGTTTTTAAAAGAAGATACTTCCTTTCCTATAATTGCCCTGAAGTCGCTTGAAATCTCCACTTGTGAAATCCACAAAAAGGGTGTTTCAAATCTGCTCTGTGTAAAGGAAGTTTCAACTCTGTGAGTTGAATACACACATCACAAAGAAGTTACTGGGAGTTCATCTGTCTACCAATATACTGAGAAGACCCGTTTCCAACAAAGGCCTCAAAGAGGTCTAAATATCCCCTTTCACACTTAACAAACAGTGTGTTTCCAAACTGCTCTTTGAAAAGAAAGGTTAAACTCTGTTAGTTGAACGCACACATCACAAATAGTTTCTGAGAATGATTCTGTCTAGTTTTTAAAGAAGATACTTCCTTTCCCACAATTGGCCTGAAGTCGCTTGAAATCTCCACTTGTAAAATCCACTAAAAGAGTGTTTCAAATCTGCTCTGTCTAAAGAAATTTTCAAATCTGTGACCTGAATACACACAACACAAATAAGTTACTGAGAATTCATCTGTCTAGCTTTATATGAAGAATTCCCGTTTCCAACGAAGGCCTCAAAATGGTCCAAGTATCCTCTTCCAAACTTAACAGAGTGTTGCTAAACTGCTCTATGAAAAGAAAGGTTAAAGTCTGTGAGTTGAACGCACACATCACAAAGTAGTTTCTGAGAATGATTCTGTTTAGTTTTTATACAAAGATATTTCGATTTGTAAGATTGGCCTCAAATCGCTTGAAATCTCCACTTGCAAATTCCACAAAAAGAGTGTTTCCAAACAGCTCTGTCTAAAGGAAGGTTCAACTGTGTGAGTTGAATACACACAACACAAAGAAGTTACTGAGAATTCATCTGTCTAGCTTTATATGTAGAAATCCCGTTTCCAAAGAAGGCCTCAAAGAGGTCTAATTATCCCCTTGCAGACTTAACAAAGAGAGTGTTTCCAAACTGCTCTATGAAAAGAAAGGTTAAACTCTGTGAGTTGAACGCACACATCACAAAGTAGTTTCTGAGAATGATTCTGTCTAGTTTTTAAAAGAAGATACTTCCTTTCCTACAATTGGCCTGAAGGCGCTTGAAATCTCCACTTGTAAAACCCACAAAAAGAGTGTTTCAAATCTGCTCTGTCTAAAGAAAGTTTCAACTCTGTCAGCTGAATACACACAACACAAAGAAGTTACTGAGAATTCATCTGTCTAGCTTTATATGAAGAATTCCCGTTTCCAACGAAGGCCTCAAAGAGGTCTAAATATCCCCTGGCAGACTTAACAAACAGAGTGATTCCAAACTGCCCTATTAAAAGGAAGGTTAAACTCTGTGAGTTGAACGCACACATCACAAATAGTTTCTGAGAATGATTCTGTCTAGTTTTTAAAAGAAGATACTTCCTTTCCTACAATTGGCCTGAAGTCGCTTGAAATCTCCACTTGTAAAATCCACAAAAGGTGTGTTTCAAATCTGCTCTGTCTAAAGAAATTTTCAACTCTGTGAGCTGAATACACACAACACAAAGAAGTTACTGAGAATTCATCTGTCTAGCTTTATATGAAGAATTCCCTTTTCCAACGAAGGCCTCAAAGAGGTCTAAATGTCCCCTTGCAGACTTAACAAACATAGTGTTTCCAAACTGCTCTTTGAAAAGAAAGGTGAAACTCTGTGAGTTGAACGCACACATCACAAAGTATTTTCTGAGAGTGATTCTGTCTAGTTTTTATAAAAAGATATTTCGATTTCTAAGATTGGCCTCAAATCGCTTTAAATCTCTACTTGCAAATTCCACAAAAAGAGTGTTTCCAAACTGCTCTGTGTAAAGGAAGTTTCAACTCTGTGAGTTGAATACACACAACACAAAGAAGTTACTGGGAGTTCATCTGTCTAGCAATATACTGAGAAAACCCGTATCCAAAGAAGGCCTCAAAATGGTCCAAATATCCTCTTCCAAACTTAACAGAGTGTTGCTAAACTGCTCTATGAAAAGAAAGGTGAAACTCTGTGAGTTGAACGCACACATCACAAAGTAGTTTCCGAGAATGATTCTGTCAGGTTTTTATACAAAGATATTTCGATTTGTAAGATTGGCCTCAAATCGCGTGAAATCACCACTTGCAAATTCCACAAAAAGAGTGTTTCCAAACTGCTCTGTCTAAAGGAAGGTTCAACTGTGTGAGTTGAATACACATAACACAAAGAAGTTACTGAGAATTCATCTGTCTAGCTTTATATGAAGAAATCCCATTTCCAACGAAGGCCTCAAAGAGGTCTAATTATCCCCTTGCAGACTTCACAAACAGAGTGTTTCCAAACTGCTCTATGAAAAGAAAGGTTAAACTCTGTGAGTTGAACGCACACATCACAAAGTAGTTTCTGAGAATGATTCTGTCTAGTTTTTAAAACAAGATACTTCCTTTCCTATAATTGGCCTGAAGTCGCTTGAAATCTCCACTTGTAAAATCCACAAAAAGAGTGTTTCAAATCTGCTCTGTCTAAAGAAAGTTTCAACTCTGTCAGCTGAATACACACAACACAAAGAAGTTACTGAGAATTCATCTGTCTAGCTTTATATGAAGAATTCCCGTTTCCAACGAAGGCCTCAAAATGCTCCAAATATCCTCTTCCAAACTTAACAGAGTGTTGCTAAACTGCTCTATGAAAAGAAAGGTTAAACTATGTTAGTTGAATGCACACATCACAAAGTAGTTTCAGAGAATGATTCTGTCTAGTTTTTATACAAAGTTATTTCGATTTCTAAGATTGGCCCCAAATCGCTTGAAATCTCCACTTGCAAATTCCACATAAAGAGTGTTTCCAAACTGCTCTGTCTAAACGAAGGTTCAAATAAGTTAGTTGAATACACACAACACAAAGAAGTTACTGGGAGTTCATCTGTCTAGCAGTATACTGAGAAATCCCGTTTCCAACGAAGGACTCAAAGTGGTCCAAATATACTCTTCCAAACTTAACAGAGTGTTTCCAAACCACTCTATGAAAGCAAAGGTGAATCTCTGTGAGTTGAATGCACACATCACAAAGTAGTTTCTGACAATGATTCTGTCTAGTTTTTAAACGAAGTTATATTCTTTACTACAATTGGCCTCATATCGCTTGAAATCTCCACTTGTAAAACCCACAAAAACAGTGTTTCAAATCTGCTCTGTCTAAAGAAAGTTTCAACTCTGTGAGCTGAATACACACAACACAAAGAAGTTACTGAGAATTCATCTGTCTAGCTTTATATGAAGAATTCCCGTTTCCAACGAAGGCCTCAAAGAGGTCTAAATATCCCCTTGCAGACTGAACAAACAGAGTGTTTCCAAACTGCTCTTTGAAAAGAAAGGTTAAACTCTGTAAGTTGAACGCACACATCACACAGTAGTTTCTGAGAATGATTCTGTCTAGTTTTTATACAAAGATATTTCGATTTCTAAGATTGTCCTCAAATCGCTTGGAGTCTCCACTTCCAAATTCCAAAAAAGAGTGTTTCCAAACTGCTCTGTGTAAAGGAAGTTTCAACTCTGTGAGTTGAATACACACAACACAAAGAAGTTACTGGGAGTTCATCTGTCTAGCAATATACTGAGAAAACCCGTTTCCAAAGAAGGACTCAAAATGGTCCAAATATCCTCTTCCAAACTTCACAGAGTGTTGCTAAACTGCTCTATGAAAAGAAAGGTGAAACTCTGTGAGTTGAACGCACACATCACAAAGAAGATTCAGAGAATGATTCTGTCTAGTTTTTATACAAAGATATTTCGATTTCTAAGATTGGCCTCAAATCGCTTGAAATCTCCACTTGCAAATTCCACATAAAGAGTGTTTCCAAACTGCTCTGTCTAAAAGAAGGTTCAACTCTGTGAGTTGAATACACACAACACAAAGAAGTTACTGGGAGTTCATCTGTCTAGCAATATACTGAGAAAACCCGTTTCCAAAGAAGGACTCAAAATGGTCCAAATATCCTCTTCCAAACTTCACAGAGTGTTGCTAAACTGCTCTACGAAAAGAAAGGTGAAACTCTGTGAGTTGAACGCACACATCACAAAGTAGTTTCTGAGAATGATGCTGTCAGGTTTCTATGCAAAGATATTACGATTTGTAAGATTGGCCTCAAATCGCTTGAAATGTCCACTTGCAAATTCCACAAAAAGAGTGTTTCCAAAGTGCTCTGTCTAAAGGAAGGTTCAACTGTGTGAGTTGAATACACACAACACAAAGAAGTTACTGAGAATTCATCTGTCTAGCTTTATATGAAGAAATCCCGTTTCCAACGAAGGCATCAAAGAGGTCTAATTATACCCTTGCAGACTTAACAAACAGAGTGTTTCCAAACTGCTCTATGAAAAAAAGGTTAAACTATGTGAATTGAACGCACACATCACAAAGTAGTTTCTGAGAATGATTCTGTCTAGTTTTTAAAAGAAGGTACTACCTTTCCTACAATTGGCCTGAAGTCGCTTGAAATCTCCACTTGTAAAACCCACAAAAAGAGTGTTTCAAATCTGCTCTGTCTAAAGAAAGTTTCAACTCTGTCAGCTGAATACACACAACACAAAGAAGTTACTGAGAATTCATCTGTCTAACTTTGTATGAAGAATTCCCGTTTCCAACGAAGGCCTCAAAGAGGTCTAAATATCCCCTTGCACACTTAACAAACAGTGTGTTTCCAAACTGCTCTTTGAAAAGAAAGCTTAAACTCTGTTAGTTGAACGCACACATCACAAATAGTTTCTGAGAATGATTCTGTCTAGTTTTTAAAAGAAGATACTTCCTTTCCTACAATTGGCCTGAAGTCGCTTGAAATCTCCACTTGTGAAATCCACAAAAAGAGTGTTTCAAATCTGCTCTGTGTAAAGGAAGTTTCAACTCTGTGAGTTGAATACACACAACACAAAGAAGTTACTGGGAGTTCATCTGTCTACCAATATACTGAGAAGACCCGTTTCCAAAGAAGGCCTCAAAGTGGTCCAAATATCCTCTTCCAAACTTAACAGAGTGTTGCTAAACTGCTCTATGAAAAGAAAGGTGAAACTCTGTGAGTTGAACGCACACATCACAAAGTAGTTTCTGAGAATGATTCTGTCTAGTTTTTATACAAAGATATTTCGATTTGTAAGATTGGCCTCAAATCGCTTGAAATCTCCACTTGCAAATTCCACAAAAAGAGTGTTTCCAAACTGCTCTGTTTAAAGGAAGGTGCAACTGTGTGAGTTGAATACACACAACACAAAGAAGTTACTGAGAATTCATCTGTCTAGCTTTATATGAAGAAATCCCGTTTCCAACGAAGGCCTCAAAGAGGTCTAATTATCCCCTTGCAGACTTAACAAACAGAGTGTTTCCAAACTGCTCTATGAAAAGAATGGTTAAACTCTCTGTGTTGAACGCACACATCACAAAGTAGTTTCAGAGAATGATTCTGTCTAGTTTTTATACAAAGATATTTCGATTTCTAAGATTGGCCTCAAATCGCTTGAAATCTCCACTTGCAAATTCCACATAAAGAGTGTTTCCAAACTGCTCTGTCGAAAAGAAGGTTTAACTATGTGAGTTGAATACACACAACACAAAGAAGTTACTGGGAGTTCATCTGTCTAGCAGTATACTGAGAAATCCCGTTTCCAACGAAGGCCTCAAAGTGGTCCAAATATACTCTTGCAAACTTAACAGAGTGTTTCCAAACCAATCTATGAAAACAAAGGTGAAACTCTGTGAGTTGAACGCACACATCACAAAGTAGTTTCTGACAATGATTCTGTCTAGTTTTTAAACGAACATATATCCTTTACAACAATTGGCCTCAAATCGCTTGAAATCTCCACTTGTAAAATCCGCAAAAAGAGTGTTTCAAATCTGCTCTGTCTAAAGGAAGGTTCAACTGTGTGAGTTGAATACACACAACACAAAGAAGTTACTGAGAATTCATCAGTCTAGCTTTATATGAAGAAATCCCGTTTCCAACGAAGGCCTCAAAGAGGTCTAAATATCCCCTTGCAGACTTAACAAACAGAGTGTTTCCAAACTGCTCTATGAAAAGAAAGGTTCAACACTGTGATTGCAATGCACACATCACAGGGTAGTTTCTGAGAATGATTCTGTCTAGTTTTTAAAAGAAGATACTTCCTTTCCTACAATTGGCCTGAAGTCGCTTGAAATCTCCACTTGTAAAATCCACAAAAAGAGTGTTTCAAATCTGCTCTGTCTATAAAAAGTTTCAATACTGTGAGCTGAATACACACAACACAAAGAAGTTACTGAGAATTCATCTGTCTAGCTTTATATGAAGAATTCCCATTTCCAACGAAGGCCTCAAAGAGGTCTAAATATCCCCTTGCAGACTTCACAAACAGAGTGTTTTCAAACTGCTCTATGAAAACAAAGTTTAAACTCTGTTAGTTGAACGCACACATCACAAAGTAGTTTCAGAGAATGATTCTGTCTAGTTTTTATACAAAGATATTTCGATTTCTAAGATTGGCCTCAAATCGCTTGAAATCTCCACTTGCAAATTCCACATAAAGAGTGTTTCCAAACTGCTCTGTCTAAAAGAAGGTTCAACTCTGTGAGTTGAATACACACAACACAAAGAAGTTACTGGGAGTTCATCTGTCTAGCAATATACTGAGAAAACCCGGTTCCAAAGAAGGCCTCAAAATGGTCCAAATATCCTCTTCCAAACTTAACAGTGTGTTGCTAAACTGCTCTACGAAAAGAAAGGTGAAACTCTGTGAGTTGAACGCACACATCACAAAGTAGTTTCTGAGAATGATGCTGTCAGGTTTTTATGCAAAGATATTACGATTTGTAAGATTGGCCTCAAATCGCTTGAAATGTCCACTTGCAAATTCCACAAAAAGAGTGTTTCCAAACTGCTCTGTCTAAAGGAAGGTTCAACTGTGTGAGTTGAATACACACAACACAAAGAAGTTACTGAGAATTCATCTGTCTAGCTTTATATGAAGAAATCCCGTTTCCAACGAAGGCCTCAAAGAGGTCTAATTATACCCTTGCAGACTTAACAAACAGAGTGTTTCCAAACTGCTCTATGAAAAAAAGGTTAAACTATGTGAATTGAACGCACACATCACAAAGTAGTTTCTGAGAATGATTCTGTCTAGTTTTTAAAAGAAGATACTACCTTTCCTACAATTGGCCTGAAATCGCTTGAAATCTCCACTTGTAAAACCCACAAAAAGAGTGTTTCAAATCTGCTCTGTCTAAAGAAAGTTTCAACTCTGTCAGCTGAATACACACAACACAAAGAAGTTACTGAGAATTCATCTGTCTAACTTTATATGAAGAATTCCCGTTTCCAACGAAGGCCTCAAAGAGGTCTAAATATCCCCTTGCACACTTAACAAACAGTGTGTTTCCAAACTGCTCTTTGAAAAGAAAGGTTAAACTCTGTTAGTTGAACGCACACATCACAAATAGTTTCTGAGAATGATTCTGTCTAGTTTTTAAAAGAAGATACTTCCTTTCCTACAATTGGCCTGAAGTCGCTTGAAATCTCCACTTGTGAAATCCACAAAAATAGTGTTTCAAATCTGCTCTGTGTAAAGGAAGTTTCAACTCTGTGAGTTGAATACACACAACACAAAGAAGTTACTGGGAGTTCATCTGTCTACCAATATACTGAGAAGACCCGTTTCCAAAGAAGGCCTCAAAGTGGTCCAAATATCCTCTTCCAAACTTAACAGAGTGTTGCTAAACTGCTCTATGAAAAGAAAGGTGAAACTCTGTGAGTTGAACGCACACATCACAAAGTAGTTTCTGAGAATGATTCTGTCTAGTTTTTATACAAAGATATTTCGATTTGTAAGATTGGCCTCAAATCGCTTGAAATGTCCACTTGCAAATTCCACAAAAAGAGTGTTTCCAAACTGCTCTGTTTAAAGGAAGGTGCAACTGTGTGAGTTGAATACACACAACACAAAGAAGTTACTGAGAATTCATCTGTCTAGCTTTATATGAAGAAATCCCGTTTCCAACGAAGGCCTCAAAGAGGTCTAATTATCCCCTTGCAGACTTAACAAACAGAGTGTTTCCAAACTGCTCTATGAAAAGAATGGTTAAACTCTCTGTGTTGAACGCACACATCACAAAGTAGTTTCAGAGAATGATTCTGTCTAGTTTTTATACAAAGATATTTCGATTTCTAAGATTGGCCTCAAATCGCTTGAAATCTCCACTTGCAAATTCCACATAAAGAGTGTTTCCAAACTGCTCTGTCGAAAAGAAGGTTTAACTATGTGAGTTGAATACACACAACACAAAGAAGTTACTGGGAGTTCATCTGTCTAGCAGTATACTGAGAAATCCCGTTTCCAACGAAGGCCTCAAAGTGGTCCAAATATACTCTTGCAAACTTAACAGAGTGTTTCCAAACCAATCTATGAAAACAAAGGTGAAACTCTGTGAGTTGAACGCACACATCACAAAGTAGTTTCTGACAATGATTCTGTCTAGTTTTTAAACGAACATATATCCTTTACAACAATTGGCCTCAAATCGCTTGAAATCTCCACTTGTAAAATCCGCAAAAAGAGTGTTTCAAATCTGCTCTGTCTAAAGGAAGGTTCAACTGTGTGAGTTGAATACACACAACACAAAGAAGTTACTGAGAATTCATCAGTCTAGCTTTATATGAAGAAATCCCGTTTCCAACGAAGGCCTCAAAGAGGTCTAAATATCCCCTTGCAGACTTAACAAACAGAGTGTTTCCAAACTGCTCTATGAAAAGAAAGGTTCAACACTGTGATTGCAATGCACACATCACAGGGTAGTTTCTGAGAATGATTCTGTCTAGTTTTTAAAAGAAGATACTTCCTTTCCTACAATTGGCCTGAAGTCGCTTGAAATCTCCACTTGTAAAATCCACAAAAAGAGTGTTTCAAATCTGCTCTGTCTATAAAAAGTTTCAATACTGTGAGCTGAATACACACAACACAAAGAAGTTACTGAGAATTCATCTGTCTAGCTTTATATGAAGAATTCCCATTTCCAACGAAGGCCTCAAAGAGGTCTAAATATCCCCTTGCAGACTTAACAAACAGAGTGTTTTCAAACTGCTCTATGAAAACAAAGTTTAAACTCTGTTAGTTGAACGCACACATCACAAAGTAGTTTCAGAGAATGATTCTGTCTAGTTTTTATACAAAGATATTTCGATTTCTAAGATTGGCCTCAAATCGCTTGAAATCTCCACTTGCAAATTCCACATAAAGAGTGTTTCCAAACTGCTCTGTCTAAAAGAAGGTTCAACTCTGTGAGTTGAATACACACAACACAAAGAAGTTACTGGGAGTTCATCTGTCTAGCAATATACTGAGAAAACCCGGTTCCAAAGAAGGCCTCAAAATGGTCCAAATATCCTCTTCCAAACTTAACAGTGTGTTGCTAAACTGCTCTACGAAAAGAAAGGTGAAACTCTGTGAGTTGAACGCACACATCACAAAGTAGTTTCTGAGAATGATGCTGTCAGGTTTTTATGCAAAGATATTACGATTTGTAAGATTGGCCTCAAATCGCTTGAAATGTCCACTTGCAAATTCCACAAAAAGAGTGTTTCCAAACTGCTCTGTCTAAAGGAAGGTTCAACTGTGTGAGTTGAATACACACAACACAAAGAAGTTACTGAGAATTCATCTGTCTAGCTTTATATGAAGAAATCCCGTTTCCAACGAAGGCCTCAAAGAGGTCTAATTATACCCTTGCAGACTTAACAAACAGAGTGTTTCCAAACTGCTCTATGAAAAAAAGGTTAAACTATGTGAATTGAACGCACACATCACAAAGTAGTTTCTGAGAATGATTCTGTCTAGTTTTTAAAAGAAGATACTACCTTTCCTACAATTGGCCTGAAATCGCTTGAAATCTCCACTTGTAAAACCCACAAAAAGAGTGTTTCAAATCTGCTCTGTCTAAAGAAAGTTTCAACTCTGTCAGCTGAATACACACAACACAAAGAAGTTACTGAGAATTCATCTGTCTAACTTTATATGAAGAATTCCCGTTTCCAACGAAGGCCTCAAAGAGGTCTAAATATCCCCTTGCACACTTAACAAACAGTGTGTTTCCAAACTGCTCTTTGAAAAGAAAGGTTAAACTCTGTTAGTTGAACGCACACATCACAAATAGTTTCTGAGAATGATTCTGTCTAGTTTTTAAAAGAAGATACTTCCTTTCCTACAATTGGCCTGAAGTCGCTTGAAATCTCCACTTGTGAAATCCACAAAAAGAGTGTTTCAAATCTGCTCTGTGTAAAGGAAGTTTCAACTCTGTGAGTTGAATACACACAACACAAAGAAGTTACTGGGAGTTCATCTGTCTACCAATATACTGAGAAGACCCGTTTCCAAAGAAGGCCTCAAAGTGGTCCAAATATCCTCTTCCAAACTTAACAGAGTGTTGCTAAACTGCTCTATGAAAAGAAAGGTGAAACTCTGTGAGTTGAACGCACACATCACAAAGTAGTTTCTGAGAATGATTCTGTCTAGTTTTTATACAAAGATATTTCGATTTGTAAGATTGGCCTCAAATCGCTTGAAATGTCCACTTGCAAATTCCACAAAAAGAGTGTTTCCAAACTGCTCTGTTTAAAGGAAGGTGCAACTGTGTGAGTTGAATACACACAACACAAAGAAGTTACTGAGAATTCATCTGTCTAGCTTTATATGAAGAAATCCCGTTTCCAACGAAGGCCTCAAAGAGGTCTAATTATCCCCTTGCAGACTTAACAAACAGAGTGTTTCCAAACTGCTCTATGAAAAGAATGGTTAAACTCTCTGTGTTGAACGCACACATCACAAAGTAGTTTCAGAGAATGATTCTGTCTAGTTTTTATACAAAGATATTTCGATTTCTAAGATTGGCCTCAAATCGCTTGAAATCTCCACTTGCAAATTCCACATAAAGAGTGTTTCCAAACTGCTCTGTCGAAAAGAAGGTTTAACTATGTGAGTTGAATACACACAACACAAAGAAGTTACTGGGAGTTCATCTGTCTAGCAGTATACTGAGAAATCCCGTTTCCAACGAAGGCCTCAAATTGGTCCAAATATACTCTTGCAAACTTAACAGAGTGTTTCCAAACCAATCTATGAAAACAAAGGTGAAACTCTGTGAGTTGAACGCACACATCACAAAGTAGTTTCTGACAATGATTCTGTCTAGTTTTTAAACGAACATATATCCTTTACAACAATTGGCCTCAAATCGCTTGAAATCTCCACTTGTAAAATCCGCAAAAAGAGTGTTTCAAATCTGCTCTGTCTAAAGGAAGGTTCAACTGTGTGAGTTGAATACACACAACACAAAGAAGTTACTGAGAATTCATCAGTCTAGCTTTATATGAAGAAATCCCGTTTCCAACGAAGGCCTCAAAGAGGTCTAAATATCCCCTTGCAGACTTAACAAACAGAGTGTTTCCAAACTGCTCTATGAAAAGAAAGGTTCAACACTGTGATTTCAATGCACACATCACAGAGTAGTTTCTGAGAATGATTCTGTCTAGTTTTTAATAGAAGATAATTCCTTTCCTACAATTGGCCTGAAGTCGCTTGAAATCTCCACTTGTAAAATCCACAAAAAGAGTGTTTCAAATCTGCTCTGTCTATAAAAAGTTTCAATACTGTGAGCTGAATACACACAACACAAAGAAGTTACTGAGAATTCATCTGTCTAGCTTTATATGAAGAATTCCCATTTCCAACGAAGGCCTCAAAGAGGTCTAAATATCCCCTTGCAGACTTAACAAACAGAGTGTTTCCAAACTGCTCTATGAAAACAAAGTTTAAACTCTGTTAGTTGAACGCACACATCACAAAGTAGTTTCAGAGAATGATTCTGTCTAGTTTTTATACAAAGATATTTCGATTTGTAAGATTGGCCTCAAATCGCTTGAAATCTCCACTTGCAAATTCCACATAAAGAGTGTTTCCAAACTGCTCTGTCTAAAAGAAGGTTCAGCTCTGAGAGTTGAATACACACAACACAAAGAAGTTACTGGGAGTTCATCTGTCTAGCAATATACTGAGAAAACCCGTTTCCAAAGAAGGCCTCAAAATGGTCCAAATATCCTCTTCCAAACTTAACAGAGTGTTGCTAAACTGCTCTATGAAAAGAAAGGTGAAACTCTGTGAGTTGAACGCACACATCACAAAGTAGTTTCTGAGAATGATGCTGTCAGGTTTTTATGCAAAGATATTTCGATTTGTAAGATTGGCCTCAAATCGCTTGAAATGCCCACTTGCAAATTCCACAAAAAGAGTGTTTCCAAACTGCTCTGTCTAAAGGAAGGTTCAACTGTGTGAGTTGAATACACACAACACAAAGAAGTTACTGAGAATTCATCTGTCTAGCTTTATATGAAGAAATCCCGTTTCCAACGGAGGCCTCAAAGAGGTCTAATTATACCCTTGCAGACTTAACAAACAGAGTGTTTCCAAACTGCTCTATGAAAAAAAGTTTAAACTATGTGAATTGAATGCACACATCACAAAGTAGTTTCTGAGAATGATTCTGTCTAGTTTTTAAAAGAAGATACTACCTTTCCTACAATTGGCCTGAAGTCGCTTGAAATTTCCACTTGTAAAACCCACAAAAAGAGTGTTTCAAATCTGCTCTGTCTAAAGAAAGTTTCAACTCTGTCAGCTGAATACACACAACACAAAGAAGTTACTGAGAATTCATCTGTCTAACTTTATATGAAGAATTCCCGTTTCCAACGAAGGCCTCAAAGAGGTCTAAATATCCCCTTGCACACTTAACACACAGTGTGTTTCCAAACTGCTCTTTGAAAAGAAAGGTTAAACTCTGTTAGTTGAACGCACTCATCACAAATAGTTTCTGAGAATGATTCTGTCTAGTTTTTAAAAGAAGATACTTCCTTTCCTACAATTGGCCTGAAGTCGCTTGAAATCTCCACTTGTAAAATCCACAAAAAGAGAGTTTCAAATCTGCTCTGTCTAAAGAAATTTCCAACTCTGTGACCTGAATACACACAACACAAAAAAGTTACTGAGAATTCATCTGTCTAGCTTTATATGAAGAATTCCCGTTTCCAACGAAGGCCTCAAAATGGTCCAAATATCCTCTTCCAAACTTAACAGAGTGTTGCTAAACTGCTCTATGAAAAGAAAGGTTAAAGTCTGTGAGTTGAAGGCACACATCCCAAAGTAGTTTCTGAGAATGATTCTGTCTAGTTTTTATACAAAGATATTTCGATTTGTAAGATAGGCCTCAAATCGCTTGAAATCTCCAATTGCAAATTCCACAAAAAGAGTGTTTCCAAACTGCTCTGTGTAAAGGAAGTTTCAAATCTGTGAGTTGAATACACACAACACAAAGAAGTTACTGGGAGTTCATCTGTCTAGCAATATACTGAGAAAACCCGTTTCCAAAGAAGGCCTCAAAATGGTCCAAATATCCTCTTCCAAACTTAACAGAGTGTTGCTAAACTGCTCTATGAAAAGAAAGGTGAAACTCTGTGAGTTGAACGCACACATCACACAGTAGTTTCTGAGAATGATGCTGTCTAGTTTTTATACAAAGATATTTCGATTTGTAAGATTGGCCTCAAATCGCTTGAAATGTCCACTTGCAAATTCCACAAAAAGAGTGTTTCCAAACTGCTCTGTCTAAAGGAGGGTTCAACTGTGTGAGTTGAATACACACAACACAAAGAAGTTACTGAGAATTCATCTGTCTAGCTTTATATGAAGAAATCCCGTTTCCAACGAAGGCCTCAAAGAGGTCTAATTATCCCCTTGCAGACTTAACAAACAGAGTGTTTCCAAACTGCTCTATGAAAAGAAAGGCTAAACTATGTGAATTGAACGCACACATCACAAAGTAGTTTCTGAGAATGATTCTGTCTAGTTTTTAAAAGGAGATACTACCTTTCCTACAATTGGCCTGAAGTCGCTTGAAATCTCCACTTGTAAAACCCACAAAAAGTGTTTCAAATCTGCTCTTTCTGAAGAAAGTTTCAACTCTGTCAGCTGAATACACACAACACAAAGAAGTTACTGAGAATTCATCTGTCTAACTTTATATGAAGAATTCCCGTTTCCAACGAAGGCCTCAAAGAGGTCTAAATATCCCCTTGCACACTTAACAAACAGTGTGTTTCCAAACTGCTCTTTGAAAAGAAAGGTTAAACTCTGTTAGTTGAACGCACACATCACAAATAGTTTCTGAGAATGATTCTGTCTAGTTTTTAAAAGAAGATACTTCCTTTCCTACAATTGGCCTGAAGTCGCTTGAAATCTCCACTTGTAAAATCCACAAAAAGAGTGTTTCAAATCTGCTCTGTCTAAAGAAATTTTCAACTCTGTGACCTGAATACACACAACACAAAGAAGTTACTGAGAATTCATCTGTCTAGCTTTATATGAAGAATTCCCGTTTCCAACGAAGGCCTCAAAATGGTCCAAATATCCTCTTCCAAACTTAAGAGAGTGTTGCTAAACTGCTCTATGAAAAGAAAGGTTAAAGTCTGTGAGTTGAAGGCACACATCACAAAGTAGTTTCTGAGAATGATTATGTCTAGTTTTTATACAAAGATATTTCGATTTGTAAGATTGGCCTCAAATCGCTTGAAATCTCCACTTGCAAATTCCACAAAAAGAGTGTTTCCAAACAGCTCTGTCTAAAGGAAGGTTCAACTGTGTGAGTTGAATACACACAACACAAAGAAGTTACTGAGAATTCATCTGTCTAGCTTTATATGTAGAAATCCCGTTTCCAAAGAAGGCCTCAAAGAGGTCTAATTATCCCCTTGCAGACTTAACAAAGAGGGTGTTTCCAAACTGCTCTATGAAAAGAAAGGTTAAACTCTGTGAGTTGAACGCACACATCACAAAGTAGTTTCTGAGAATGATTCTGTCTAGTTTTTAAAAGAAGATACTTCCTTTCCTACAATTGGCCTGAAGGCGCTTGAAATCTCCACTTGTAAAACCCACAAAAAGAGTGTTTCAAATCTGCTCTGTCTAAAGAAAGTTTCAACTCTGTCAGCTGAATACACACAACACAAAGAAGTTACTGAGAATTCATCTGTCTAGCTTTATATGAAGAATTCCCGTTTCCAACGAAGGCCTCAAAGAGGTCTAAATATCCCCTGGCAGACTTAACAAACAGAGTGTTTCCAAACTGCCCTATTAAAAGAAAGGTTAAACTCTGTTAGTTGAACGCACACATCACAAATAGTTTCTGAGAATGATTCTGTCTAGTTTTTAAAAGAAGATACTTCCTTTCCTACAATTGGCCTGAAGTCGCTTGAAATCTCCACTTGTAAAATCCACAAAAGGAGTGTTTCAAATCTGCTCTGTCTAAAGAAATTTTCAACTCTGTGAGCTGAATACACACAACACAAAGAAGTTACTGAGAATTCATCTGTCTAGCTTTATATGAAGAATTCCCGTTTCCAACGAAGGCCTCAAAGAGGTCTAAATGTCCCCTTGCAGACATAACAAACATAGTGTTTCCAAACTGCTCTTTGAAAAGAAAGGTTAAACTCTGTGAGTTGAACGCACACATCACAAAGTATTTTCTGAGAGTGATTCTGTCTAGATTTATAAAAAGATATTTCGATTTCTAAGATTGGCCTCAAATCGCTTTAAATCTCTACTTGCAAATTCCACAAAAAGAGTGTTTCCAAACTGCTCTGTGTAAAGGAAGTTTCAACTCTGTGAGTTGAATACACACAACACAAAGAAGTTACTGGGAGTTCATCTGTCTAGCAATATACTGAGAAAACCCGTATCCAAAGAAGGCCTCAAAATGGTCCAAATATCCTCTTCCAAACTTAACAGAGTGTTGCTAAACTGCTCTATGAAAAGAAAGTTGAAACTCTGTGAGTTGAACGCACACATCACAAAGTAGTTTCCGAGAATGATTCTGTCAGGTTTTTATACAAAGATATTTCGATTTGTAAGATTGGCCTCAAATCGCGTGAAATCACCACTTGCAAATTCCACAAAAAGAGTGTTTCCAAACTGCTCTGTCTAAAGGAAGGTTCAACTGTGTGAGTTGAATACACATAACACAAAGAAGTTACTGAGAATTCATCTGTCTAGCTTTATATGAAGAAATCCCGTTTCCAACGAAGGCCTCAAAGAGGTCTAATTATCCCCTTGCAGACTTAACAAACAGAGTGTTTCCAAACTGCTCTATGAAAAGAAAGGCTAAACTATGTGAATTGAATGCACACATCACAAAGTAGTTTCTGAGAATGATTCTGTCTAGTTTTTAAAAGGAGATACTACCTTTCCTACAATTGGCCTGAAGTCGCTTGAAATCTCCACTTGTAAAACCCACAAAAAGTGTTTCAAATCTGCTCTGACTGAAGAAAGTTTCAACTCTGTCAGCTGAATACACACAACACAAAGAAGTTACTGAGAATTCATCTGTCTAACTTTATATGAAGAATTCCCGTTTCCAACGAAGGCCTCAAAGAGGTCTAAATATCCCCTTGCACACTTAACAAACAGTGTGTTTCCAAACTGCTCTTTGAAAAGAAAGGTTAAACTCTGTTAGTTGAACGCACACATCACAAATAGTTTCTGAGAATGATTCTGTCTAGTTTTTAAAAGAAGATGCTTCCTTTCCTACAATTGGCCTGAAGTCGCTTGAAATCTCCACTTGTAAAATCCACAAAAAGAGTGTTTCAAATCTGCTCTGTCTAAAGAAATTTTCAACTCTGTGACCTGAATACACACAACACAAAGAAGTTACTGAGAATTCATCTGTCTAGCTTTATATGAAGAATTCCCGTTTCCAACGAAGGCCTCAAAATGGTCCAAATATCCTCTTCCAAACTTAACAGAGTGTTGCTAAACTGCTCTATGAAAAGAAAGGTTAAAGTCTGTGATTTGAAGGCACACATCAGAAAGTAGTTTCTGAGAATGATTCTGTCTAGTTTTTATACAAAGATATTTCGATTTGTAAGATTGGCCTCAAATCGCTTGAAATCTCCACTTGCAAATTCCACAAAAAGAGTGTTTCCAAACAGCTTTGTCTAAAGGAAGGTTCAACTGTGTGAGTTGAATACACACAACACAAAGAAGTTACTGAGAATTCATCTGTCTAGCTTTATATGTAGAAATCCCGTTTCCAAAGAAGGCCTCAAAGAGGTCTAATTATCCCCTTGCAGACTTAACAAAGGGAGTGTTTCCAAACTGCTCTATGAAAAGAAAGGTTAAACTCTGTGAGTTGAACGCACACATCACAAAGTAGTTTCTGAGAATGATTCTGTCTAGTTTTTAAAAGAAGATACTTCCTTTCCTACAATTGGCCTGAAGGCGCTTGAAATCTCCACTTGTAAAACCCACAAAAAGAGTGTTTCAAATCTGCTCTGTCTAAAGAAAGTTTCAACTCTGTCAGCTGAATACACACAACACAAAGAAGTTACTGAGAATTCATCTGTCTAGCTTTATATGAAGAATTCCCGTTTCCAACGAAGGCCTCAAAGAGGTCTAAATATCCCCTGGCAGACTTAACAAACAGAGTGTTTCCAAACTGCCCTATTAAAAGAAAGGTTAAACTCTGTTAGTTGAACGCACACATCACAAATAGTTTCTGAGAATGATTCTGTCTAGTTTTTAAAAGAAGATACTTCCTTTCCTACAATTGGCCTGAAGTCGCTTGAAATCTCCACTTGTAAAATCCACAAAAGGAGTGTTTCAAATCTGCTCTGTCTAAAGAAATTTTCAACTCTGTGAGCTGAATACACACAACACAAAGAAGTTACTGAGAATTCATCTGTCTAGCTTTATATGAAGAATTCCCGTTTCCAACGAAGGCCTCAAAGAGGTCTAAATGTCCCCTTGCAGACTTAACAAACATAGTGTTTCCAAACTGCTCTTTGAAAAGAAAGGTTAAACTCTGTGAGTTGAACGCACACATCACAAAGTATTTTCTGAGAGTGATTCTGTCTAGTTTTTATAAAAAGATATTTCGATTTCTAAGATTGGCCTCAAATCGCTTTAAATCTCTACTTGCAAATTCCACAAAAAGAGTGTTTCCAAACTGCTCTGTCTAAAGGAAGGTTCAACTGTGTGAGTTGAATACACATAACACAAAGAAGTTACTGAGAATTCATCTGTCTAGCTTTATATGAAGAAATCCCGTTTCCAACGAAGGCCTCAAAGAGGTCTAATTATCCCCTTGCAGACTTAACAAACAGAGTGTTTCCAAACTGCTCTATGAAAAGAAAGGTTAAACTCTGTGAGTTGAACGCACACATCACAAAGTAGTTTCTGAGAATGATTCTGTCTAGTTTTTAAAAGAAGATACTTCCTTTCCTATAATTGGCCTGAAGTCGCTTGAAATCTCCACTTGTAAAATCCACAAAAAGAGTGTTTCAAATCTGCTCTGTCTAAAGAAAGTTTCAACTCTGTCAGCTGAATACACACAACACAAAGAAGTTACTGAGAATTCATCTGTCTAGCTTTATATGAAGAATTCCCGTTTCCAACGAAGGCCTCAAAATGCTCCAAATATCCTCTTCCAAACTTAACAGAGTGTTGCTAAACTGCTCTATGAAAAGAAAGGTTAAACTCTGTTAGTTGAATGCACACATCACAAAGTAGTTTCAGAGAATGATTCTGTCTAGTTTTTATACAAAGTTATTTCGATTTCTAAGATTGGCCCCAAATCGCTTGAAATCTCCACTTGCAAATTCCACATAAAGAGTGTTTCCAAACTGCTCTGTCTAAACGAAGGTTCAAATAAGTTAGTTGAATACACACAACACAAAGAAGTTACTGGGAGTTTATCTGTCTAGCAGTATACTGAGAAATCCCGTTTCCAACGAAGGACTCAAAGTGGTCCAAATATACTCTTCCAAACTTAACAGAGTGTTTCTAAACCACTCTATGAAAACAAAGGTGAATCTCTGTGAGTTGAATGCACACATCACAAAGTAGTTTCTGACAATGATTCTGTCTAGTTTTTAAACGAAGATATATTCTTTACTACAATTGGCCTCAAATCGCTTGAAATCTCCACTTGTAAAACCCACAAAAACAGTGTTTCAAATCTGCTCTGTCTAAAGAAAGTTTCAACTCTGTGAGCTGAATACACACAACACAAAGAAGTTACTGAGAATTCATCTGTCTAGCTTTATATGAAGAATTCCCGTTTCCAACGAAGGCCTCAAAGAGGTCTAAATATCCCCTTGCAGACTGAACAAACAGAGTGTTTCCAAACTGCTCTTTGAAAAGAAAGGTTAAACTCTGTAAGTTGAACGCACACATCACACAGTAGTTTCTGAGAATGATTCTGTCTAGTTTTTATACAAAGATATTTCGATTTCTAAGATTGGCCTCAAATCGCTTGGAATCTCCACTTCCAAATTCCACAAAAGAGTGTTTCCAAACTGCTCTGTGTAAAGGAAGTTTCAACTCTGTGAGTTGAATACACACAACACAAAGAAGTTACTGGGAGTTCATCTGTCTAGCAATATACTGAGAAAACCCGTTTCCAAAGAAGGACTCAAAATGGTCCAAATATCCTCTTCCAAACTTCACAGAGTGTTGCTAAACTGCTCTATGAAAAGAAAGGTGAAACTCTGTGAGTTGAACGCACACATCACAAAGAAGATTCTGAGAATGATTCTGTCTAGTTTTTATACAAAGATATTTCGATTTGTAAGATTGGCCTCAAATCGCTTGAAATGTCCACGTGCAAATTCCACAAAGGAGTGTTTCCAAACTGCTCTGTCTAAAGGAAGGTTCAACTGTGTGATTTGAATACACACAACACAAAGAAGTTACTGAGAATTCATCTGTCTAGCTTTATATGAAGAAATCCCTTTTCCAACGAAGGCCTCATAGAGGTCTAATTATCCCCTTGCAGACTTAACAAACAGAGTGTTTCCAAACTGCTCTATGAAAAGAAACGTTAAACTCTGTGAGTTGAACGCACACATCACAAAGTAGTTTCTGAGAATGATTCTGTCTAGATTTTAAAAGAAGATACTACCTTCCCTACAATTGGCCTGAAGTCGCTTGAAATCTCCACTTGTAAAATCCACAAAAAGAGTGTTTCAAATCTGCTCTGTCTAAAGAAAGTTTCAACTCTGTGAGCTGAATACACACAACACAAAGAAGTTACTGAGAATTCATCTGTCTAGCTTTATATGAAGAATACCCGTTTCCAACGAAGGCCTCAAAGAGGTCTAAATATCCCCTTGCAGACTTAACAAACAGAGTGTTTCCAAACTCCTCTTTGAAAAGAAAGGTTAAACTCTGTTAGTTGAACGCACACATCACAAATAGTTTCTGAGAATGATTCTATCTAGTTTTTAAAAGAAGATACTTCCTTTCCTATAATTGGCCTGAAGTCGCTTGAAATCTCCACTTGTAAAATCCACAAAAAGAGTGTTTCAAATCTGCTCTGTGCAAAGGAAGTTTCAACCCTGTGAGTTGAACACACACAGCACAAAGAAGTTACTGGGAGTTCATCTGTCTACCAATATACTGAGAAGACCCGTTTCAAAAGAAGGCCTCAAAGTGGTCTAAATATCCTCTTCCAAACTTAACAGAGTGTTGCTAAACTGCTCTATGAAAAGAAAGGTGAAACTCTGTGAGTTGAACGCACACATCACAAAGTAGTTTCTGAGAATGATTCTGTCTAGTTTTTATACAAAGATATTTCGATTTGTAAGATTGGCCTCAAATCGCTTGAAATCTCCACTTGCAAATTCCACAAAAAGAGTGTTTCCAAACTGCTCTGTTTAAAGGAAGGTGCAACTGTGTGAGTTGAATACACACAACACAAAGAAGTTACTGAGAATTCATCTGTCTAGCTTTATATGAAGAAATCCCGTTTCCAACGAAGGCCTCAAAGAGGTCTAATTATCCCCTTGCAGACTTAACAAACAGAGTGTTTCCAAACTGCTCTATGAAAAGAAAGGTTAAACTCTCTGTGTTGAACGCACCCATCACAATGTAGTTTCAGAGAATGATTCTGTCTAGTTTTTATACAAAGATATTTCGATTTCTAAGATTGGCCCCAAATCGCTTGAAATCTCCACTTGCAAATTACACATAAAGAGTGTTTCCAAACTGCTCTGTCTAAAAGAAGTTTTAACTATGTTAGTTGAATACACACAACACAAAGAAGTTACTGGGAGTTCATCTGTCTAGCAGTATACTGAGAAATCCCGTTTCCAACGAAGGCCTCAAAGTGGTCCAAATATACTCTTGCAAACTTAACAGAGTGTTTCCAAACCACTCTATGAAAACAAAGGTGAAACTCTGTGAGTTGAACGCACACATCACAAAGTAGTTTCTGACAATGATTCTGTCTAGTTTTTAAACGAACATATATCCTTTACAACAATTGGCCTCAAATCGCTTGAAATCTCCACTTGTAAAATCCGCAAAAAGAGTGTTTCAAATCTGCTCTGTCTAAAGAAAGTTTCAACTCTGTGAGCTGAATACACACAACACAAAGAAGTTGCTGAGAATTCATCTGTCTAGCTTTATATGAAGAATTCCCGTTTCCAACGAAGGCCTCAAAGAGGTCTAAATATCCCCTTGCAGACTTAACAAACAGAGTGTTTCCAAACTGCTCTCTGAAAAGAAAGGTTAAACTCTGTAAGTTGAACGCACACATCACAAAGTAGTTTCTGAGATTGATTCTGTCTTGTTTTTATACAAAGATATTTCGATTTCTTAGATTGGCCTCAAATGGCTTGGAATCTCCACTTGCAAATTCCACAAAAAGAGTGTTTCCAAACTGCTCTGTGTAAAGGAAGTTTCAACTCTGTGAGTTGAATACACACAACACAAAGAAGTTACTGGGAGTTCATCTGTCTAGCAATATACTGAGAAAACCCGTTTCCAAAGAAGGCCTCAAAATGGTCCAAATATCCTCTTCCAAACTTCACAGAGTGTTGCTAAACTGCTCTATGAAAAGAAAGGTGAAACTCTGTGAGTTGAACGCACACATCACAAAGAAGATTCTGAGAATGATTCTGTCTAGTTTTTATACAAAGTTATTTCGATTTGTAAGATTGGCCTCAAATCACTTGAAATGTCCACGTGGAAATTCCACAAAAAGAGTGTTTCCAAACTGCTCTGTCTAAAGGAAGGTTCAACTGTGTGAGTTGAATACACACAACACAAAGAAGTTACTGAGAATTCATCTGTCTAGCTTTATATGAAGAAATCCCGTTTCCAACGAAGGCCTCAAAGAGGTCTAATTATACCCTTGCAGACTTAACAAACAGAGTGTTTCCAAACTGCTCTATGAAAAGAAACGTTAAACTCTGTGAGTTGAACGCACACATCACAAAGTAGTTTCTGAGAATGATTCTGTCTAGTTTTTAAAAGAAGATACTACCTTTCCTACAATTGGCCTGAAGTCGCTTGAAATCTCCACTTGTAAAACCCACAAAAAGAGTGTTTCAAATCTGCTCTGTCTAAAGAAAGTTTCAACTCTGTCAGCTGAATACACACAACACAAAGAAGTTACTGAGAATTCATCTGTCTAACTTTATAAGAAGAATTCCCGTTTCCAACGAAGGCCTCAAAGAGGTCTAAATATCCCCTTGCACACTTAACAAACAGTGTGTTTCCAAACTGCTCTTTGAAAAGAAAGGTTAAACTCTGTTAGTTGAATGCACACATCACAAATAGTTTCTGAGAATGATTCTGTCTAGTTTTTAAAAGAAGATACTTCCTTTCCTACAATTGGCCTGAAGTCGCTTGAAATCTCCACTTGTGAAATCCACAAAAAGAGTGTTTCAAATCTGCTCTGTGTAAAGGAAGTTTCAACTCTGTGAGTTGAATACACACAACACAAAGAAGTTACTGGTAGTTCATCTGTCTACCAATATACTGAGAAGACCCGTTTCCAAAGAAGGCCTCAAAGTGGTCCAAATATCCTCTTCCAAACTTAACAGAGTGTTGCTAAACTGCTCTATGAAAAGAAAGGTGAAACTCTGTGAGTTGAACGCACACATCACAAAGTAGTTTCTGAGAATGATTCTGTCTAGTTTTTATACAAAGATATTTCGATTTGTAAGATTGGCCTCAAATCGCTTGAAATGTCCACTTGCAAATTCCACAAAAAGAGTGTTTCCAAACTGCTCTGTTTAAAGGAAGGTGCAACTGTGTGAGTTGAATACACACAACACAAAGAAGTTACTGAGAATTCATCTGTCTAGCTTTATATGAAGAAATCCCGTTTCCAACGAAGGCCTCAAAGAGGTCTAATTATCCCCTTGCAGACTTAACAAACAGAGTGTTTCCAAACTGCTCTATGAAAAGAATGGTTAAACTCTCTGTGTTGAACGCACACATCACAAAGTAGTTTCAGAGAATGATTCTGTCTAGTTTTTATACAAAGATATTTCGATTTCTAAGATTGGCCTCAAATCGCTTGAAATCTCCACTTGCAAATTCCACATAAAGAGTGTTTCCAAACTGCTCTGTCGAAAAGAAGGTTTAACTATGTGAGTTGAATACACACAACACAAAGAAGTTACTGGGAGTTCATCTGTCTAGCAGTATACTGAGAAATCCCGTTTCCAACGAAGGCCTCAAAGTTGTCCAAATATACTCTTGCAAACTTAACAGAGTGTTTCCAAACCAATCTATGAAAACAAAGGTGAAACTCTGTGAGTTGAACGCACACATCACAAAGTAGTTTCTGACAATGATTCTGTCTAGTTTTTAAACGAACATATATCCTTTACAACAATTGGCCTCAAATCGCTTGAAATCTCCACTTGTAAAATCCGCAAAAAGAGTGTTTCTAATCTGCTCTGTCTAAAGGAAGGTTCAACTGTGTGAGTTGAATACACACAACACAAAGAAGTTACTGAGAATTCATCAGTCTAGCTTTATATGAAGAAATCCCGTTTCCAACGAAGGCCTCAAAGAGGTCTAAATATCCCCTTGCAGACTTAACAAACAGAGTGTTTCCAAACTGCTCTATGAAAAGAAAGGTTCAACACTGTGATTTCAATGCACACATCACAGAGTAGTTTCTGAGAATGATTCTGTCTAGTTTTTAAAAGAAGATACTTCCTTTCCTACAATTGGCCTGAAGTCGCTTGAAATCTCCACTTGTAAAATCCACAAAAAGAGTGTTTCAAATCTGCTCTGTCTATAAAAAGTTTCAATACCGTGAGCTGAATACACACAACACAAAGAAGTTACTGAGAATTCATCTGTCTAGCTTTATATGAAGAATTCCCATTTCCAACGAAGGCCTCAAAGAGGTCTAAATATCCCCTTGCAGACTTAACAAACAGAGTGTTTTCAAACTGCTCTATGAAAACAAAGTTTAAACTCTGTTAGTTGAACGCACACATCACAAAGTAGTTTCAGAGAATGATTCTGTCTAGTTTTTATACAAAGATATTTCGATTTCTAAGATTGGCCTCAAATCGCTTGAAATCTCCACTTGCAAATTCCACATAAAGAGTGTTTCCAAACTGCTCTGTCTAAAAGAAGGTTCAACTCTGTGAGTTGAATACACACAACACAAAGAAGTTACTGGGAGTTCATCTGTCTAGCAATATACTGAGAAAACCCGGTTCCAAAGAAGGCCTCAAAATGGTCCAAATATCCTCTTCCAAACTTAACAGTGTGTTGCTAAACTGCTCTACGAAAAGAAAGGTGAAACTCTGTGAGTTGAACGCACACATCACAAAGTAGTTTCTGAGAATGATGCTGTCAGGTTTTTATGCAAAGATATTACGATTTGTAAGATTGGCCTCAAATCGCTTGAAATGTCCACTTGCAAATTCCACAAAAAGAGTGTTTCCAAACTGCTCTGTCTAAAGGAAGGTTCAACTGTGTGAGTTGAATACACACAACACAAAGAAGTTACTGAGAATTCATCTGTCTAGCTTTATATGAAGAAATCCCGTTTCCAACGAAGGCCTCAAAGAGGTCTAATTATACCCTTGCAGACTTAACAAACAGAGTGTTTCCAAACTGCTCTATGAAAAAAAGGTTAAACTATGTGAATTGAACGCACACATCACAAAGTAGTTTCTGAGAATGATTCTGTCTAGTTTTTAAAAGAAGATACTACCTTTCCTACAATTGGCCTGAAGTCGCTTGAAATCTCCACTTGTAAAACCCACAAAAAGAGTGTTTCAAATCTGCTCTGTCTAAAGAAAGTTTCAACTCTGTCAGCTGAATACACACAACACAAAGAAGTTACTGAGAATTCATCTGTCTAACTTTATATGAAGAATTCCCGTTTCCAACGAAGGCCTCAAAGAGGTCTAAATATCCCCTTGCACACTTAACAAACAGTGTGTTTCCAAACTGCTCTTTGAAAAGAAAGGTTAAACTCTGTTAGTTGAACGCACACATCACAAATAGTTTCTGAGAATGATTTTGTCTAGTTTTTAAAAGAAGATACTTCCTTTCCTACAATTGGCCTGAAGTCGCTTGAAATCTCCACTTGTGAAATCCACAAAAAGAGTGTTTCAAATCTGCTCTGTGTAAAGGAAGTTTCAACTCTGTGAGTTGAATACACACAACACAAAGAAGTTACTGGGAGTTCATCTGTCTACCAATATACTGAGAAGACCCGTTTCCAAAGAAGGCCTCAAAGTGGTCCAAATATCCTCTTCCAAACTTAACAGAGTGTTGCTAAACTGCTCTATGAAAAGAAAGGTGAAACTCTGTGAGTTGAACGCACACATCACAAAGTAGTTTCTGAGAATGATTCTGTCTAGTTTTTATACAAAGATATTTCGATTTGTAAGATTGGCCTCAAATCGCTTGAAATGTCCACATGCAAATTCCACAAAAAGAGTGTTTCCAAACTGCTCTGTTTAAAGGAAGGTGCAACTGTGTGAGTTGAATACACACAACACAAAGAAGTTACTGAGAATTCATCTGTCTAGCTTTATATGAAGAAATCCCGTTTCCAACGAAGGCCTCAAAGAGGTCTAATTATCCCCTTGCAGACTTAACAAACAGAGTGTTTCCAAACTGCTCTATGAAAAGAATGGTTAAACTCTCTGTGTTGAACGCACACATCACAAAGTAGTTTCAGAGAATGATTCTGTCTAGTTTTTATACAAAGATATTTCGATTTCTAAGATTGGCCTCAAATCGCTTGAAATCTCCACTTGCAAATTCCACATAAAGAGTGTTTCCAAACTGCTCTGTCGAAAAGAAGGTTTAACTATGTGAGTTGAATACACACAACACAAAGAAGTTACTGGGAGTTCATCTGTCTAGCAGTATACTGAGAAATCCCGTTTCCAACGAAGGCCTCAAAGTGGTCCAAATATACTCTTGCAAACTTAACAGAGTGTTTCCAAACCAATCTATGAAAACAAAGGTGAAACTCTGTGAGTTGAACGCACACATCACAAAGTAGTTTTGTGACAATGATTCTGTCTAGTTTTTAAACGAACATATATCCTTTACAACAATTGGCCTCAAATCGCTTGAAATCTCCACTTGTAAAATCCGCAAAAAGAGTGTTTCGAATCTGCTCTGTCTAAAGGAAGGTTCAACTGTGTGAGTTGAATACACACAACACAAAGAAGTTACTGAGAATTCATCAGTCTAGCTTTATATGAAGAAATCCCGTTTCCAACGAAGGCCTCAAAGAGGTCTAAATATCCCCTTGCAGACTTAACAAACAGAGTGTTTCCAAACTGCTCTATGAAAAGAAAGGTTCAACACTGTGATTTCAATGCACACATCACAGAGTAGTTTCTGAGAATGATTCTGTCTAGTTTTTAAAAGAAGATAATTCCTTTCCTACAATTGGCCTGAAGTCGCTTGAAATCTCCACTTGTAAAATCCACAAAAAGAGTGTTTCAAATCTGCTCTGTCTATAAAAAGTTTCAATACTGTGAGCTGAATACACACAACACAAAGAAGTTACTGAGAATTCATCTGTCTAGCTTTATATGAAGAATTCCCATTTCCAACGAAGGCCTCAAAGAGGTCTAAATATCCCCTTGCAGACTTAACAAACAGAGTGTTTCCAAACTGCTCTATGAAAACAAAGTTTAAACTCTGTTAGTTGAACGCACACATCACAAAGTAGTTTCAGAGAATGATTCTGTCTAGTTTTTATACAAAGATATTTCGATTTGTAAGATTGGCCTCAAATCGCTTGAAATCTCCACTTGCAAATTCCACATAAAGAGTGTTTCCAAACTGCTCTGTCTAAAAGAAGGTTCAACTCTGAGAGTTGAATACACACAACACAAAGAAGTTACTGGGAGTTCATCTGTCTAGCAATATACTGAGAAAACCCGTTTCCAAAGAAGGCCTCAAAATGGTCCAAATATACTCTTCCAAACTTAACAGAGTGTTGCTAAACTGTCCTATGATAAGAAAGGTGAAACTCTGTGAGTTGAACGCACACATCACAAAGTAGTTTCTGAGAATGATGCTGTCAGGTTTTTATGCAAAGATATTTCGATTTGTAAGATTGGCCTCAAATCGCTTGAAATGCCCACTTGCAAATTCCACAAAAAGAGTGTTTCCAAACTGCTCTGTCTAAAGGAAGGTTCAACTGTGTGAGTTGAATACACACAACACAAAGAAGTTACTGAGAATTCATCTGTCTAGCTTTATATGAAGAAATCCCGTTTCCAACGGAGGCCTCAAAGAGGTCTAATTATACCCTTGCAGACTTAACAAACAGAGTGTTTCCAAACTGCTCTATGAAAAAAAGTTTAAACTATGTGAATTGAATGCACACATCACAAAGTAGTTTCTGAGAATGATTCTGTCTAGTTTTTAAAAGAAGATACTGCCTTTCCTACAATTGGCCTGAAGTCGCTTGAAATCTCCACTTGTAAAACCCACAAAAAGAGTGTTTCAAATCTGCTCTGTCTAAAGAAAGTTTCAACTCTGTCAGCTGAATACACACAACACAAAGAAGTTACTGAGAATTCATCTGTCTAACTTTATATGAAGAATTCCCGTTTCCAACGAAGGCCTCAAAGAGGTCTAAATATCCCCTTGCACACTTAACACACAGTGTGTTTCCAAACTGCTCTTTGAAAAGAAAGGTTAAACTCTGTTAGTTGAACGCACTCATCACAAATAGTTTCTGAGAATGATTCTGTCTAGTTTTTAAAAGAAGATACTTCCTTTCCTACAATTGGCCTGAAGTCGCTTGAAATCTCCACTTGTAAAATCCACAAAAAGAGAGTTTCAAATCTGCTCTGTCTAAGGAAATTTCCAACTCTGTGACCTGAATACACACAACACAAAGAAGTTACTGAGAATTCATCTGTCTAGCTTTATATGAAGAATTCCCGTTTCCAACGAAGGCCTCAAAATGGTCCAAATATCCTCTTCCAAACTTAACAGAGTGTTGCTAAACTGCTCTATGAAAAGAAAGGTTAAAGTCTGTGAGTTGAAGGCACACATCCCAAAGTAGTTTCTGAGAATGATTCTGTCTAGTTTTTATACAAAGATATTTCGATTTGTAAGATAGGCCACAAATCGCTTGAAATCTCCACTTGCAAATTCCACACAAAGAGTGTTTCCAAACTGCTCTGTGTAAAGGAAGTTTCAACTCTGTGAGTTGAATACACACAACACAAAGAAGTTACTGGGAGTTCATCTGTCTAGCAATATACTGAGAAAACCCGTTTCCAAAGAAGGCCTCAAAATGGTCCAAATATCCTCTTCCAAACTTCACAGAGTGTTGCTAAACTGCTCTATGAAAAGAAAGGTGAAACTCTGTGAGTTGAACGCACACATCACAAAGTAGTTTCTGAGAATGATGCTGTCAGGTTTTTATTCAAAGATATTTCGATTTGTAAGATTGGCCTCAAATCGCTTGAAATGTCCACTTGCAAATTCCACAAAAAGAGTGTTTCCAAACTGCTCTGTCTAAAGGAGGGTTCAACTGTGTGAGTTGAATACACACAACACAAAGAAGTTACTGAGAATTCATCTGTCTAGCTTTATATGAAGAAATCCCGTTTCCAACGAAGGCCTCAAAGAGGTCTAATTATCCCCTTGCAGACTTAACAAACAGAGTGTTTCCAAACTGCTCTATGAAAAGAAAGGCTAAACTATGTGAATTGAACGCACACATCACAAAGTAGTTTCTGAGAATGATTCTGTCTAGTTTTTAAAAGGAGATACTACCTTTCCTACAATTGGCCTGAAGTCTCTTGAAATCTCCACTTGTAAAACCCACAAAAAGTGTTTCAAATCTGCTCTGTCTGAAGAAAGTTTCAACTCTGTCAGCTGAATACACACAACACAAAGAAGTTACTGAGAATTCATCTGTCTAACTTTATATGAAGAATTCCCGTTTCCAACGAAGGCCTCAAAGAGGTCTAAATATCCCCTTGCACACTTAACAAACAGTGTGTTTCCAAACTGCTCTTTGAAAAGAAAGGTTAAACTCTGTTAGTTGAACGCACACATCACAAATACTTTCTGAGAATGATGCTGTCAGGTTTTTAAAAGAAGATACTTCCTTTCCTACAATTGGCCTGAAGTCGCTTGAAATCTCCACTTGTAAAATCCACAAAAAGAGTGTTTCAAATCTGCTCTGTCTAAAGAAATTTTCAACTCCGTGTCCTGAGTACACACAACACAAAGAAGTTACTGAGAATTCATCTGTCTAGCTTTATATGAAGAATTCCCGTTTCCAACGAAGGCCTCAAAATGGTCCAAATATCCTCTTCCAAACTTAACAGAGTTTTGCTAAACTGCTCAATGGAAAGAAAGGTTAAAGTCTGTGAGTTGAAGGCACACATCACAAAGTAGTTTCTGAGAATGATTCTGTCTAGTTTTTAAAAGAAGATACTTCCTTTCCTACAATTGGCCTGAAGGCGCTTGAAATCTCCACTTGTAAAACCCACAAAAAGAGTGTTTCAAATCTGCTCTGTCTAAAGAAAGTTTCAACTCTGTCAGCTGAATACACACAACACAAAGAAGTTACTGAGAATTCATCTGTCTAGCTTTATATGAAGAATTCCCGTTTCCAACGAAGGCCTCAAAGAGGTCTAAATATCCCCTGGCAGACTTAACAAACAGAGTGTTTCCTAACTGCCCTATTAAAAGAAAGGTTAAACTCTGTTAGTTGAACGCACACATCACAAATAGTTTCTGAGAATGATTCTGTCTAGTTTTTAAAAGAAGATACTTCCTTTCCTACAATTGGCCTGAAGTCGCTTGAAATCTCCACTTGTAAAATCCACAAAAGGAGTGTTTCAAATCTGCCCTGTCTAAAGAAATTTTCAACTCTGTGAGCTGAATACACACAACACAAAGAAGTTACTGAGAATTCATCTGTCTAGCTTTATATGAAGAATTCCCGTTTCCAACGAAGGCCTCAAAGAGGTCTAAATGTCCCCTTGCAGAATTAACAAACATAGTGTTTCCAAACTGCTCTTTGAAAAGAAAGGTTAAACTCTGTGAGTTGAACGCACACATCACAAAGTATTTTCTGAGAGTGATTCTGTCTAGTTTTTATAAAAAGATATTTCGATTTCTAAGATTGGCCTCAAATCGCTTTAAATCTCTACTTGCAAATTCCACAAAAAGAGTGTTTCCAAACTGCTCTGTGTAAAGGAAGTTTCAACTCTGTGAGTTGAATACACACAACACAAAGAAGTTACTGAGAATTCATCTGTCTAGCTTTATATGAAGAATACCCGTTTCCAACGAAGGCCTCAAAGAGGTCTAAATATCCCCTTGCAGACTTAACAAACAGTGTGTTTCCAAACTCCTCTTTGAAAAGAAAGGTTAAACTCTGTTAGTTGAACGCACACATCACAAATAGTTTCTGAGAATGATTCTATCTAGTTTTTAAAAGAAGATACTTCCTTTCCTATAATTGGCCTGAAGTCGCTTGAAATCTCCACTTGTAAAATCCACAAAAAGAGTGTTTCAAATCTTCTCTGTGTAAATGAAGTTTCAACCCTGTGAGTTGAACACACACAGCACAAAGAAGTTACTGGGAGTTCATCTGTCTACCAATATACTGAGAAGACCCGTTTCAAAAGAAGGCCTCAAAGTGGTCTAAATATCCTCTTCCAAACTCAACAGAGTGTTGCTAAACTGCTCTATGAAAAGAAAGGTGAAACTCTGTGAGTTGAACGCACACATCACAAAGTAGTTTCTGAGAATGATTCTGTCTAGTTTTTATACAAAGATATTTCGATTTGTAAGATTGGCCTCAAATCGCTTGAAATCTCCACTTGCAAATTCCACAAAAAGAGTGTTTCCAAACTGCTCTGTTTAAAGGAAGGTGCAACTGTGTGAGTTGAATACACACAACACAAAGAAGTTACTGAGAATTCATCTGTCTAGCTTTATATGAAGAAATCCCGTTTCCAACGAAGGCCTCAAAGAGGTCTAATTATCCCCTTGCAGACTTAACAAACAGAGTGTTTCCAAACTGCTCTATGAAAAGAAAGGTTAAACTCTCTGTGTTGAACGCACACATCACAAAGTAGTTTCAGAGAATGATTCTGTCTCGTTTTTATACAAAGATATTTCGATTTCTAAGATTGGCCTCAAATCGCTTGAAATCTCCACTTGCAAATTCCACATAAAGAGTGTTTCCAAACTGCTCTGTCTAAAAGAAGTTTTAACTATGTTAGTTGAATACACACAACACAAAGAAGTTACTGGGAGTTCATCTGTCTAGCAGTATACTGAGAAATCCCGTTTCCAACGAAGGCCTCAAAGTGGTCCAAATATACTCTTGCAAACTTAACAGAGTGTTTCCAAACCACTCTATGAAAACAAAGGTGAAACTCTGTGAGTTGAACGCACACATCACAAAGTAGTTTCTGACAATGATTCTGTCTAGTTTTTAAACGAACATATATCCTTTACAACAATTGGCCTCAAATCGCTTGAAATCTCCACTTGTAAAATCCGCAAAAAGAGTGTTTCAAATCTGCTCTGTCTAAAGAAAGTTTCAACTCTGTGAGCTGAATACACACAACACAAAGAAGTTACTGAGAATTCATCTGTCTAGCTTTATATGAAGAATTCCCGTTTCCAACGAAGGCCTCAAAGAGGTCTAAATATCCCCTTGCAGACTTAACAAACAGAGTGTTTCCAAACTGCTCTATGAAAAGAAAGGTTAAACTCTGTAAGTTGAACGCACACATCACAAAGTAGTTTCTGAGATTGATTCTGTCTTGTTTTTATACAAAGATATTTCGATTTCTTAGATTGGCCTCAAATCGCTTGGAATCTCCACTTGCAAATTCCACAAAAAGAGTGTTTCCAAACTGCTCTGTGTAAAGGAAGTTTCAACTCTGTGAGTTGAATACACACAACACAAAGAAGTTACTGGGAGTTCATCTGTCTAGCAATATACTGAGAAAACCCGTTTCCAAAGAAGGCCTCAAAATGGTCCAAATATAATCTTCCAAACTTCACAGAGTGTTGCTAAACTGCTCTATGAAAAGAAAGGTGAAACTCTGTGAGTTGAACGCACACATCACAAAGAAGATTCTGAGAATGATTCTGTCTAGTTTTTATACAAAGATATTTCGATTTGTAAGATTGGCCTCAAATCGCTTGAAATGTCCACGTGCAAATACCACAAAAAGAGTGTTTCCAAACTGCTCTGTCTAAAGGAAGGTTCAACTGTGTGAGTTGAATACACACAACACAAAGAAGTTACTGAGAATTCATCTGTCTTGCTTTATATGAAGAAATCCCGTTTCCAACGAAGGCCTCATAGAGGTCTAATTATCCCCTTGCAGACTTAACAAACAGAGTGTTTCCAAACTGCTCTATGAAAAGAAACGTTAAACTCTGTGAGTTGAACGCACACATCACAAAGTAGTTTCTGAGAATGATTCTGTCTAGTTTTTAAAGAAGATACTACCTTTCCTACAATTGGCCTGAAGTCGCTTGAAATCTCCACTTGTAAAATCCACAAAAAGAGTGTTTCAAATCTGCTCTGTCTATAAAAAGTTTCAATACTGTGAGCTGAATACACACAACACAAAGAAGTTACTGAGAATTCATCTGTCTAGCTTTATATGAAGAATTCCCATTTCCAACGAAGGCCTCAAAGAGGTCTAAATATCCCCTTGCAGACTTAACAAACAGAGTGTTTTCAAACTGCTCTATGAAAACAAAGTTTAAACTCTGTTAGTTGAACGCACACATCACAAAGTAGTTTCAGAGAATGATTCTGTCTAGTTTTTATACAAAGATATTTCGATTTCTAAGATTGGCCTCAAATCGCTTGAAATCTCCACTTGCAAATTCCACATAAAGAGTGTTTCCAAACTGCTCTGTCTAAAAGAAGGTTCAACTCTGTGAGTTGAATACACACAACACAAAGAAGTTACTGGGAGTTCATCTGTCTAGCAATATACTGAGAAAACCCGGTTCCAAAGAAGGCCGCAAAATGGTCCAAATATCCTCTTCCAAACTTAACAGAGTGTTGCTAAACTGCTCTACGAAAAGAAAGGTGAAACTCTGTGAGTTGAACGCACACATCACAAAGTAGTTTCTGAGAATGATGCTGTCAGGTTTTTATGCAAAGATATTACGATTTGTAAGATTGGCCTCAAATCGCTTGAAATGTCCACTTGCAAATTCCACAAAAAGAGTGTTTCCAAACTGCTCTATCTAAAGGAAGGTTCAACTGTGTGAGTTGAATACACACAACACAAAGAAGTTACTGAGAATTCATCTGTCTAGCTTTATATGAAGAAATCCCGTTTCCAACGAAGGCCTCAAAGAGGTCTAATTATACCCTTGCAGACTTAACAAACAGAGTGTTTCCAAACTGCTCTATGAAAAAAAGGTTAAACTATGTGAATTGAACGCACACATCACAAAGTAGTTTCTGAGAATGATTCTGTCTAGTTTTTAAAAGAAGATACTACCTTTCCTACAATTGGCCTGAAGTCGCTTGAAATCTCCACTTGTAAAACCCACAAAAAGAGTGTTTCAAATCTGCTCTGTCTAAAGAAAGTTTCAACTCTGTCAGCTGAATACACACAACACAAAGAAGTTACTGAGAATTCATCTGTCTAACTTTATATGAAGAATTCCCGTTTCCAACGAAGGCCTCAAAGAGGTCTAAATATCCCCTTGCACACTTAACAAACAGTGTGTTTCCAAACTGCTCTTTGAAAAGAAAGGTTAAACTCTGTTAGTTGAACGCACACATCGCAAATAGTTTCTGAGAATGATTCTGTCTAGTTTTTAAAAGAAGATACTTCGTTTCCTACAATTGGCCTGAAGTCGCTTGAAATCTCCACTTGTGAAATCCACAAAAAGAGTGTTTCAAATCTACTCTGTGTAAAGGAAGTTTCAACTCTGTGAGTTGAATACACACAACACAAAGAAGTTACTGGGAGTTCATCTGTCTAGCAATATACTGAGAAAACCCGTTTCCAAAGAAGGCCTCAAAATGGTCCAAATATCCTCTTCCAAACTTAACAGAGTGTTGCTAAACTGCTCTATGAAAAGAAAGGTGAAACTCTGTGAGTTGAACGCAGACATCACAAAGTAGTTTCTGAGAATGATGCTGTCTAGTTTTTATACAAAGATATTTCGATTTGTAAGATTGGCCTCAAATCGCTTGAAATGTCCACTTGCAAATTCCACAAAAAGAGTGTTTCCAAACTGCTCTCTCTAAAGGAGGGTTCAACTGTGTGAGTTGAATACACACAACACAAAGAAGTTACTGAGAATTCATCTGTCTAGCTTTATATGAAGAAATCCCGTTTCCAACGAAGGCCTCAAAGATGTCTAATTATCCCCTTGCAGACTTAACAAACAGAGTGTTTCCAAACTGCTCTATGAAAAGAAAGGCTAAACTATGTGAATTGAACGCACACATCACAAAGTAGTTTCTGAGAATGATTCTGTCTAGTTTTTAAAAGGAGATACTACCTTTCCTACAATTGGCCTGAAGTCGCTTGAAATCTCCACTTGTAAAACCCACAAAAAGTGTTTCAAATCTGCTCTGTCTGAAGAAAGTTTCAACTCTGTCAGCTGAATACACACAACACAAAGAAGTTACTGAGAATTCATCTGTCTAACTTTATATGAAGAATTCCCGTTTCCAACGAAGGCCTCAAAGAGGTCTAAATATCCCCTTGCACACTTAACAAACAGTGTGTTTCCAAACTGCTCTTTGAAAAGAAAGGTTAAACTCTGTTAGTTGAACGCACACATCACAAATACTTTCTGAGAATGATGCTGTCAGGTTTTTAAAAGAAGATACTTCCTTTCCTACAATTGGCCTGAAGTCGCTTGAAATCTCCACTTGTAAAATCCACAAAAAGAGTGTTTCAAATCTGCTCTGTCTAAAGAAATTTTCAACTCCGTGTCCTGAGTACACACAACACAAAGAAGTTACTGAGAATTCATCTGTCTAGCTTTATATGAAGAATTCCCGTTTCCAACGAAGGCCTCAAAATGGTCCAAATATCCTCTTCCAAACTTAACAGAGTTTTGCTAAACTGCTCAATGGAAAGAAAGGTTAAAGTCTGTGAGTTGAAGGCACACATCACAAAGTAGTTTCTGAGAATGATTCTGTCTAGTTTTTAAAAGAAGATACTTCCTTTCCTACAATTGGCCTGAAGGCGCTTGAAATCTCCACTTGTAAAACCCACAAAAAGAGTGTTTCAAATCTGCTCTGTCTAAAGAAAGTTTCAACTCTGTCAGCTGAATACACACAACACAAAGAAGTTACTGAGAATTCATCTGTCTAGCTTTATATGAAGAATTCCCGTTTCCAACGAAGGCCTCAAAGAGGTCTAAATATCCCCTGGCAGACTTAACAAACAGAGTGTTTCCTAACTGCCCTATTAAAAGAAAGGTTAAACTCTGTTAGTTGAACGCACACATCACAAATAGTTTCTGAGAATGATTCTGTCTAGTTTTTAAAAGAAGATACTTCCTTTCCTACAATTGGCCTGAAGTCGCTTGAAATCTCCACTTGTAAAATCCACAAAAGGAGTGTTTCAAATCTGCTCTGTCTAAAGAAATTTTCAACTCTGTGAGCTGAATACACACAACACAAAGAAGTTACTGAGAATTCATCTGTCTAGCTTTATATGAAGAATTCCCGTTTCCAACGAAGGCCTCAAAGAGGTCTAAATGTCCCCTTGCAGAATTAACAAACATAGTGTTTCCAAACTGCTCTTTGAAAAGAAAGGTTAAACTCTGTGAGTTGAACGCACACATCACAAAGTATTTTCTGAGAGTGATTCTGTCTAGTTTTTATAAAAAGATATTTCGATTTCTAAGATTGGCCTCAAATCGCTTTAAATCTCTACTTGCAAATTCCACAAAAAGAGTGTTTCCAAACTGCTCTGTGTAAAGGAAGTTTCAACTCTGTGAGTTGAATACACACAACACAAAGAAGTTACTGAGAATTCATCTGTCTAGCTTTATATGAAGAATACCCGTTTCCAACGAAGGCCTCAAAGAGGTCTAAATATCCCCTTGCAGACTTAACAAACAGTGTGTTTCCAAACTCCTCTTTGAAAAGAAAGGTTAAACTCTGTTAGTTGAACGCACACATCACAAATAGTTTCTGAGAATGATTCTATCTAGTTTTTAAAAGAAGATACTTCCTTTCCTATAATTGGCCTGAAGTCGCTTGAAATCTCCACTTGTAAAATCCACAAAAAGAGTGTTTCAAATCTTCTCTGTGTAAATGAAGTTTCAACCCTGTGAGTTGAACACACACAGCACAAAGAAGTTACTGGGAGTTCATCTGTCTACCAATATACTGAGAAGACCCGTTTCAAAAGAAGGCCTCAAAGTGGTCTAAATATCCTCTTCCAAACTCAACAGAGTGTTGCTAAACTGCTCTATGAAAAGAAAGGTGAAACTCTGTGAGTTGAACGCACACATCACAAAGTAGTTTCTGAGAATGATTCTGTCTAGTTTTTATACAAAGATATTTCGATTTGTAAGATTGGCCTCAAATCGCTTGAAATCTCCACTTGCAAATTCCACAAAAAGAGTGTTTCCAAACTGCTCTGTTTAAAGGAAGGTGCAACTGTGTGAGTTGAATACACACAACACAAAGAAGTTACTGAGAATTCATCTGTCTAGCTTTATATGAAGAAATCCCGTTTCCAACGAAGGCCTCAAAGAGGTCTAATTATCCCCTTGCAGACTTAACAAACAGAGTGTTTCCAAACTGCTCTATGAAAAGAAAGGTTAAACTCTCTGTGTTGAACGCACACATCACAAAGTAGTTTCAGAGAATGATTCTGTCTCGTTTTTATACAAAGATATTTCGATTTCTAAGATTGGCCTCAAATCGCTTGAAATCTCCACTTGCAAATTCCACATAAAGAGTGTTTCCAAACTGCTCTGTCTAAAAGAAGTTTTAACTATGTTAGTTGAATACACACAACACAAAGAAGTTACTGGGAGTTCATCTGTCTAGCAGTATACTGAGAAATCCCGTTTCCAACGAAGGCCTCAAAGTGGTCCAAATATACTCTTGCAAACTTAACAGAGTGTTTCCAAACCACTCTATGAAAACAAAGGTGAAACTCTGTGAGTTGAACGCACACATCACAAAGTAGTTTCTGACAATGATTCTGTCTAGTTTTTAAACGAACATATATCCTTTACAACAATTGGCCTCAAATCGCTTGAAATCTCCACTTGTAAAATCCGCAAAAAGAGTGTTTCAAATCTGCTCTGTCTAAAGAAAGTTTCAACTCTGTGAGCTGAATACACACAACACAAAGAAGTTACTGAGAATTCATCTGTCTAGCTTTATATGAAGAATTCCCGTTTCCAACGAAGGCCTCAAAGAGGTCTAAATATCCCCTTGCAGACTTAACAAACAGAGTGTTTCCAAACTGCTCTATGAAAAGAAAGGTTAAACTCTGTAAGTTGAACGCACACATCACAAAGTAGTTTCTGAGATTGATTCTGTCTTGTTTTTATACAAAGATATTTCGATTTCTTAGATTGGCCTCAAATCGCTTGGAATCTCCACTTGCAAATTCCACAAAAAGAGTGTTTCCAAACTGCTCTGTGTAAAGGAAGTTTCAACTCTGTGAGTTGAATACACACAACACAAAGAAGTTACTGGGAGTTCATCTGTCTAGCAATATACTGAGAAAACCCGTTTCCAAAGAAGGCCTCAAAATGGTCCAAATATAATCTTCCAAACTTCACAGAGTGTTGCTAAACTGCTCTATGAAAAGAAAGGTGAAACTCTGTGAGTTGAACGCACACATCACAAAGAAGATTCTGAGAATGATTCTGTCTAGTTTTTATACAAAGATATTTCGATTTGTAAGATTGGCCTCAAATCGCTTGAAATGTCCACGTGCAAATACCACAAAAAGAGTGTTTCCAAACTGCTCTGTCTAAAGGAAGGTTCAACTGTGTGAGTTGAATACACACAACACAAAGAAGTTACTGAGAATTCATCTGTCTTGCTTTATATGAAGAAATCCCGTTTCCAACGAAGGCCTCATAGAGGTCTAATTATCCCCTTGCAGACTTAACAAACAGAGTGTTTCCAAACTGCTCTATGAAAAGAAACGTTAAACTCTGTGAGTTGAACGCACACATCACAAAGTAGTTTCTGAGAATGATTCTGTCTAGTTTTTAAAGAAGATACTACCTTTCCTACAATTGGCCTGAAGTCGCTTGAAATCTCCACTTGTAAAATCCACAAAAAGAGTGTTTCAAATCTGCTCTGTCTATAAAAAGTTTCAATACTGTGAGCTGAATACACACAACACAAAGAAGTTACTGAGAATTCATCTGTCTAGCTTTATATGAAGAATTCCCATTTCCAACGAAGGCCTCAAAGAGGTCTAAATATCCCCTTGCAGACTTAACAAACAGAGTGTTTTCAAACTGCTCTATGAAAACAAAGTTTAAACTCTGTTAGTTGAACGCACACATCACAAAGTAGTTTCAGAGAATGATTCTGTCTAGTTTTTATACAAAGATATTTCGATTTCTAAGATTGGCCTCAAATCGCTTGAAATCTCCACTTGCAAATTCCACATAAAGAGTGTTTCCAAACTGCTCTGTCTAAAAGAAGGTTCAACTCTGTGAGTTGAATACACACAACACAAAGAAGTTACTGGGAGTTCATCTGTCTAGCAATATACGGAGAAAACCCGGTTCCAAAGAAGGCCGCAAAATGGTCCAAATATCCTCTTCCAAACTTAACAGAGTGTTGCTAAACTGCTCTACGAAAAGAAAGGTGAAACTCTGTGAGTTGAACGCACACATCACAAAGTAGTTTCTGAGAATGATGCTGTCAGGTTTTTATGCAAAGATATTACGATTTGTAAGATTGGCCTCAAATCGCTTGAGATGTCCACTTGCAAATTCCACAAAAAGAGTGTTTCCAAACTGCTCTATCTAAAGGAAGGTTCAACTGTGTGAGTTGAATACACACAACACAAAGAAGTTACTGAGAATTCATCTGTCTAGCTTTATATGAAGAAATCCCGTTTCCAACGAAGGCCTCAAAGAGGTCTAATTATACCCTTGCAGACTTAACAAACAGAGTGTTTCCAAACTGCTCTATGAAAAAAAGGTTAAACTATGTGAATTGAACGCACACATCACAAAGTAGTTTCTGAGAATGATTCTGTATAGTTTTTAAAAGAAGATACTACCTTTCCTACAATTGGCCTGAAGTCGCTTGAAATCTCCACTTGTAAAACCCACAAAAAGAGTGTTTCAAATCTGCTCTGTCTAAAGAAAGTTTCAACTCTGTCAGCTGAATACACACAACACAAAGAAGTTACTGAGAATTCATCTGTCTAACTTTATATGAAGAATTCCCGTTTCCAACGAAGGCCTCAAAGAGGTCTAAATATCCCCTTGCACACTTAACAAACAGTGTGTTTCCAAACTGCTCTTTGAAAAGAAAGGTTAAACTCTGTTAGTTGAACGCACACATCGCAAATAGTTTCTGAGAATGATTCTGTCTAGTTTTTAAAAGAAGATACTTCGTTTCCTACAATTGGCCTGAAGTCGCTTGAAATCTCCACTTGTGAAATCCACAAAAAGAGTGTTTCAAATCTACTCTGTGTAAAGGAAGTTTCAACTCTGTGAGTTGAATACACACAACACAAAGAAGTTACTGGGAGTTCATCTGTCTACCAATATACTGAGAAGACCCGTTTCCAAAGAAGGCCTCAAAGTGGTCCAAATATCCTCTTCCAAACTTAACAGAGTGTTGCTAAACTGCTCTATGAAAAGAAAGGTGAAACTCTGTGAGTTGAACGCACACATCACAAAGTAGTTTCTGAGAATGATTCTGTCTAGTTTTTATACAAAGATATTTCGATTTGTAAGATTGGCCTCAAATCGCTTGAAATCTCCACTTGCAAATTCCACAAAAAGAGTGTTTCCAAACTGCTCTGTTTAAAGGAAGGTGCAACTGTGTGAGTTGAATACACACAACACAAAGAAGTTACTGAGAATTCATCTGTCTAGCTTTATATGAAGAAATCCCGTTTCCAACGAAGGCCTCAAAGAGGTCTAATTATCCCCTTGCAGACTTAACAAACAGAGTGTTTCCAAACTGCTCTATGAAAAGAATGGTTAAACTCTCTGTGTTGAACGCACACATCACAAAGTAGTTTCAGAGAATGATTCTGTCTAGTTTTTATACAAAGATATTTCGATTTCTAAGATTGGCCTCAAATCGCTTGAAATCTCCACTTGCAAATTCCACATAAAGAGTGTTTCCAAACTGCTCTGTCGAAAAGAAGGTTTAACTATGTTAGTTGAATACACACAACACAAAGAAGTTACTGGGAGTTCATCTGTCTAGCAGTATACTGAGAAATCCCGTTTCCAACGAAGGCCTCAAAGTGGTCCAAATATACTCTTGCAAACTTAACAGAGTGTTTCCAAACCAATCTATGAAAACAAAGGTGAAACTCTGTGAGTTGAACGCACACATCACAAAGTAGTTTCTGACAATGATTCTGTCTAGTTTTTAAACGAACATATATCCTTTACAACAATTGGCCTCAAATCGCTTGAAATCTCCACTTGTAAAATCCGCAAAAAGAGTGTTTCAAATCTGCTCTGTCTAAAGGAAGGTTCAACTGTGTGAGTTGAATACACACAACACAAAGAAGTTACTGAGAATTCATCTGTCTAGCTTTATATGAAGAAATCCCGTTTCCAACGAAGGCCTCAAAGAGGTCTAAATATCCCCTTGCAGACTTAACAAACAGAGTGTTTCCAAACTGCTCTATGAAAAGAAAGGTTCAACACTGTGATTTCAATGCACACATCACAGAGTAGTTTCTGAGAATGATTCTGTCTAGTTTTTAAAAGAAGATACTTCCTTTCCTACAATTGGCCTGAAGTCGCTTGAAATCTCCACTTGTAAAATCCACAAAAAGAGAGTTTCAAATCTGCTCTGTCTAAAGAAATTTTCAACTCTGTGACCTGAATACACACAACACAAAGAAGTTACTGAGAATTCATCTGTCTAGCTTTATATGAAGAATTCCCGTTTCCAACGAAGGCCTCAAAATGGTCCAAATATCCTCTTCCAAACTTAACAGAGTGTTGCTAAACTGCTCTATGAAAAGAAAGGTTAAACTCTGTGAGTTGAAGGCACACATCCCAAAGTAGTTTCTGAGAATGATTCTGTCTAGTTTTTATACAAAGATATTTCGATTTGTAAGATAGGCCTCAAATCGCTTGAAATCTCCACTTGCAAATTCCACAAAAAGAGTGTTTCCAAACTGCTCTGTGTAAAGGAAGTTTCAACTCTGTGAGTTGAATACACACAACACAAAGAAGTTACTGGGAGTTCATCTGTCTAGCAATATACTGAGAAAACCCGTTTCCAAAGAAGGCCTCAAAATGGTCCAAATATCCTCTTCCAAACTTCACAGAGTGTTGCTAAACTGCTCTATGAAAAGAAAGGTGAAACTCTGTGAGTTGAACGCACACATCACAAAGTAGTTTCTGAGAATGATGCTGTCAGGTTTTTATTCAAAGATATTTCGATTTGTAAGATTGGCCTCAAATCGCTTGAAATGGCCACTTGCAAATTCCACAAAAAGAGTGTTTCCAAACTGCTCTGTCTAAAGGAAGGTTCAACTGTGTGAGTTGAATACACACAACACAAAGAAGTTACTGAGAATTCATCTGTCTAGCTTTATATGAAGAAATCCCGTTTCCCACGAAGGCCTCAAAGAGGTCTAATTATCCCCTTGCAGACTTAACAAACAGAGTGTTTCCAAACTGCTCTATGAAAAAAAGGTTAAACTATGTGAATTGAACGCACACATCACAAAGTAGTTTTTGAGAATGATTCTGTCTAGTTTTTAAAAGAAGATACTACCTTTCCTACAATTGGCCTGAAGTCGCTTGAAATCTCCACTTGTAAAACCCACAAAAAGAGTGTTTCAAATCTGCTCTGTCTAAAGAAAGTTTCAACTCTGTCAGCTGAATACACACAACACAAAGAAGTTACTGACAATTCATCTGTCTAACTTTATATGAAGAATTCCCGTTTCCAACGAAGGCCTCAAAGAGGTCTAAATATCCCCTTGCACACGTAACAAACAGTGTGTTTCCAAACTGCTCTTTGAAAAGAAAGGTTAAACTCTGTTAGTTGAACGCACACATCACAAATAGTTTCTGAGAATGATTCTGTCTAGTTTTTAAAAGAAGATACTTCCTTTCCTACAATTGGCCTGAAGTCGCTTGAAATCTCCACTTGTAAAATCCACAAAAAGAGTGTTTCAAATCTGCTCTGTCTAAAGAAATTTTGAACTCCGTGACCTGAATACACACAACACAAAGAAGTTACTGAGAATTCATCTGTCTAGCTTTATATGAAGAATTCCCGTTTCCAACGAAGGCCTCAAAATTGTCCAAATATCCTCTTCCAAACTTAACAGAGTGTTGCTAAACTGCTCTATGAAAAGAAAGGTTAAAGTCTGTGAGTTGAAGGCACACATCACAAAGTAGTTTCTGAGAATGATTATGTCTAGTTTTTATACAAAGATATTTCGATTTGTAAGATTGGCCTCAAATCGCTTGAAATCTCCACTTGCAAATTCCACAAAAAGAGTGTTTCCAAACAGCTCTGTCTAAAGGAAGGTTCAACTGCGTGAGTTGAATACACACAACACAAAGAAGTTACTGAGAATTCATCTGTCTAGCTTTATATGTAGAAATCCCGTTTCCAAAGAAGGCCTCAAAGAGGTCTAATTATCCCCTTGCAGACTTAACAAAGAGAGTGTTTCCAAACTGCTCTATGAAAAGAAAGGTTAAACTCTGTGAGTTGAACGCACACATCACAAAGTAGTTTCTGAGAATGATTCTGTCTAGTTTTTAAAAGAAGATACTTCCTTTCCTACAATTGGCCTGAAGGCGCTTGAAATCTCCACTTGTAAAACCCACAAAAAGAGTGTTTCAAATCTGCTCTGTCTAAAGAAAGTTTCAACTCTGTCAGCTGAATACACACAACACAAAGAAGTTACTGAGAATTCATCTGTCTAGCTTTATATGAAGAATTCCCGTTTCCAACGAAGGCCTCAAAGAGGTCTAAATATCCCCTGGCAGACTTAACAAACAGAGTGTTTCCAAACTGCCCTATTAAAAGAAAGGTTAAACTCTGTTAGTTGAACGCACACATCACAAATAGTTTCTGAGAATGATTCTGTCTAGTTTTTAAAAGAAGATACTTCCTTTCCTACAATTGGCCTGAAGTCGCTTGAAATCTCCACTTGTAAAATCCACAAAAGGAGTGTTTCAAATCTGCTCTGTCTAAAGAAATTTTCAACTCTGTGAGCTGAATACACACAACACAAAGAAGTTACTGAGAATTCATCTGTCTAGCTTTATATGAAGAATTCCCGTTTCCAACGAAGGCCTCAAAGAGGTCTAAATGTCCCCTTGCAGACTTAACAAACATAGTGTTTCCAAACTGCTCTTTGAAAAGAAAGGTTAAATTCTGTGAGTTGAACGCACACATCACAAAGTATTTTCTGAGAGTGATTCTGTCTAGTTTTTATAAAAAGATATTTCGATTTCTAAGATTGGCCTCAAATCGCTTTAAATCTCTACTTGCAAATTCCACAAAAAGAGTGTTTCCAAACTGCTCTGTGTAAAGGAAGTTTCAACTCTGTGAGTTGAATACACACAACACAAAGAAGTTACTGGGAGTTCATCTGTCTAGCAATATACTGAGAAAACCCGTTTCCAAAGAAGGCCTCAAATTGTTCCAAATATCCTCTTCCAAACTTAACAGAGTGTTGCTAAACTGCTCTGTGAAAAGAAAGTTGAAACTCTGTGAGTTGAACGCACACATCACAAAGTAGTTTCCGAGAATGATTCTGTCAGGTTTTTATACAAAGATATTTCGATTTGTAAGATTGGCCTCAAATCGCGTGAAATCACCACTTGCTAATTCCACAAAAAGAGTGTTTCCAAACTGCTCTGTCTAAAGGAAGGTTCAACTGTGTGAGTTGAATACACATAACACAAAGAAGTTACTGAGAATTCATCTGTCTAGCTTTATATGAAGAAATCCCGTTTCCAACGAAGGCCTCAAAGAGGTCTAATTATCCCCTTGCAGACTTCACAAACAGAGTGTTTCCAAACTGCTCTATGAAAAGAAAGGTTAAACTCTGTGAGTTGAACGCACACATCACAAAGTAGTTTCTGAGAATGATTCTGTGTAGTTTTTAAAAGAAGATACTTCCTTTCCTATAATTGGCCTGAAGTCGCTTGAAATCTCCACTTGTAAAATCCACAAAAAGAGTGTTTCAAATCTGCTCTGTCTAAAGAAAGTTTCAACTCTGTCACCTGAACACACACAACACAAAGAAGTTACTGAGAATTCATCTGTCTAGCTTTATATGAAGAATTCCCGTTTCCAACGAAGGCCTCAAAATGCTCCAAATATCCTCTTCCAAACTTAACAGAGTGTTGCTAAACTGCTCTATGAAAAGAAAGGTTAAACTATGTTAGTTGAATGCACACATCACAAAGTAGTTTCAGAGAATGATTCTGTCTAGTTTTTATACAAAGTTATTTCGATTTCTAAGATTGGCCCCAAATCGCTTGAAATCTCCACTTGCAAATTCCACATAAAGAGTGTTTCCAAACTGCTCTGTCTAAACGAAGGTTCAAATAAGTTAGTTGAATACACACAACACAAAGAAGTTACTGGGAGTTCATCTGTCTAGCAGTATAGTGAGAAATCCCGTTTCCAACGAAGGACTCAAAGTGGTCCAAATATACTCTTCCAAACTTAACAGAGTGTTTCCAAACCACTCTATGAAAACAAAGGTGAATCTCTGTGAGTTGAATGCACACATCACAAAGTAGTTTCTGACAATGATTCTGTCTAGTTTTTAAACGAAGATGTATTCTTTACTACAATTGGCCTCAAATCGCTTGAAATCTCCACTTGTAAAACCCACAAAAACAGTGTTTCAAATCTGCTCTGTCTAAAGAAAGTTTCAACTCTGTGAGCTGAATACACACAACACAAAGAAGTTACTGAGAATTCATCTCTCTAGCTTTATATGAAGAATACCCGTTTCCAACGAAGGCCTCAAAGAGGTCTAAATATCCCCTTGCAGACTTAACAAACAGAGTGTTTCCAAACTCCTCTTTGAAAAGAAAGGTTAAACTCTGTTAGTTGAACGCACACATCACAAAGTAGTTTCAGAGAATGATTCTGTCTAGTTTTTATACAAAGATATTTCGATTTCTAAGATTGGCCTCAAATCGCTTGAAATCTCCACTTGCAAATTCCACATAAAGAGTGTTTCCAAACTGCTCTGTTTAAAGGAAGGTGCAACTGTGTGAGTTGAATACACACAACACAAAGAAGTTACTGAGAATTCATCTGTCTAGCTTTATATGAAGAAATCCCGTTTCCAACGAAGGCCTCAAAGAGGTCTAATTATCCCCTTGCAGACTTAACAAACAGAGTGTTTCCAAACTGCTCTATGAAAAGAAAGGTTAAACTCTCTGTGTTGAACGCACACATCACAAAGTAGTTTCAGAGAATGATTCTGTCTAGTTTTTATACAAAGATATTTCGATTTCTAAGATTGGCCCCAAATCGCTTGAAATCTCCACTTGCAAATTCCACATAAAGAGTGTTTCCAAACTGCTCTGTCTAAACGAAGGTTCAAATAAGTTAGTTGAATACACACAACACAAAGAAGTTACTGGGAGTTCATCTGTCTAGCAGTATACTGAGAAATCCCGTTTCCAACGAAGGCCTCAAAGTGGTCCAAATATACTCTTGCAAACTTAACAGAGTGTTTCAAACCAATCTATGAAAACAAAGGTGAAACTCTGTGAGTTGAACGCACACATCACAAAGTAGTTTCTGACAATGATTCTGTCTAGTTTTTAAACGAACATATATCCTTTACAACAATTGGCCTCAAATCGCTTGAAATCTCCACTTGTAAAATCCGTAAAAAGAGTGTTTCAAATCTGCTCTGTCTAAAGGAAGGTTCAACTGTGTGAGTTGAATACACACAACACAAAGAAGTTACTGAGAATTCATCTGTCTAGCTTTATATGAAGAATTCCCGTTTCCAACGAAGGCCTCAAAGAGGTCTAAATGTCCCCTTGCAGACTTAACAAACATAGTGTTTCCAAACTGCTCTTTGAAAAGAAAGGTTAAACTCTGTGAGTTGAACGCACACATCACAAAGTATTTTCTGAGAGTGATTCTGTCTAGTTTTTATAAAAAGATATTTCGATTTCTAAGATTGGCCTCAAATCGCTTTAAATCTCTACTTGCAAATTCCACAAAAAGAGTGTTTCCAAACTGCTCTGTGTAAAGGAAGTTTCAACTCTGTGAGTTGAATACACACAACACAAAGAAGTTACTGAGAATTCATCTGTCTAGCTTTATATGAAGAATACCCGTTTCCAACGAAGGCCTCAAAGAGGTCTAAATATCCCCTTGCAGACTTAACAAACAGTGTGTTTCCAAACTCCTCTTTGAAAAGAAAGGTTAAACTCTGTTAGTTGAACGCACACATCACAAATAGTTTCTGAGAATGATTCTATCTAGTTTTTAAAAGAAGATACTTCCTTTCCTATAATTGGCCTGAAGTCGCTTGAAATCTCCACTTGTAAAATCCACAAAAAGAGTGTTTCAAATCTTCTCTGTGTAAATGAAGTTTCAACCCTGTGAGTTGAACACACACAGCACAAAGAAGTTACTGGGAGTTCATCTGTCTACCAATATACTGAGAAGACCCGTTTCAAAAGAAGGCCTCAAAGTGGTCTAAATATCCTCTTCCAAACTCAACAGAGTGTTGCTAAACTGCTCTATGAAAAGAAAGGTGAAACTCTGTGAGTTGAACGCACACATCACAAAGTAGTTTCTGAGAATGATTCTGTCTAGTTTTTATACAAAGATATTTCGATTTGTAAGATTGGCCTCAAATCGCTTGAAATCTCCACTTGCAAATTCCACAAAAAGAGTGTTTCCAAACTGCTCTGTTTAAAGGAAGGTGCAACTGTGTGAGTTGAATACACACAACACAAAGAAGTTACTGAGAATTCATCTGTCTAGCTTTATATGAAGAAATCCCGTTTCCAACGAAGGCCTCAAAGAGGTCTAATTATCCCCTTGCAGACTTAACAAACAGAGTGTTTCCAAACTGCTCTATGAAAAGAAAGGTTAAACTCTCTGTGTTGAACGCACACATCACAAAGTAGTTTCAGAGAATGATTCTGTCTCGTTTTTATACAAAGATATTTCGATTTCTAAGATTGGCCTCAAATCGCTTGAAATCTCCACTTGCAAATTCCACATAAAGAGTGTTTCCAAACTGCTCTGTCTAAAAGAAGTTTTAACTATGTTAGTTGAATACACACAACACAAAGAAGTTACTGGGAGTTCATCTGTCTAGCAGTATACTGAGAAATCCCGTTTCCAACGAAGGCCTCAAAGTGGTCCAAATATACTCTTGCAAACTTAACAGAGTGTTTCCAAACCACTCTATGAAAACAAAGGTGAAACTCTGTGAGTTGAAAGCACACATCACAAAGTAGTTTCTGACAATGATTCTGTCTAGTTTTTAAACGAACATATATCCTTTACAACAATTGGCCTCAAATCGCTTGAAATCTCCACTTGTAAAATCCGCAAAAAGAGTGTTTCAAATCTGCTCTGTCTAAAGAAAGTTTCAACTCTGTGAGCTGAATACACACAACACAAAGAAGTTACTGAGAATTCATCTGTCTAGCTTTATATGAAGAATTCCCGTTTCCAACGAAGGCCTCAAAGAGGTCTAAATATCCCCTTGCAGACTTAACAAACAGAGTGTTTCCAAACTGCTCTATGAAAAGAAAGGTTAAACTCTGTAAGTTGAACGCACACATCACAAAGTAGTTTCTGAGATTGATTCTGTCTTGTTTTTATACAAAGATATTTCGATTTCTTAGATTGGCCTCAAATCGCTTGGAATCTCCACTTGCAAATTCCACAAAAAGAGTGTTTCCAAACTGCTCTGTGTAAAGGAAGTTTCAACTCTGTGAGTTGAATACACACAACACAAAGAAGTTACTGGGAGTTCATCTGTCTAGCAATATACTGAGAAAACCCGTTTCCAAAGAAGGCCTCAAAATGGTCCAAATATAATCTTCCAAACTTCACAGAGTGTTGCTAAACTGCTCTATGAAAAGAAAGGTGAAACTCTGTGAGTTGAACGCACACATCACAAAGAAGATTCTGAGAATGATTCTGTCTAGTTTTTATACAAAGATATTTCGATTTGTAAGATTGGCCTCAAATCGCTTGAAATGTCCACGTGCAAATACCACAAAAAGAGTGTTTCCAATCTGCTCTGTCTAAAGGAAGGTTCAACTGTGTGAGTTGAATACACACAACACAAAGAAGTTACTGAGAATTCATCTGTCTTGCTTTATATGAAGAAATCCCGTTTCCAACGAAGGCCTCATAGAGGTCTAATTATCCCCTTGCAGACTTAACAAACAGAGTGTTTCCAAACTGCTCTATGAAAAGAAACGTTAAACTCTGTGAGTTGAACGCACACATCACAAAGTAGTTTCTGAGAATGATTCTGTCTAGTTTTTAAAGAAGATACTACCTTTCCTACAATTGGCCTGAAGTCGCTTGAAATCTCCACTTGTAAAACCCACAAAAAGAGTGTTTCAAATCTGCTCTGTCTAAAGAAAGTTTCAACTCTGTCAGCTGAATACACACAACACAAAGAAGTTACTGAGAATTCATCTGTCTAGCTTTATATGAAGAATTCCCGTTTCCAACGAAGGCCTCAAAGAGGTCTAAATATCCCCTGGCAGACTTAACAAACAGAGTGTTTCCAAACTGCCCTATTAAAAGAAAGGTTAAACTCTGTTAGTTGAACGCACACATCACAAATAGTTTCTGAGAATGATTCTGTCTAGTTTTTAAAAGAAGATACTTCCTTTCCTACAATTGGCCTGAAGTCGCTTGAAATCTCCACTTGTAAAATCCACAAAAGGAGTGTTTCAAATCTGCTCTGTCTAAAGAAATTTTCAACTCTGTGAGCTGAATACACACAACACAAAGAAGTTACTGAGAATTCATCTGTCTAGCTTTATATGAAGAATTCCCGTTTCCAACGAAGGCCTCAAAGAGGTCTAAATGTCCCCTTGCAGACTTAACAAACATAGTGTTTCCAAACTGCTCTTTGAAAAGAAAGGTTAAATTCTGTGAGTTGAACGCACACATCACAAAGTATTTTCTGAGAGTGATTCTGTCTAGTTTTTATAAAAAGATATTTCGATTTCTAAGATTGGCCTCAAATCGCTTTAAATCTCTACTTGCAAATTCCACAAAAAGAGTGTTTCCAAACTGCTCTGTGTAAAGGAAGTTTCAACTCTGTGAGTTGAATACACACAACACAAAGAAGTTACTGGGAGTTCATCTGTCTAGCAATATACTGAGAAAACCCGTTTCCAAAGAAGGCCTCAAATTGTTCCAAATATCCTCTTCCAAACTTAACAGAGTGTTGCTAAACTGCTCTGTGAAAAGAAAGTTGAAACTCTGTGAGTTGAACGCACACATCACAAAGTAGTTTCCGAGAATGATTCTGTCAGGTTTTTATACAAAGATATTTCGATTTGTAAGATTGGCCTCAAATCGCGTGAAATCACCACTTGCTAATTCCACAAAAAGAGTGTTTCCAAACTGCTCTGTCTAAAGGAAGGTTCAACTGTGTGAGTTGAATACACATAACACAAAGAAGTTACTGAGAATTCATCTGTCTAGCTTTATATGAAGAAATCCCGTTTCCAACGAAGGCCTCAAAGAGGTCTAATTATCCCCTTGCAGACTTCACAAACAGAGTGTTTCCAAACTGCTCTATGAAAAGAAAGGTTAAACTCTGTGAGTTGAACGCACACATCACAAAGTAGTTTCTGAGAATGATTCTGTCTAGTTTTTAAAAGAAGATACTTCCTTTCCTATAATTGGCCTGAAGTCGCTTGAAATCTCCACTTGTAAAATCCACAAAAAGAGTGTTTCAAATCTGCTCTGTCTAAAGAAAGTTTCAACTCTGTCACCTGAATACACACAACACAAAGAAGTTACTGAGAATTCATCTGTCTAGCTTTATATGAAGAATTCCCGTTTCCAACGAAGGCCTCAAAATGCTCCAAATATCCTCTTCCAAACTTAACAGAGTGTTGCTAAACTGCTCTATGAAAAGAAAGGTTAAACTATGTTAGTTGAATGCACACATCACAAAGTAGTTTCAGAGAATGATTCTGTCTAGTTTTTATACAAAGTTATTTCGATTTCTAAGATTGGCCCCAAATCGCTTGAAATCTCCACTTGCAAATTCCACATAAAGAGTGTTTCCAAACTGCTCTGTCTAAACGAAGGTTCAAATAAGTTAGTTGAATACACACAACACAAAGAAGTTACTGGGAGTTCATCTGTCTAGCAGTATAGTGAGAAATCCCGTTTCCAACGAAGGACTCAAAGTGGTCCAAATATACTCTTCCAAACTTAACAGAGTGTTTCCAAACCACTCTATGAAAACAAAGGTGAATCTCTGTGAGTTGAATGCACACATCACAAAGTAGTTTCTGACAATGATTCTGTCTAGTTTTTAAACGAAGATGTATTCTTTACTACAATTGGCCTCAAATCGCTTGAAATCTCCACTTGTAAAACCCACAAAAACAGTGTTTCAAATCTGCTCTGTCTAAAGAAAGTTTCAACTCTGTGAGCTGAATACACACAACACAAAGAAGTTACTGAGAATTCATCTCTCTAGCTTTATATGAAGAATACCCGTTTCCAACGAAGGCCTCAAAGAGGTCTAAATATCCCCTTGCAGACTTAACAAACAGAGTGTTTCCAAACTCCTCTTTGAAAAGAAAGGTTAAACTCTGTTAGTTGAACGCACACATCACAAAGTAGTTTCAGAGAATGATTCTGTCTAGTTTTTATACAAAGATATTTCGATTTCTAAGATTGGCCTCAAATCGCTTGAAATCTCCACTTGCAAATTCCACATAAAGAGTGTTTCCAAACTGCTCTGTTTAAAGGAAGGTGCAACTGTGTGAGTTGAATACACACAACACAAAGAAGTTACTGAGAATTCATCTGTCTAGCTTTATATGAAGAAATCCCGTTTCCAACGAAGGCCTCAAAGAGGTCTAATTATCCCCTTGCAGACTTAACAAACAGAGTGTTTCCAAACTGCTCTATGAAAAGAAAGGTTAAACTCTCTGTGTTGAACGCACACATCACAAAGTAGTTTCAGAGAATGATTCTGTCTAGTTTTTATACAAAGATATTTCGATTTCTAAGATTGGCCCCAAATCGCTTGAAATCTCCACTTGCAAATTCCACATAAAGAGTGTTTCCAAACTGCTCTGTCTAAACGAAGGTTCAAATAAGTTAGTTGAATACACACAACACAAAGAAGTTACTGGGAGTTCATCTGTCTAGCAGTATACTGAGAAATCCCGTTTCCAACGAAGGCCTCAAAGTGGTCCAAATATACTCTTGCAAACTTAACAGAGTGTTTCAAACCAATCTATGAAAACAAAGGTGAAACTCTGTGAGTTGAACGCACACATCACAAAGTAGTTTCTGACAATGATTCTGTCTAGTTTTTAAACGAACATATATCCTTTACAACAATTGGCCTCAAATCGCTTGAAATCTCCACTTGTAAAATCCGTAAAAAGAGTGTTTCAAATCTGCTCTGTCTAAAGGAAGGTTCAACTGTGTGAGTTGAATACACACAACACAAAGAAGTTACTGAGAATTCATCTGTCTAGCTTTATATGAAGAATTCCCGTTTCCAACGAAGGCCTCAAAGAGGTCTAAATGTCCCCTTGCAGACTTAACAAACATAGTGTTTCCAAACTGCTCTTTGAAAAGAAAGGTTAAACTCTGTGAGTTGAACGCACACATCACAAAGTATTTTCTGAGAGTGATTCTGTCTAGTTTTTATAAAAAGATATTTCGATTTCTAAGATTGGCCTCAAATCGCTTTAAATCTCTACTTGCAAATTCCACAAAAAGAGTGTTTCCAAACTGCTCTGTGTAAAGGAAGTTTCAACTCTGTGAGTTGAATACACACAACACAAAGAAGTTACTGAGAATTCATCTGTCTAGCTTTATATGAAGAATACCCGTTTCCAACGAAGGCCTCAAAGAGGTCTAAATATCCCCTTGCAGACTTAACAAACAGTGTGTTTCCAAACTCCTCTTTGAAAAGAAAGGTTAAACTCTGTTAGTTGAACGCACACATCACAAATAGTTTCTGAGAATGATTCTATCTAGTTTTTAAAAGAAGATACTTCCTTTCCTATAATTGGCCTGAAGTCGCTTGAAATCTCCACTTGTAAAATCCACAAAAAGAGTGTTTCAAATCTTCTCTGTGTAAATGAAGTTTCAACCCTGTGAGTTGAACACACACAGCACAAAGAAGTTACTGGGAGTTCATCTGTCTACCAATATACTGAGAAGACCCGTTTCAAAAGAAGGCCTCAAAGTGGTCTAAATATCCTCTTCCAAACTCAACAGAGTGTTGCTAAACTGCTCTATGAAAAGAAAGGTGAAACTCTGTGAGTTGAACGCACACATCACAAAGTAGTTTCTGAGAATGATTCTGTCTAGTTTTTATACAAAGATATTTCGATTTGTAAGATTGGCCTCAAATCGCTTGAAATCTCCACTTGCAAATTCCACAAAAAGAGTGTTTCCAAACTGCTCTGTTTAAAGGAAGGTGCAACTGTGTGAGTTGAATACACACAACACAAAGAAGTTACTGAGAATTCATCTGTCTAGCTTTATATGAAGAAATCCCGTTTCCAACGAAGGCCTCAAAGAGGTCTAATTATCCCCTTGCAGACTTAACAAACAGAGTGTTTCCAAACTGCTCTATGAAAAGAAAGGTTAAACTCTCTGTGTTGAACGCACACATCACAAAGTAGTTTCAGAGAATGATTCTGTCTCGTTTTTATACAAAGATATTTCGATTTCTAAGATTGGCCTCAAATCGCTTGAAATCTCCACTTGCAAATTCCACATAAAGAGTGTTTCCAAACTGCTCTGTCTAAAAGAAGTTTTAACTATGTTAGTTGAATACACACAACACAAAGAAGTTACTGGGAGTTCATCTGTCTAGCAGTATACTGAGAAATCCCGTTTCCAACGAAGGCCTCAAAGTGGTCCAAATATACTCTTGCAAACTTAACAGAGTGTTTCCAAACCACTCTATGAAAACAAAGGTGAAACTCTGTGAGTTGAAAGCACACATCACAAAGTAGTTTCTGACAATGATTCTGTCTAGTTTTTAAACGAACATATATCCTTTACAACAATTGGCCTCAAATCGCTTGAAATCTCCACTTGTAAAATCCGCAAAAAGAGTGTTTCAAATCTGCTCTGTCTAAAGAAAGTTTCAACTCTGTGAGCTGAATACACACAACACAAAGAAGTTACTGAGAATTCATCTGTCTAGCTTTATATGAAGAATTCCCGTTTCCAACGAAGGCCTCAAAGAGGTCTAAATATCCCCTTGCAGACTTAACAAACAGAGTGTTTCCAAACTGCTCTATGAAAAGAAAGGTTAAACTCTGTAAGTTGAACGCACACATCACAAAGTAGTTTCTGAGATTGATTCTGTCTTGTTTTTATACAAAGATATTTCGATTTCTTAGATTGGCCTCAAATCGCTTGGAATCTCCACTTGCAAATTCCACAAAAAGAGTGTTTCCAAACTGCTCTGTGTAAAGGAAGTTTCAACTCTGTGAGTTGAATACACACAACACAAAGAAGTTACTGGGAGTTCATCTGTCTAGCAATATACTGAGAAAACCCGTTTCCAAAGAAGGCCTCAAAATGGTCCAAATATAATCTTCCAAACTTCACAGAGTGTTGCTAAACTGCTCTATGAAAAGAAAGGTGAAACTCTGTGAGTTGAACGCACACATCACAAAGAAGATTCTGAGAATGATTCTGTCTAGTTTTTATACAAAGATATTTCGATTTGTAAGATTGGCCTCAAATCGCTTGAAATGTCCACGTGCAAATACCACAAAAAGAGTGTTTCCAAACTGCTCTGTCTAAAGGAAGGTTCAACTGTGTGAGTTGAATACACACAACACAAAGAAGTTACTGAGAATTCATCTGTCTTGCTTTATATGAAGAAATCCCGTTTCCAACGAAGGCCTCATAGAGGTCTAATTATCCCCTTGCAGACTTAACAAACAGAGTGTTTCCAAACTGCTCTATGAAAAGAAACGTTAAACTCTGTGAGTTGAACGCACACATCACAAAGTAGTTTCTGAGAATGATTCTGTCTAGTTTTTAAAGAAGATACTACCTTTCCTACAATTGGCCTGAAGTCGCTTGAAATCTCCACTTGTAAAATCCACAAAAAGAGTGTTTCAAATCTGCTCTGTCTATAAAAAGTTTCAATACTGTGAGCTGAATACACACAACACAAAGAAGTTACTGAGAATTCATCTGTCTAGCTTTATATGAAGAATTCCCATTTCCAACGAAGGCCTCAAAGAGGTCTAAATATCCCCTTGCAGACTTAACAAACAGAGTGTTTTCAAACTGCTCTATGAAAACAAAGTTTAACTCTGTTAGTTGAACGCACACATCACAAAGTAGTTTCAGAGAATGATTCTGTCTAGTTTTTATACAAAGATATTTCGATTTCTAAGATTGGCCTCAAATCGCTTGAAATCTCCACTTGCAAATTCCACATAAAGAGTGTTTCCAAACTGCTCTGTCTAAAAGAAGGTTCAACTCTGTGAGTTGAATACACACAACACAAAGAAGTTACTGGGAGTTCATCTGTCTAGCAATATACTGAGAAAACCCGGTTCCAAAGAAGGCCGCAAAATGGTCCAAATATCCTCTTCCAAACTTAACAGAGTGTTGCTAAACTGCTCTACGAAAGGAAAGGTGAAACTCTGTGAGTTGAACGCACACATCACAAAGTAGTTTCTGAGAATGATGCTGTCAGGTTTTTATGCAAAGATATTACGATTTGTAAGATTGGCCTCAAATCGCTTGAGATGTCCACTTGCAAATTCCACAAAAAGAGTGTTTCCAAACTGCTCTATCTAAAGGAAGGTTCAACTGTGTGAGTTGAATACACACAACACAAAGAAGTTACTGAGAATTCATCTGTCTAGCTTTATATGAAGAAATCCCGTTTCCAACGAAGGCCTCAAAGAGGTCTAATTATACCCTTGCAGACTTAACAAACAGAGTGTTTCCAAACTGCTCTATGAAAAAAAGGTTAAACTATGTGAATTGAACGCACACATCACAAAGTAGTTTCTGAGAATGATTCTGTCTAGTTTTTAAAAGAAGATACTACCTTTCCTACAATTGGCCTGAAGTCGCTTGAAATCTCCACTTGTAAAACCCACAAAAAGAGTGTTTCAAATCTGCTCTGTCTAAAGAAAGTTTCAACTCTGTCAGCTGAATACACACAACACAAAGAAGTTACTGAGAATTCATCTGTCTAACTTTATATGAAGAATTCCCGTTTCCAACGAAGGCCTCAAAGAGGTCTAAATATCCCCTTGCACACTTAACAAACAGTGTGTTTCCAAACTGCTCTTTGAAAAGAAAGGTTAAACTCTGTTAGTTGAACGCACACATCGCAAATAGTTTCTGAGAATGATTCTGTCTAGTTTTTAAAAGAAGATACTTCGTTTCCTACAATTGGCCTGAAGTCGCTTGAAATCTCCACTTGTGAAATCCACAAAAAGAGTGTTTCAAATCTACTCTGTGTAAAGGAAGTTTCAACTCTGTGAGTTGAATACACACAACACAAAGAAGTTACTGGGAGTTCATCTGTCTACCAATATACTGAGAAGACCCGTTTCCAAAGAAGGCCTCAAAGTGGTCCAAATATCCTCTTCCAAACTTAACAGAGTGTTGCTAAACTGCTCTATGAAAAGAAAGGTGAAACTCTGTGAGTTGAACGCACACATCACAAAGTAGTTTCTGAGAATGATTCTGTCTAGTTTTTATACAAAGATATTTCGATTTGTAAGATTGGCCTCAAATCGCTTGAAATCTCCACTTGCAAATTCCACAAAAAGAGTGTTTCCAAACTGCTCTGTTTAAAGGAAGGTGCAACTGTGTGAGTTGAATACACACAACACAAAGAAGTTACTGAGAATTCATCTGTCTAGCTTTATATGAAGAAATCCCGTTTCCAACGAAGGCCTCAAAGAGGTCTAATTATCCCCTTGCAGACTTAACAAACAGAGTGTTTCCAAACTGCTCTATGAAAAGAATGGTTAAACTCTCTGTGTTGAACGCACACATCACAAAGTAGTTTCAGAGAATGATTCTGTCTAGTTTTTATACAAAGATATTTCGATTTCTAAGATTGGCCTCAAATCGCTTGAAATCTCCACTTGCAAATTCCACATAAAGAGTGTTTCCAAACTGCTCTGTCGAAAAGAAGGTTTAACTATGTTAGTTGAATACACACAACACAAAGAAGTTACTGGGAGTTCATCTGTCTAGCAGTATACTGAGAAATCCCGTTTCCAACGAAGGCCTCAAAGTGGTCCAAATATACTCTTGCAAACTTAACAGAGTGTTTCCAAACCAATCTATGAAAACAAAGGTGAAACTCTGTGAGTTGAACGCACACATCACAAAGTAGTTTCTGACAATGATTCTGTCTAGTTTTTAAACGAACATATATCCTTTACAACAATTGGCCTCAAATCGCTTGAAATCTCCACTTGTAAAATCCGCAAAAAGAGTGTTTCAAATCTGCTCTGTCTAAAGGAAGGTTCAACTGTGTGAGTTGAATACACACAACACAAAGAAGTTACTGAGAATTCATCTGTCTAGCTTTATATGAAGAAATCCCGTTTCCAACGAAGGCCTCAAAGAGGTCTAAATATCCCCTTGCAGACTTAACAAACAGAGTGTTTCCAAACTGCTCTATGAAAAGAAAGGTTCAACACTGTGATTTCAATGCACACATCACAGAGTAGTTTCTGAGAATGATTCTGTCTAGTTTTTAAAAGAAGATACTTCCTTTCCTACAATTGGCCTGAAGTCGCTTGAAATCTCCACTTGTAAAATCCACAAAAAGAGAGTTTCAAATCTGCTCTGTCTAAAGAAATTTTCAACTCTGTGACCTGAATACACACAACACAAAGAAGTTACTGAGAATTCATCTGTCTAGCTTTATATGAAGAATTCCCGTTTCCAACGAAGGCCTCAAAATGGTCCAAATATCCTCTTCCAAACTTAACAGAGTGTTGCTAAACTGCTCTATGAAAAGAAAGGTTAAAGTCTGTGAGTTGAAGGCACACATCCCAAAGTAGTTTCTGAGAATGATTCTGTCTAGTTTTTATACAAAGATATTTCGATTTGTAAGATAGGCCTCAAATCGCTTGAAATCTCCACTTGCAAATTCCACAAAAAGAGTGTTTCCAAACTGCTCTGTGTAAAGGAAGTTTCAACTCTGTGAGTTGAATACACACAACACAAAGAAGTTACTGGGAGTTCATCTGTCTAGCAATATACTGAGAAAACCCGTTTCCAAAGAAGGCCTCAAAATGGTCCAAATATCCTCTTCCAAACTTCACAGAGTGTTGCTAAACTGCTCTATGAAAAGAAAGGTGAAACTCTGTGAGTTGAACGCACACATCACAAAGTAGTTTCTGAGAATGATGCTGTCAGGTTTTTATTCAAAGATATTTCGATTTGTAAGATTGGCCTCAAATCGCTTGAAATGGCCACTTGCAAATTCCACAAAAAGAGTGTTTCCAAACTGCTCTGTCTAAAGGAAGGTTCAACTGTGTGAGTTGAATACACACAACACAAAGAAGTTACTGAGAATTCATCTGTCTAGCTTTATATGAAGAAATCCCGTTTCCCACGAAGGCCTCAAAGAGGTCTAATTATCCCCTTGCAGACTTAACAAACAGAGTGTTTCCAAACTGCTCTATGAAAAAAAGGTTAAACTATGTGAATTGAACGCACACATCACAAAGTAGTTTTTGAGAATGATTCTGTCTAGTTTTTAAAAGAAGATACTACCTTTCCTACAATTGGCCTGAAGTCGCTTGAAATCTCCACTTGTAAAACCCACAAAAAGAGTGTTTCAAATCTGCTCTGTCTAAAGAAAGTTTCAACTCTGTCAGCTGAATACACACAACACAAAGAAGTTACTGACAATTCATCTGTCTAACATTATATGAAGAATTCCCGTTTCCAACGAAGGCCTCAAAGAGGTCTAAATATCCCCTTGCACACTTAACAAACAGTGTGTTTCCAAACTGCTCTTTGAAAAGAAAGGTTAAACTCTGTTAGTTGAACGCACACATCACAAATAGTTTCTGAGAATGATTCTGTCTAGTTTTTAAAAGAAGATACTTCCTTTCCTACAATTGGCCTGAAGTCGCTTGAAATCTCCACTTGTAAAATCCACAAAAAGAGTGTTTCAAATCTGCTCTGTCTAAAGAAATTTTGAACTCCGTGACCTGAATACACACAACACAAAGAAGTTACTGAGAATTCATCTGTCTAGCTTTATATGAAGAATTCCCGTTTCCAACGAAGGCCTCAAAATTGTCCAAATATCCTCTTCCAAACTTAACAGAGTGTTGCTAAACTGCTCTATGAAAAGAAAGGTTAAAGTCTGTGAGTTGAAGGCACACATCACAAAGTAGTTTCTGAGAATGATTATGTCTAGTTTTTATACAAAGATATTTCGATTTGTAAGATTGGCCTCAAATCGCTTGAAATCTCCACTTGCAAATTCCACAAAAAGAGTGTTTCCAAACAGCTCTGTCTAAAGGAAGGTTCAACTGTGTGAGTTGAATACACACAACACAAAGAAGTTACTGAGAATTCATCTGTCTAGCTTTATATGTAGAAATCCCGTTTCCAAAGAAGGCCTCAAAGAGGTCTAATTATCCCCTTGCAGACTTAACAAAGAGAGTGTTTCCAAACTGCTCTATGAAAAGAAAGGTTAAACTCTGTGAGTTGAACGCACACATCACAAAGTAGTTTCTGAGAATGATTCTGTCTAGTTTTTAAAAGAAGATACTTCCTTTCCTACAATTGGCCTGAAGGCGCTTGAAATCTCCACTTGTAAAACCCACAAAAAGAGTGTTTCAAATCTGCTCTGTCTAAAGAAAGTTTCAACTCTGTCAGCTGAATACACACAACACAAAGAAGTTACTGAGAATTCATCTGTCTAGCTTTATATGAAGAATTCCCGTTTCCAAGAAGGCCTCAAAGAGGTCTAAATATCCCCTGGCAGACTTAACAAACAGAGTGTTTCCAAACTGCCCTATTAAAAGAAAGGTTAAACTCTGTTAGTTGAACGCACACATCACAAATAGTTTCTGAGAATGATTCTGTCTAGTTTTTAAAAGAAGATACTTCCTTTCCTACAATTGGCCTGAAGTCGCTTGAAATCTCCACTTGTAAAATCCACAAAAGGAGTGTTTCAAATCTGCTCTGTCTAAAGAAATTTTCAACTCTGTGAGCTGAATACACACAACACAAAGAAGTTACTGAGAATTCATCTGTCTAGCTTTATATGAAGAATTCCCGTTTCCAACGAAGGCCTCAAAGAGGTCTAAATGTCCCCTTGCAGACTTAACAAACATAGTGTTTCCAAACTGCTCTTTGAAAAGAAAGGTTAAATTCTGTGAGTTGAACGCACACATCACAAAGTATTTTCTGAGAGTGATTCTGTCTAGTTTTTATAAAAAGATATTTCGATTTCTAAGATTGGCCTCAAATCGCTTTAAATCTCTACTTGCAAATTCCACAAAAAGAGTGTTTCCAAACTGCTCTGTGTAAAGGAAGTTTCAACTCTGTGAGTTGAATACACACAACACAAAGAAGTTACTGGGAGTTCATCTGTCTAGCAATATACTGAGAAAACCCGTTTCCAAAGAAGGCCTCAAAATGTTCCAAATATCCTCTTCCAAACTTAACAGAGTGTTGCTAAACTGCTCTGTGAAAAGAAAGTTGAAACTCTGTGAGTTGAACGCACACATCACAAAGTAGTTTCCGAGAATGATTCTGTCAGGTTTTTATACAAAGATATTTCGATTTGTAAGATTGGCCTCAAATCGCGTGAAATCACCACTTGCTAATTCCACAAAAAGAGTGTTTCCAAACTGCTCTGTCTAAAGGAAGGTTCAACTGTGTGAGTTGAATACACATAACACAAAGAAGTTACTGAGAATTCATCTGTCTAGCTTTATATGAAGAAATCCCGTTTCCAAGGAAGGCCTCAAAGAGGTCTAATTATCCCCTTGCAGACTTCACAAACAGAGTGTTTCCAAACTGCTCTATGAAAAGAAAGGTTAAACTCTGTGAGTTGAACGCACACATCACAAAGTAGTTTCTGAGAATGATTCTGTCTAGTTTTTAAAAGAAGATACTTCCTTTCCTATAATTGGCCTGAAGTCGCTTGAAATCTCCACTTGTAAAATCCACAAAAAGAGTGTTTCAAATCTGCTCTGTCTAAAGAAAGTTTCAACTCTGTCACCTGAATACACACAACACAAAGAAGTTACTGAGAATTCATCTGTCTAGCTTTATATGAAGAATTCCCGTTTCCAACGAAGGCCTCAAAATGCTCCAAATATCCTCTTCCAAACTTAACAGAGTGTTGCTAAACTGCTCTATGAAAAGAAAGGTTAAACTATGTTAGTTGAATGCACACATCACAAAGTAGTTTCAGAGAATGATTCTGTCTAGTTTTTATACAAAGTTATTTCGATTTCTAAGATTGGCCCCAAATCGCTTGAAATCTCCACTTGCAAATTCCACATAAAGAGTGTTTCCAAACTGCTCTGTCTAAACGAAGGTTCAAATAAGTTAGTTGAATACACACAACACAAAGAAGTTACTGGGAGTTCATCTGTCTAGCAGTATAGTGAGAAATCCCGTTTCCAACGAAGGACTCAAAGTGGTCCAAATATACTCTTCCAAACTTAACAGAGTGTTTCCAAACCACTCTATGAAAACAAAGGTGAATCTCTGTGAGTTGAATGCACACATCACAAAGTAGTTTCTGACAATGATTCTGTCTAGTTTTTAAACGAAGATGTATTCTTTACTACAATTGGCCTCAAATCGCTTGAAATCTCCACTTGTAAAACCCACAAAAACAGTGTTTCAAATCTGCTCTGTCTAAAGAAAGTTTCAACTCTGTGAGCTGAATACACACAACACAAAGAAGTTACTGAGAATTCATCTCTCTAGCTTTATATGAAGAATACCCGTTTCCAACGAAGGCCTCAAAGAGGTCTAAATATCCCCTTGCAGACTTAACAAACAGAGTGTTTCCAAACTCCTCTTTGAAAAGAAAGGTTAAACTCTGTTAGTTGAACGCACACATCACAAAGTAGTTTCAGAGAATGATTCTGTCTAGTTTTTATACAAAGATATTTCGATTTCTAAGATTGGCCTCAAATCGCTTGAAATCTCCACTTGCAAATTCCACATAAAGAGTGTTTCCAAACTGCTCTGTTTAAAGGAAGGTGCAACTGTGTGAGTTGAATACACACAACACAAAGAAGTTACTGAGAATTCATCTGTCTAGCTTTATATGAAGAAATCCCGTTTCCAACGAAGGCCTCAAAGAGGTCTAATTATCCCCTTGCAGACTTAACAAACAGAGTGTTTCCAAACTGCTCTATGAAAAGAAAGGTTAAACTCTCTGTGTTGAACGCACACATCACAAAGTAGTTTCAGAGAATGATTCTGTCTAGTTTTTATACAAAGATATTTCGATTTCCAAGATTGGCCCCAAATCGCTTGAAATCTCCACTTGCAAATTCCACATAAAGAGTGTTTCCAAACTGCTCTGTCTAAACGAAGGTTCAAATAAGTTAGTTGAATACACACAACACAAAGAAGTTACTGGGAGTTCATCTGTCTAGCAGTATACTGAGAAATCCCGTTTCCAACGAAGGCCTCAAAGTGGTCCAAATATACTCTTGCAAACTTAACAGAGTGTTTCAAACCAATCTATGAAAACAAAGGTGAAACTCTGTGAGTTGAACGCACACATCACAAAGTAGTTTCTGACAATGATTCTGTCTAGTTTTTAAACGAACATATATCCTTTACAACAATTGGCCTCAAATCGCTTGAAATCTCCACTTGTAAAATCCGTAAAAAGAGTGTTTCAAATCTGCTCTGTCTAAAGGAAGGTTCAACTGTGTGAGTTGAATACACACAACACAAAGAAGTTACTGAGAATTCATCTGTCTAGCTTTATATGAAGAATTCCCGTTTCCAACGAAGGCCTCAAAATGGTCCAAATATCCTCTTCCAAACTTAACAGAGTGTTGCTAAACTGCTCTATGAAAAGAAAGGTTAAAGTCTGTGAGTTGAAGGCACACGTCCCAAAGTAGTTTCTGAGAATGATTCTGTCTAGTTTTTATACAAAGATATTTCGATTTGTAAGATAGGCCTCAAATCGCTTGAAATCTCCAATTGCAAATTCCACAAAAAGAGTGTTTCCAAACTGCTCTGTGTAAAGGAGGGTTCAACTGTGTGAGTTGAATACACACAACACAAAGAAGTTACTGAGAATTCATCTGTCTAGCTTTATATGAAGAAATCCCGTTTCCAACGAAGGCCTCAAAGAGGTCTAATTATCCCCTTGCAGACTTAACAAACAGAGTGTTTCCAAACTGCTCTATGAAAAGAAATGCTAAACTATGTGAATTGAACGCACACATCACAAAGTAGTTTCTGAGAATGATTCTGTCTAGTTTTTAAAAGAAGATACTACCTTTCCTACAATTGGCCTGAAGTCGCTTGAAATCTCCACTTGTAAAACCCACAAAAAGTGTTTCAAATCTGCTCTGTCTGAAGAAAGTTTCAACTCTGTCAGCTGAATACACACAACACAAAGAAGTTACTGAGAATTCATCTGTCTAGCTTTATATGAAGAATTCCCGTTTCCAACGATGGCCTCAAAATGCTCCAAATATCCTCTTCCAAACTTAACAGAGTGTTGCTAAACTGCTCTATGAAAAGAAAGGTTAAACTATGTTAGTTGAATGCACACATCACAAAGTAGTTTCAGAGAATGATTCTGTCTAGTTTTTATACAAAGTTATTTCGATTTCTAAGATTGGCCCCAAATCGCTTGAAATCTCCACTTGCAAATTCCACATAAAGAGTGTTTCCAAACTGCTCTGTCTAAACGAAGGTTCAAATAAGTTAGTTGAATACACACAACACAAAGAAGTTACTGGGAGTTCATCTGTCTAGCAGTATACTGAGAAATCCCGTTTCCAACGAAGGACTCAAAGTGCTCCAAATATACTCTTCCAAACTTAACAGAGTGTTTCCAAACCACTCTATGAAAACAAAGGTGAATCTCTGTGAGTTGAATGCACACATCACAAAGTAGTTTCTGACAATGATTCTGTCTAGTTTTTAAACGAAGATATATTCTTTACTACAATTGGCCTCAAATCGCTTGAAATCTCCACTTGTAAAACCCACGAAAACAGTGTTTCAAATCTGCTCTGTCTAAAGAAAGTTTCAACTCTGTGAGCTGAATACACACAACACAAAGAAGTTACTGAGAATTCATCTGTCTAGCTTTATATGAAGAATACCCGTTTCCAACGAAGGCCTCAAAGAGGTCTAAATATCCCCTTGCAGACTGAACAGAGTGTTTCCAAACTGCTCTTTGAAAAGAAAGGTTAAACTCTGTTAGTTGAACGCACACATCACAAATAGTTTCTGAGAATGATTCTATCTAGTTTTTAAAAGAAGATACTTCCTTTCCTATAATTGGCCTGAAGTCGCTTGAAATCTCCACTTGTAAAATCCACAAAAAGAGTGTTTCAAATCTGCTCTGTGTAAAGGAAGTTTCAACCCTGTGAGTTGAACACACACAGCACAAGAAGTTACTGGGAGTTCATCTGTCTAGCAATATACTGAGAAAACCCGTTTCCAAAGAAGGACTCAAAATGGTCCAAATATCCTCTTCCAAACTTCACAGAGTGTTGCTAAACTGCTCTACGAAAAGAAAGGTGAAACTCTGTGAGTTGAACGCACACATCACAAAGTAGTTTCTGAGAATGATGCTGTCAGGTTTTTATGCAAAGATATTACGATTTGTAAGATTGGCCTCAAATCGCTTGAAATGTCCACATGCAAATTCCAGAAAAAGAGTGTTTCCAAACTGCTCTGTCTAAAGGAAGGTTCAACTGTGTGAGTTGAATACACACAACACAAAGAAGTTACTGAGAATTCATCTGTCTAGCTTTATATGAAGAAATCCCATTTCCAACGAAGGCCTCAAAGAGGTCTAATTATACCCTTGCAGACTTAACAAACAGAGTGTATCCAAACTGCTCTATGAAAAAAAGGTTAAACTATGTGAATTGAACGCACACATCACAAAGTAGTTTCTGAGAATGATTCTGTTTAGTTTTCAAAAGAAGATACTACCTTTCCTACAATTGGCCTGAAGTCGCTTGAAATCTCCACTTGTAAAACCCACAAAAAGAGTGTTTCAAATCTGCTCTGTCTAAAGAAAGTTTCAACTCTGTCAGCTGAATACACACAACACAAAGAAGTTACTGAGAATTCATCTTTCTAACTTTATATGAAGAATTCCCGTTTCCAACGAAGGCCTCAAAGAGGTCTAAATATCCCCTTGCACACTTAACAAACAGTGTGTTTCCAAACTGCTCTTTGAAAAGAAAGGTTAAACTCTGTTAGTTGAACGCACACATCACAAATAGTTTCTGAGAATGATTCTGTCTAGTATTTAAAAGAAGATACTTCCTTTCCTACAATTGGCCTGAAGTCGCTTGAAATCTCCACTTGTGAAATCCACAAAAAGAGTGTTTCAAATCTGCTCTGTGTAAAGGAAGTTTCAACTCTGTGAGTTGAATACACACAACACAAAGAAGTTACTGGGAGTTCATCTGTCTACCAATATACTGAGAAGACCCGTTTCCAAAGAAGGCCTCAAAGTGGTCCAAATATCCTCTTCCAAACTTAACAGAGTGTTGCTAAACTGCTCTATGAAAAGAAAGGTGAAACTCTGTGAGTTGAACGCACACATCACAAAGTAGTTTCTGAGAATGATTCTGTCTAGTTTTTATACAAAGATATTTCGATTTGTAAGATTGGCCTCAAATCGCTTGAAATCTCCACTTGCAAATTCCACAAAAAGAGTGTTTCCAAACTGCTCTGTTTAAAGGAAGGTGCAACTGTGTGAGTTGAATACACACAACACAAAGAAGTTACTGAGAATTCATCTGTCTAGCTTTATATGAAGAAATCCCGTTTCCAACGGAGGCCTCAAAGAGGTCTAATTATACCCTTGCAGACTTAACAAACAGAGTGTTTCCAAACTGCTCTATGAAAAAAAGTTTAAACTATGTGAATTGAATGCACACATCACAAAGTAGTTTCTGAGAATGATTCTGTCTAGTTTTTAAAAGAAGATACTACCTTTCCTACAATTGGCCTGAAGTCGCTTGAAATTTCCACTTGTAAAACCCACAAAAAGAGTGTTTCAAATCTGCTCTGTCTAAAGAAAGTTTCAACTCTGTCAGCTGAATACACACAACACAAAGAAGTTACTGAGAATTCATCTGTCTAACTTTATATGAAGAATTCCTGTTTCCAACGAAGGCCTCAAAGAGGTCTAAATATCCCCTTGCACACTTAACACACAGTGTGTTTCCAAACTGCTCTTTGAAAAGAAAGGTTAAACTCTGTTAGTTGAACGCACTCATCACAAATAGTTTCTGAGAATGATTCTGTCTAGTTTTTAAAAGAAGATACTTCCTTTCCTACAATTGGCCTGAAGTCGCTTGAAATCTCCACTTGTAAAATCCACAAAAAGAGAGTTTCAAATCTGCTCTGTCTAAAGAAATTTTCAACTCTGTGACCTGAATACACACAACACAAAGAAGTTACTGAGAATTCATCTGTATAGCTTTATATGAAGAATTCCCGTTTCCAACGAAGGCCTCAAAATGGTCCAAATATCCTCTTCCAAACTTAACAGAGTGTTGCTAAACTGCTCTATGAAAAGAAAGGTTAAAGTCTGTGAGTTGAAGGCACACATCCCAAAGTAGTTTCTGAGAATGATTCTGTCTAGTTTTTATACAAAGATATTTCGATTTGTAAGATAGGCCTCAAATCGCTTGAAATCTCCACTTGCAAATTCCACAAAAAGAGTGTTTCCAAACTGCTCTGTGTAAAGGAAGTTTCAACTCTGTGAGTTGAATACACACAACACAAAGAAGTTACTGGGAGTTCATCTGTCTAGCAATATACTGAGAAAACCCGTTTCCAAAGAAGGCCTCAAAATGGTCCAAATATCCTCTTCCAAACTTCACAGAGTGTTGCTAAACTGCTCTATGAAAAGAAAGGTGAAACTCTGTGAGTTGAACGCACACATCACAAAGTAGTTTCTGAGAATGATGCTGTCTAGTTTTTATACAAAGATATTTCGATTTGGAAGATAGGCCTCAAATCGCTTGAAATGTCCACTTGCAAATTCCACAAAAAGAGTGTTTCCAAACTGCTCTGTCTAAAGGAAGGTTCAACTGTGTGAGTTGAATACACACAACACAAAGAAGTTACTGAGAATTCATCTGTCTAGCTTTATATGAAGAAATCCCGTTTCCAACGAAGGCCTCAAAGAGGTCTAATTATCCCCTTGCAGACTTAACAAACAGAGTGTTTCCAAACTGCTCTATGAAAAGAAAGGTTAAACTATGTGAATTGAACGCACACATCACAAAGTAGTTTCTGAGAATGATTCTGTCTAGTTTTTAAAAGAAGATACTACCTTTCCTACAACTGGCCTGAAGTCGCTTGAAATCTCCACTTGTAAAACCCACAAAAAGAGTGTTTCAAATCTGCTCTGTCTAAAGAAAGTTTCAACTCTGTCAGCTGAATACACACAACACAAAGAAGTTACTGAGAATTCATCTGTCTAACTTTATATGAAGAATTCCCGTTTCCAACGAAGGCCTCAAAGAGGTCTAAATATCCCCTTGCACACTTAACAAACAGTGTGTTTCCAAACTGCTCTTTGAAAAGAAAGGTTAAACTCTGTTAGTTGAACGCACACATCAAAAATAGTTTCTGAGAATGATTCTGTCTAGTATTTAAAAGAAGATACTTCCTTTCCTACAATTGGCCTGAAGTCGCTTGAAATCTCCACTTGTGAAATCCACAAAAAGAGTGTTTCAAATCTGCTCTGTGTAAAGGAAGTTTCAACTCTGTGAGTTGAATACACACAACACAAAGAAGTTACTGGGAGTTCATCTGTCTACCAATATACTGAGAAGACCCGTTTCCAAAGAAGGCCTCAAAGTGGTCCAAATATCCTCTTCCAAACTTAACAGAGTGTTGCTAAACTGCTCTATGAAAAGAAAGGTGAAACTCTGTGAGTTGAACGCACACATCACAAAGTAGTTTCTGAGAATGATTCTGTCTAGTTTTTATACAAAGATATTTCGATTTGTAAGATTGGCCTCAAATCGCTTGAAATCTCCACTTGCAAATTCCACAAAAAGAGTGTTTCCAAACTGCTCTGTTTAAAGGAAGGTGCAACTGTGTGAGTTGAATACACACAACACAAAGAAGTTACTGAGAATTCATCTGTCTAGCTTTATATGAAGAAATCCCGTTTCCAACGGAGGCCTCAAAGAGGTCTAATTATACCCTTGCAGACTTAACAAACAGAGTGTTTCCAAACTGCTCTATGAAAAAAAGTTTAAACTATGTGAATTGAATGCACACATCACAAAGTAGTTTCTGAGAATGATTCTGTCTAGTTTTTAAAAGAAGATACTTCCTTTCCTACAATTGGCCTGAAGGCGCTTGAAATTTCCACTTGTAAAACCCACAAAAAGAGTGTTTCAAATCTGCTCTGTCTAAAGAAAGTTTCAACTCTGTCAGCTGAATACACACAACACAAAGAAGTTACTGAGAATTCATCTGTCTAACTTTATATGAAGAATTCCTGTTTCCAACGAAGGCCTCAAAGAGGTCTAAATATCCCCTTGCACACTTAACACACAGTGTGTTTCCAAACTGCTCTTTGAAAAGAAAGGTTAAACTCTGTTAGTTGAACGCACTCATCACAAATAGTTTCTGAGAATGATTCTGTCTAGTTTTTAAAAGAAGATACTTCCTTTCCTACAATTGGCCTGAAGTCGCTTGAAATCTCCACTTGTAAAATCCACAAAAAGAGAGTTTCAAATCTGCTCTGTCTAAAGAAATTTTCAACTCTGTGACCTGAATACACACAACACAAAGAAGTTACTGAGAATTCATCTGTATAGCTTTATATGAAGAATTCCCGTTTCCAACGAAGGCCTCAAAATGGTCCAAATATCCTATTCCAAACTTAACAGAGTGTTGCTAAACTGCTCTATGAAAAGAAAGGTTAAAGTCTGTGAGTTGAAGGCACACATCCCAAAGTAGTTTCTGAGAATGATTCTGTCTAGTTTTTATACAAAGATATTTCGATTTGTAAGATAGGCCTCAAATCGCTTGAAATCTCCACTTGCAAATTCCACAAAAAGAGTGTTTCCAAACTGCTCTGTGTAAAGGAAGTTTCAACTCTGTGAGTTGAATACACACAACACAAAGTAGTTACTGGAAATTCATCTGTCCAGCGGTATAATGAGAAATCCCGTTTCCAAAAAAGGCCTCAAAATGGTCCAAATATCCTCTTGCAAACTTCACAAACAGAGTGTTTCCAAACTGCTCTATGAAAAGAAAGGTGAAACTCTGTGAGTTGAACGCACACACCACAGAGTAGTTTATGAGATTGATTCCGTCTAGTTTTTAAACGAGATTATCTCCTTTAGTACAATTGGCCAAAAATCGCTTAAAAATTCCACTTGTAAAATCAGCAAAAAGAGTGTTTCAAATCTGCTCTGTCTAAAGAAAGGTTCAACCCTGTGACATGAATACACACAACACAAAGAAGTTACTGAGAATTCAACTGTCTAGGTTTATATGAAGAAATACCGTTTCCAACGAAGGCCTGAAAGAGGTCTAAATATCCTCTTGCAAACCTAACAAACAGAGTGTTTCCAAACTGCTCTATGAAAAGAAAGCTGAAACTCTGTGAGTTGAACGCGCACACCACAGAGTAGTTTCTGAGAATGATTCCGTCTAGTTTTTAAACGAAGATATCTCCTTTAGTACAATTGGCCTCATATTGCTTGAAATCTTCACTTGTAAAATCCACGAAAAGAGTATTTCAAATCTGCTCTGTCTAAAGAAAGGTTCAACTCTGTGAGTTGAATACACACAACACAAAGGAGTTACTGAGAATTCATCTGTCTAGCTTTATACGAAGAAATCCCGTTTAAACGAAGTCCTCAACGAGGTCTAAATATCCCCTTGCAGACTTAAGAAACAGAGTGTTTCCAAACTGTTCTATGAAAAGAAAGGTTAAACTCTGTGAGTTGAATGCACACATCACAAAGTAGTTTCTGAGAATTATTCTGTCTAGGTTTTACACAAAGATATTTCGATGTCTAAGATTGGCCCCAATGCTTTTGAAATCTTCACTTGCAAATTCCACAAAAAGAGTGTTTCTAAACTGCTCTGTCTAAAGGAAGGTTGAACTCTGTGAGTTGAATACACACAACACAAAGAAGTTACTGAGAATTCATCTGTCTAGCTTTATATGAAGAAATCCCGTTTCCAACGAAGGCCTCAAAGAGGTCTAAATATCCCCTTTTAGACTTAACAAACAGATTGTTTGCAAACTGCTCTATGAAAACAAAGGTTAAACTCTCTGAGTTGAATGCACACATCACAAAGTAGTTTCTCAGAATGATTCTCTCTAGTATTTAAACTAAGATATTTCCTTTCCTCCAATTGTCTTCAAATCGCTTGAAAAGTCCACTTGCAAATTCCACAAAAAGAGTGTTTCCAAACTGCTCTGTCTAAAGGAAGGTTCAACTCTGTGAGTTGAATACACACAACACAAAAAAGTTACTGAGAATTCAACTGTCTAGCTTTATATGAAGAAATCCCGATTCCAACGAAGGCCCCAAAGAGGTCTAAATATCCCCTTGCAGACTTGACAAACAGAGTGCTTCCAAACTGCTGTATGAATAGAAAGGTTAAACTCTGTGAATTCAACACACACATCACAAAGTAGTTTCTGAGAATGATTCTCTCTAGGTTTCATACAAAGATATTTCGATTTCTAAGATTGGCCACAAATCGTTTGAAATCTCCACTTGCAAATTCCACAAAAAGAGTGCTTCCGAACTGCTCTGTCTAAAGGAAGTTTCAACTCTGTGAGTTGAATACACACAACGCAAAGAAGTTACTGAGAATTCATCTGTCTAGCTTTATATGAAGATATCCCGTTTCCATCGAAGGTCTCAAACAGGTCTAAATATCCCCTTGCAGACTTAACAAACAGAGTGTTTCCAGACTGATCTATGAAAAGGAAGATTAAACTCTGTTAGTTGAACGCAGACATTACAAAGAAGTTTCTGAGAATGATTCTCTCTTCTTTTTAAACGAGGATATTTCCTTTCCTACAATTGGGCTCAAATCGCTTGAAATGTCCACTTGCAAATTCCACAAAAAGAGTGTTTCCAAACTGCTCTGTCTAAAGGAACGTTCAACCCTGTGAGCTGAATACACACAACACAAAGAAGTTACTGGAAATTCATCTGTCCAGCGGTATAATGAGAAATCCCGTTTCCAAAGAAGGCCTCGAAATGGTCCAAATATCCTCTTGCAAACTTCACAAACAGAGTGTTTCCAAACTGCTCTATGAAAAGAAAGGTGAAACTCTGTAAGTTGAACGCGCACACCACAGATTAGTTTATGAGAATGATTCCGTCTAGTTTTTAAACGAGGATATCTCCTTTAGTACAATTGGCCACAAATCGCTTGAAATTTCCACTTGTAAAATCCACAAAAATAGTGTTTCAAATCTGCTCTGTCTAAAGAAAGGTTCAACTCTGTGAGCTGAATACACACAACACAAAGATGGTACTGAGAATTCATCTGTCTAGCTTTATATGATGAAATCCCGTTTCCAATGATGGCCTCAAACAGGTCTAAATATCCCCTTGCAGACTTAACAAACAGAGTGTTTCCAAACTGCTCTATGAAAAGAAAGGTTAAACTGTGTGAGTTGAACGCACACATCACAAAATAGTTTCCTAGAATGATTCTGTGTAGGTTTTATAAAAAGATATTTCGATTTCTAAGGTTAGCCCAAAATCTCTTGAAATCTCCACTTGCAAATTCTACAAAAAGTGTGTTTCCAAACTGCTCTGTCTAAAGGAAGGTTAAACTCTGTGATTTGAATACACACAACACAAAGATGTTACTGAGAATTCATCTGTCTAGCTTTATATGAAGAAATCCCGTTTCCAACGAAGGCCTCAAAGAGGTCTAAATATCCCCTTGCAGAGTTAACAAACAGAGTGTTTCCAAACTGACCTATGAAAAGAAAGGTTAACCTCTGTGAGTTGAACACAAACATCACAAAGTAGTTTCTGAGAATGATTCTGTCTAGTTTATAAACGAAGATATTTCCTTTACTACAATTGGCCACAAATCCCTTGAAATCTCCACTTGTAAAACCCACAAAAACAGTGTTTCAAATCTGCTCTGTGTAAAGAAAGGTTCCACTCTCTGAGTTGAATACACAGAACACAAAGAAGTTACAGAGAATTCATCGGTCTAGCTTTATATGAAGAAATCCCGTTTCCAACGAAGGCCTCAGAGAGGTATAAATAACCCCTTGCAGACTTAACAAACAGTGTGTTTCCAAATTAATCTATGAAAAGAAAGGTTAAACTCTGTGAGTTGAATGCAAACATCACAAAGTAGTTTCTGAGAATGATTCTGTCTACTTTTTAAACAAAGATATTTCCTTTCCTACAATTGACCACAAATCGCTTGAAATGTCCACTTGCAAATTCCACAAAAAGAGTGTTTCCAAGCTCCTCTGTCTAAAGGAAGGTTCAACTCTGTGTGTAGAATACACACAACACAAAGAAGTTACTGGAAATTCATCTCCCCAGCGGTATAATGAGAAATCCCGTTTCCAACGAAGGCCTCAAAGTGGCCCAAATATCCTCTTGCAAACCTAACAAACAGAGTGTTTCCAAACTGCTCTATGAAAAGAAAGCTGCAACTGTGTGAGATGAACGCACATACCACAGAGTAGTTTCTGAGAATGATTCCGTCTAATTTTTAAACGAAGATATCTCCTTTAGTACAATTGGCCGCTAATCGCTTGAAATCTCCAATTCTAAAATCCACAAAAAGAGTGTTTCAAAGCTGCTCTGTCTAAAGAAAGGTTCAACTCTGTGAATTGAATACACACAACACAAAGAAGTTACTGAGAATTCATCTGTCTAGCTTTATACGAAGAAATCCCGTTTCCAACGAAGGCCTCAAAGAGGTCAAAATATCGCCTTGCAGACTTAATAAATAGAGTGTTTCCAGACTGGTCTATGAAAAGAAATGTTAAACCCTGTGAGTTGAATGCACACATCACAAAGTAGTTTCTGAGAATCATTCTTTCTAGTTTTGAAACGAAGATAATTCCTTTACTACAATTGGCTTCAGATCGCTTGAAAAGTCCACTTGCAAATTCCACAAAAAGAGGGTTTCCAAACTGCTCTGTCTAAAGGAAGGTTCAACTCTGTTAGTTGAATACACACAATACAAAGAAGTTACTGAGAATTCATCTGTCTAGCTTTATATGAAGAAATCCCGTTTCCAACGAAGGCCTCAAAGAGGTCTAAATATCCCCTTGCAGACTTAACAAACAGAGTGTTTCCAAACTGCCCTATGAAAAGAAAGGTTAAATTCTGTGAGTTCAATGCACACATCACAACGTAGTTTCTGAAAATGATTCTGTCTAGCTTTTATACAAAGATATTTCGATTTCTAAGTTTGGCCACAAATCGCTTGAAATCTCCACTTGCAAATTCCCCAAAAAGAGTGTTTCAAAACTGCTCTGTCTAAAGGAAGGTTCAACTCCGTGAGTTGAATACACACAACACAAAGAAGTTACCGGGAATTCATCTGTCTAGCACTATACTGAGAAATCCCGTTTCCAACGAAGGCCTCAAAGTAGTCCAAATATCCTCTTCCAAAGTTAACAAACAGAGTGTTTCCAAACTGCTCTATGTAAAGAAAGGTGAAACTCTGTGAGTTGAATGCACACACCAAAGAGTAGTTTCTGAGAATGATTCTGTCTAGTTTTTAAACTAAGATATCTCCTTTACTATAATTGTCCTCAAATCGCTTGAAATCTCCACTCCTAAAATACACAAAAAGAGTGTTTTAAATCTGCTCTGCCTAAAGAAAGGTTCAACTCTGTGAGTTGAATACACACAACACAAAGAAGTTACTGAGAATTCATCTGTCTAGCTTTATATGAAGAAATCCCGTTTTCAGTGAATGCCTCAAAATGGTATAAATATCCCCTTGCAGACTTAGCAAAAAGAGTGTTTCCACACTGCTCTATGAAATGAAAGGTTAAACTCTCTGAGTTGAACGGACACATCACAAAGTATTTTCTGATAATTATTCTGTCTAGTTTTTATACAAAGGTATTTCGATTTCTAAGATTGGCCCCAAATCGCTTGAAATCTCCGCTTGCAAATTCCACATAAAGAGTGTTTCCAAACTGCTCTCTCTAAAGGAAGGTTAAACTCTGTGAGTTGAATACACACAACACATAGAAGTTACTGAGAATTCATCTGTCTATCTTTATATGAAGAAATCCCGTTTCCAACGAAGGCCTCAAAGAGGTCAAAATATCCCCTTGCAGACTTAACAAACAGAATGTTTCCAAACTGCTCTATGAAAAGAAAGGTTAAACTCTGTGACTTGAATGCACACAACACAAAGTAGTTTCTGAGAATGATTCTTTCTCGTTTTTAAACGAAGATATTTCCTTCCCTACAATTGGCTTCAAATCGCTTGAAATGTCCACTTGCAAATTACAGAAAAAGTTGGTTTCCAAACTGCTCTGTCTAAAGGAATGTTCAACTCTGTTAGTTGAATACACTCAACACAAAGAAGTTACTGACAATTCATCTGTCTAGCTTTATATGAAGAAATCCCGTTTCCAACGAAGGCCTCAAAGAGGTCTAAATATCCCCATGCAGAGTTAACAAACAGAGTGTTTCCAAACTGCCCTATGAAAAGAAAGGTTAAACTCTGTGAGTACAATGCACACATCACAAAGTAGTTTCTGATAATGATTCTGTCTAGGTTTTATACAAAGATACTTCGATTTCTAAGATTGGCCACAAATCGCTTGAAATCTCCACTTGCAAATTCCCCAAAAAGAGTGTTTCCAAACTGCTCTGTCTAAAGGGAGGTTCAAATCTGTGAGTTGAATAGACTCAACACAAAGAAGTTACTGGGAATTTATCTGTCTAGCAGTATACTGAGAAATCCCGTTTCCAATGAAGGCCTCAAAGTGATCCAAATATCCTCTTCCAAACTTAACAAACACAGTGTTTCCAAACTCCTCTATGAAAAGAAAGGTGAAACTCTGTGAGTTCAATGCACACACCACAGAGTAGTTTCTGAGAATGATTCTGTCTAGTTTTTAAACGAAGATTTCTCCTTTACTACAATCGGCCTCAAATCGCTTGGAATCTGCACTTGTAAAATACAGATAAAGAGTGCTTCACATATCCTCTGTCTAAAGAAAGGTTCAACTCTGTGAGTTGAATACACACAACACAAAGAAGTTACTGAGAAGTCATGTGTCTAGCTTTATATGAAGAAATCCCGTTTCCAACGAAGGCCTCCAACAGGTCTAAATATCCCTTTGCAGACTTCACAAAAAGAGTGTTTCCAAACTGCTCTATGAAATGAAAGGTTAAACTATGTGAGTTGAATGCACACATCACAAAATAGTTTCTGAGAATGAATCTGTCTAGTTTTTATACAAAGATCTTTCGATTTCTAAGATTGACCACAAATCGCTTGAAATCTCCACTAGCAAATTACACAAAAAGAGTGTTTCCAAACTGCTCTGTCTAAAGGAAGATTCAACTCTGTGAGTTGAATACACACAACACAAAGAAGTTACTGAGAATTCATCTGTCTAGCTTTATATGAAGAAATCCCGTTTCCAACGAAGGCTTCAAAAAGGTCTAAATATCCCCTTGCAGACTCAACAAACAGAGTGTTTCCAAACTGCTCTATGAAAAGAAAGGTTAAACTCTGAGTTGAACGCACACATCACAAAGTAGTTTCTGAGAATGATTCTGTCTAGTTTTTATACAAAGATATTTCAATTTCTAAGATTGGCCTAAAATCGCTTGAAATCTCCACTTGCAAATTGCACAAAAAGAGTGTTTCCAAACTGCTTTGTCTAAAAGATGTTTCAACTCTGTGAGTTGAATACACACAACACAAAGAAGTTACTGGGAATTTATCTGTCTAGCAGTATACTGAGAAATCCCGTTTCCAACGAAGGCCTCAAAGTGATCCAAATATCCTCTTCCAAACTTAACAAACAGAGTGTTTCCAAACTGCTCTACAAAAAGAAAGGTGAAACTCTGTGAGTTGAATGCACACACCACAGAGTCGTATCTGAGAATGATTCTGTCTAGTTTTTAAACGAAGATATCTCCTTTACTACAATTGGCCTCAAATCGCTTGAAATCTCCACTTGTAAAACACACAATAATAGTGTTTCAAATCTGCTCTGCCTAAAGAAAGGTTCAACTCTGGGAGTTGAGTACACACAACACAAAGAAGTTACTGAGAATTCATCTGTCTAGCATTATGAAGAAATCCCTTTTCCAACGAAGGCCTCAAAGAGGTCTAAATATCCCTTTGCAGACTTAACATAAAGAGTGTTTCCATACTGCTCTATAAAGAGAAAGGTTAAACTCTGTGAGTTGAACGCACACATCACAAAATAGTTTCTGAGAATGATTCTGTCTAGGTATACACAAAGATATTTCGATTTCTAAGATTGCCCTCAAATCGCTTGAAATCTCCACTTGCAAATTCCACAAAAAGAGTGTTTCCAAACTGCTGTGTCTAAAACATGTTTCAGCTCCTTAAGTTGAATACACACAACACAAAGAAGTTACTGGGAATTCATCTGTCTAGCAGTATACTGAGAAATCCCGTTTCCAATGAAGGCCTCAACGTGATCCAAATATCCTCTTCCAAACTTAACAAACAGAGTGTTTCCAAACTCCTCTATGAAAAGAAAGGTGAAACTCTGTGAGTTGAATGCACACACCACAGAGTAGTTTCTGAGAATGATTCTGACTAGTTTTTAAACGAAGATTTCTCCTTTACTACAATCGGCCTCAAATCGCTTGGAATCTCCACTTGTAAAATACAGATAAAGAGTGTTTCACATATGCTCTGTCTAAAGAAAGGTTCAACTCTGTGAGTTGAATACACACAACACAAAGAAGTTACTGAGAATTCATCAGTCTAGTTTTATATGAAGAAATCCCATTTCCAACGAAGGCCTCAAACAGGTCTAAATATCCCTTTGCAGACTTCACAAAAAGAGTGTTTCCAAACTGCTCTATGAATTGAAAGGTTAAACTATGTGAGTTGAATGCACACATCACAAAATAGTTTCTGAGAATGAATCTGTCTAGTTTTTATACAAAGATCTTTCGATTTCTAAGATTGACCACAAATCGCTTGAAATCTCCACTAGCAAATTACACAAAAAGAGTGTTTCCAAACTGCTCTGTCTAAAGGAAGGTTCAACTCTGTGAATTGAATACACACAACACAAAAAAATTACTGAGAATTCATCTGTCTAGCTTTATATGAAGAAATCCCGTTTCCAACGAAGGCCTCAAAATGTCTAAATATCCCCTTGCAGTCTTAACAAACAGAGTGTTTCCAAACTGCTCTATGAAAAGAAAGGTTAAACTCTGAGTTGAACGCACACTTCACAAAGTAGTTTCTGAGAATGATTCTGTCTAGTTTTTATACAAAGATATTTCAATTTCTAAAATTGGCCTAAAATCGCTTGAAATCTCCACTTGCAAATTGCACAAAAAGAGTGTTTCCAAACTGCTTTTTCTAAAAGATGTTTCAACTCTGTGAGTTGAATTCACACAACACAAAGAAGTTATTGGGAATTTATCTGTCTAGCAGTATACTGAGAAATCCCGTTTCCATCGAAGGCGTCAAATTGATCCAAATATCCTCTTCCAAACCTAACAAACAGAGTGTTTCCAAACTGCTCTACAAAAAGAAAGGTGAAACTCTGTGAGTTGAATGCACACACCACAGAGCAGTTTCTGAGAATGATTCTGTCTAGTTTTTAAACGAAGATATCTCCTTTACTACAATTGGCCTCAAATCGCTTGAAATCTCCACTTGTAAAACACACAAAAAGAGTGTTTCAAATCTGCTCTATCTAAAGAAAGGTTCAACTCTGGGAGTTGAATACACACAACACAAAGAAGTTACTGAGAATTCATCTGTCTAGCATTATGAAGAAATCCCTTTTCCAACGAAGGCCTCAAAGAGGTCTAAATATCCCTTTGCAGACTTAACATAAAGAGTGTTTCCATACTGCTCTATGAAGAGAAAGGTTAAACTCTGTGAGTTGAACGCACACATCACAAAGTAGTTTCTGAGAATGATTCTGTCTAGTGTATACACAAAGATATTTCGATTTCTAAGATTGCCCTCAAATCGCTTGAAATCTCCACTTCCAAATTCCACAAAAAGAGTGTTTCCAAACTGCTGTGTCTAAAACATGTTTCAGCTCCGTAAGTTGAATACACACAACACAAAGAAGTTACTGGGAATTCATCTGTCTAGCAGTATACTGAGAAATCCCGTTTCCAACGAAGGCCTCAAAGTGATCCAAATATCCTCTTCCAAACTTAACAAACAGAGTGTTTCCAAACTCCTCTATGAAAAGAAAGGTGAAACTCTGTGAGTTGAATGCACACACCACAGAGTAGTTTCTGAGAATGATTCTGACTAGTTTTTAAACGAAGATTTCTCCTTTACTACAATCGGCCTCAAATCGCTTGGAATCTCCACTTGTAAAATACAGATAAAGAGTGTTTCACATATGCTCTGTCTAAAGAAAGGTTCAACTCTGTGAGTTGAATACACACAACACAAAGAAGTTACTGAGAATTCATGTGTCTAGCTTTATATGAAGAAATCCCGTTTCCAACGAAGGCCTCAAACAGGTCTAAATATCCCTTTGCAGACTTCACAAAAAGAGTGTTTCCAAACTGCTCTATGAAATGAAAGGTTAAACTATGTGAGTTGAATGCACACATCACAAAATAGTTTCTGAGAATGAATCTGTCTAGTTTTTATACAAAGATCTTTCGATTTCTAAGATTGACCACAAATCGCTTGAAATCTCCACTAGCAAATTACACAAAAAGAGTGTTTCCAAACTGCTCTGTCTAAAGGAAGGTTCAACTCTGTGAGTTGAATACACACAACACAAAAAAATTACTGAGAATTCATCTGTCTAGCTTTATATGAAGAAATCCCGTTTCCAACGAAGGCCTCAAAAAGTCTAAATATCCCCTTGCAGTCTTAACAAACAGAGTGTTTCCAAACTGCTCTATGAAAAGAAAGGTTAAACTCTGAGTTGAACGCACACTTCACAAAGTAGTTTCTGAGAATGATTCTGTCTAGTTTTTATACAAAGATATTTCAATTTCTAAAATTGACCTAAAATCGCTTGAAATCTCCACTTGCAAATTGCACAAAAAGAGTGTTTCCAAACTGCTTTGTCTAAAAGATGTTTCAACTCTGTGAGTTGAATACACACAACACAAAGAAGTTACTGGGAATTTATCTGTCTAGCAGTATACTGAGAAATACCGTTTCCAACGAAGGCCTCAAAGTGATCCAACTATCCTCTTCCAAACTTAACAAACAGAGTGTTTCCAAACTGCTCTACAAAAATAAAGGTGAAACTCTGTGAGTTGAATGCACACACCACAGAGTAGTATTTGAGAATGCTTCTGTCTAGTTTTTAAACGAAGATATCTCCTTTACTACAATTGGCCTCAAATCGCTTGAAATCTCCACTTGTAAAACACACAAAAAGAGTGTTTCAAATCTGCTCTGTCTAAAGAAAGGTTCAACTCTGGGAGTTGAATACACACAACACAAAGAAGTTACTGAAAATTCATCTGTCTAGCATTATGAAGAAATCCCTTTTCCAACGAAGGCCTCAAAGAGGTCTAAATATCCCTTTGCAGACTTAACATAAAGAGTGTTTCCAAACTGCTCTATGAAGAGAAAGGTTAAACTCTGTGAGTTGAACGCACACATCACAAAGTAGTTTCTGAGAATGATTCTGTCTAGTTTTTACACAAAGATATTTCGATTTCTAAGATTGGCCTCAAATCGCTTGAAATCTCCACTTGCAACTTCCACAAAAAGAGTGTTTCCAACCTGCTGTGTCTAAAACATGTTTCAAATCTGTGAGTTGAATACACACAACACAAAGAAGTTACTGGGAATTTATCTGTCTAGCAGTATACTGAGAAATCCCGTTTCCAACGAAGGCCTCAAAGTGATCCAAATATCCTCTTCCAAACTTAACAAACAGAGTGTTTCCAAACTCCTCTATGAAAAGAAAGGTGAAACTCTGTGAGTTGAATGCACACACCACAGAGAAGTTTCTGAGAATGATTCTGTCTAGTTTTTAAACGAAGATTTCTCCTTTACTACAATCGGCCTCAAATCGCTTGGAATCTGCACTTGTAAAATACAGATAAAGAGTGTTTCACATATGCTCTGTCTAAAGAAACGTTCAAATCTGTGAGTTGAATACACACAACACAAAGTAGTTACTGAGAATTCATGTGTCTAGCTTTATATGAAGAAATCCCATTTCCAACGAAAGCCTCAAACAGGTCTAAATATCCCTTTGCAGACTTAACAAAGAGAGTGTTTCCAAACTGCTCTATGAAATGAAAGGTTAAACTATGTGAGTTGAATGCACACATCACAAAATAGTTTCTGAGAATGAATCTGTCTAGTTTTTATACAAAGATCTTTCGATTTCTAAGATTGACCACAAATCGCTTGAAATCTCCACAAGCAAATTACACAAAAAGAGTGTTTCCAAACTGCTCTGTCTAAAGGAAGGTTCAACTCTGTGTGTTGAATACACACAACACAAAGAAGTTACTGAGAATTCATCTGTCTAGCTTTATATGAAGAAATCCCGTTTCCAACGAAGGCCTCAAAAAGGTCTAAATATCCCCTTGCAGACTTAACAAACAGAGTGTTTCCAAACTGCTCTATGAAAAGAAACGTTAAACTCTGAGTTGAACGCACACATCACAAAGTAGTTTCTGAGAATGATTCTGTCTAGTTTTTATACAAAGATATTTCAATTTCTAAGATTGGCCTCAAATCGCTTGAAATCTCCACTTGCAAATTGTACGAAAAGAGTGTTTCCAAACTGCTTTATCTAAAAGATGTTTCAACTCTGTGAGTTGAATTCACACAACACAAAGAAGTTATTGGGAATTTATCTGTCTAGCAGTATACTGAGAAATCCCGTTTCCAACGAAGGCCTCATAGTGATCCAAATATCCTCTTCGAAACTTAACAAACAGAGTGTTTCCAAACTGCTCTACAAAAAGAAAGGTGAAACTCTGTGAGTTGAATTCACACACCACAGAGTAGTTTCTGAGAATGATTCTGTCTAGTTTTTAAACGAAGATATCTCCTTTACAACAATTGGCCTCAAATCGCTTGAAATCTCCACTTGTAAAACACACAAAAAGAGTGTTTCAAATCTGCTCTGTCTAAAGAAAGGTTCAACTCTGGGAGTTGAATACACACAACACAAAGAAGTTACTGAGAATTCATCTGTCTAGCATTATGAAGAAATCCCTTTTCCAACGAAGGCCTCAAAGAGGTCTAAATATCCCTTTGCAGACTTAACATAAAGAGTGTTTCCAAACTGCTCTATGAAGAGAAAGGTTAAACTCTGTGAGTTGAACGCACACATCACAAAATAGTTTCTGAGAATGATTCTGTCTAGTTTTTACACAAAGATATTTCGATTTCTAAGATTGGCCCCAAATCGCTTGAAATCTCCACTTGCAAATTCCACAAAAAGAGTGTTTCCAAACTGCTGTGTCTAAAACATGTTTCAGCTCCGTAAGTTGAATACACACAACACAAAGAAGTTACTGGGAATTTATCTGTCTAGCAGTATACTGAGAAATCCCGTTTCCAACGAAGGCCTCAAAGTGATCCAAATATCCTCTTCTAAACTTAACAAACAGAGTGTTTCCAAACTCCTCTATGAAAAGAAAGGTGAAACTCTGTGAGTTGAATGCACACACCACAGAGTAGTTTCTGAGAATGATTCTGTCTAGTTTTTAAACGAAGATTTCCCCTTTACTACAATCGGCCTCAAATCGCTTGGAATCTGCACTTGTAAAATACAGATAAAGAGTGTTTCACATATGCTCTGTCTAAAGAAAGTTTCAACTCTGTGAGTTGAATACACACAACACAAAGAAGTTACTGAGAATTCATGTGTCTAGCTTTATATGAAGAAATCCCGTTTCCAACGAAGGCCTCAAACAGGTCTAAATATCCCTTTGCAGACTTCACAAAAAGAGTGTTTCCAAACTGCTCTATGAAATGAAAGGTTAAACTATGTGATTTGAATGCACACATCACAAAATAGTTTCTGAGAATGAATCTGTCTAGTTTTTATACAAAGATTTTCGATTTCTAAGATTGACCACAAATCGCTTGAAATCTCCACTAGCAAAGTACACAAAAAGAGTGTTTCCAAACTGCTCTGTCTAAAGGAAGGTTCAACTCTGTGTGTTGAATACACACAACACAAAAAAATTACTGAGAATACATCTGTCTAGCTTTATATGAAGAAATCCCGTTTCCAACGAAGGCTTCAAAAAGGTTTAAATATCCCCTTGCAGACTTAACAAACAGAGTGTTTCCAAACTGCTCTATGAAAAGAAAGGTTAAACTCTGAGTTGAACGCACACATCACAAAGTAGTTTCTGAGAATGATTCTGTCTAGTTTTTATACAAAGTTATTTCAATTTCTAAGATTGGCCTCAAATCGCTTGAAATCTCCACTTGCAAATTACACAAAAAGAGTGTTTCCAAACTGCTTTGTCTAAAAGATGTTTCAACTCTGTGAGTTGAATACACACAACACAAAGAAGTTACTGGGAATTTATCTGTCTAGCAGTATACTGAGAAATCCCGTTTCCATCGAAGGCCTCAAAGTGATCCAAATATCCTCTTCCAAACATAACAAACAGAGTGTTTCCAAACTGCTCTACAAAAAGAAAGGTGAAACTCTGTGAGTTGAATGCACACACCACAGATTAGTTTCTGAGAATGATTCTGTCTAGTTTTTAAACGAAGATATCTTCTTTACTACAATTGGCCTCAAATCGCTTGAAATCTCCACTTGTAAAACACACAAAAAGAGTGTTTCAAATCTGCTCTGTCTAAAGAAAGGTTCAACTCTGGGAGTTGAATACACACAACACAAAGAAGTTACTGAAAATTCATCTGTCTAGCATTATGAAGAAATCCCTTTTCCAACGAAGGCATCAAAGAGGTCTAAATATCCCTTTGCAGACTTAACATAAAGACTGTTTCCAAACTGCTCTATGAAGAGAAAGGTTAAACTCTGTGAGTTGAACTCACACATCACAAAGTAGTTTCTGAGAATGATTCTGTCTAGTTTTTACACAAAGATATTTCGATTTCTAAGATTGGCCTCAAATCGCTTGAAATCTCCACTTGCAACTTCCACAAAAAGAGTGTTTCCAACCTGCTGTGTCTAAAACATGTTTCAACTCTGTGAGTTGAATACACACAACACAAAGAAGTTACTGGGAATTTATCTGTCTAGCAGTATACTGAGAAATCCCGTTTCCAACGAAGGCCTCAAAGTGATCCAAATATCCTCTTCCAAACTTAACAAACAGAGTGTTTCCAAACTCCTCTATGAAAAGAAAGGTGAAACTCTGTGAGTTGAATGCACACACCACAGAGAAGTTTCTGAGAATGATTCTGTCTAGTTTTTAAACGAAGATTTCTCCTTTACTACAATCGGCCTCAAATCGCTTGGAATCTGCACTTGTAAAATACAGATAAAGAGTGTTTCACATATGCTCTGTCTAAAGAAAGGTTCAACTCTGTGAGTTGAATACACACAACACAAAGAAGTTACTGAGAATTCATGTGTCTAGCTTTATATGAAGAAATCCCATTTCCAACGAAGGCCTCAAACAGGTCTAAATATCCCTTTGCAGACTTAACAAAGAGAGTGTTTCCAAACTGCTCTATGAAATGAAAGGTTAAACTATGTGAGTTGAATGCACACATCACAAAATAGTTTCTGAGAATGAATCTGTCTAGTTTTTATACAAAGATATTTCGATTTCTAAGATTGACCACAAATCGCTTGAAATCTCCACTAGCAAATTACACAAAAAGAGTGTTTCCAAACTGCTCTGTCTAAAGGAAGGTTCAACTCTGTGAGTTGAATACACACAACACAAAGAAGTTACTGAGAATTCATCTGTCTAGCTTTATATGAAGAAATCCCGTTTCCAACGAAGGCCTCAAAAAGTCTAAATATCCCCTTGCAGACTTAACAAACAGAGTGTTTCCAAACTGCTCTATGAAAAAAAGGTTAAACTCTGAGTTGAACGCACACATCACAAAGTAGTTTCTGAGAATGATTCTGTCTAGTTTTTATACAAAGATATTTCAATTTCTAAGATTGGCCTCAAATCGCTTGAAATCTCCACTTGCAAATTGTACGAAAAGAGTGTTTCCAAACTGCTTTATCTAAAAGATATTTCAACTCTGTGAGTTGAATTCACACAACACAAAGAAGTTATTGAGAATTTATCTGTCTAGCAGTATACTGAGAAATCCCGTTTCCAACGAAGGCCTCATAGTGATCCAAATATCCTCTTCCAAACTTAACAAACAGAGTGTTTCCAAACTGCTCTACAAAAAGAAAGGTGAAACTCTGTGAGTTGAATGCACACACCACAGAGTAGTTTCTGAGAATGATTCTGTCTAGTTTTTAAACGAAGATATCTCCTTTACAACAATTGGCCTCAAATCGCTTGAAATCTCCACTTGTAAAACACACAAAAAGAGTGTTTCAAATCTGCTCTGTCTAAAGAAAGGTTCAACTCTGGAAGTTGAATACACACAACACAAAGAAGACACTGAGAGTTCATCTGTCTAGCATTATGAAGAAATCCCTTTTCCAACGAAGGCCTCAAAGAGGTCTAAATATCCCTTTGCAGACTTAACATAAAGAGTGTTTCCAAACTGCTCTATGAAGAGAAAGGTTAAACTCTGTGAGTTGAACGCACACATCACAAAGTAGTTTCTGAGAATGATTCTGTCTAGTTTTTACACAAAGATATTTCGATTTCTAAGATTGGCCCCAAATCGCTTGAAATCTCCACTTGCAAATTCCACAAAAAGAGTGTTTCCAAACTGCTGTGTCTAAAACATGTTTCAGCTCCGTAAGTTGAATACACACAACACAAAGAAGTTACTGGGAATTTATCTGTCTAGCAGTATACTGAGAAATCCCGTTTCCAACGAAGGCCTCAAAGTGATCCAAATATCCTCTTCCAAACTTAACAAACAGAGTGTTTCCAAACTCCTCTATGAAAAGAAAGGTGAAACTCTGTGAGTTGAATGCACACACCACAGAGTAGTTTCTGAGAATGATTCTGTCTAGTTTTTAAACGAAGATTTCCCCTTTACTACAATCGGCCTAAAATCGCTTGGAATCTGCACTTGTAAAATACAGATAAAGAGTGTTTCACATATGCTCTGTCTAAAGAAAGGTTCAACTCTGTGAGTTGAATACACACAACACAAAGAAGTTACTGAGAATTCATGTGTCTAGCTTTATATGAAGAAATCCCGTTTCCAACGAAGGCCACAAACAGGTCTAAATATCCCTTTGCAGACTTCACAAAAAGAGTGTTTCCAAACTGCTCTATGAAATGAAAGGTTAAACTATGTGAGTTGAATGCACACATCACAAAATAGTTTCTGAGAATGAATCTGTCTAGTTTTTATACAAAGATCTTTCGATTTCTAAGATTGACCACAAATCGCTTGAAATCTCCACTAGCAAAGTACACAAAAAGAGTGTTTCCAAACTGCTCTGTCTAAAGGAAGGTTCAACTCTGTGAGTTGAATACACACAACACAAAGAAGTTACTGAGAATTTATCTGTCTAGCAGTATACTGAGAAATACCGTTTCCAACGAAGGCCTTAAAGTGATCCAACTATCCTCTTCCAAACGTAACAAACAGAGTGTTTCCAAACTGCTCTACAAAAAGAAAGGTGAAACTCTGTGAGTTGAATGCACACACCACAGAGTAGTATTTGAGAATGATTCTGTCTAGTTTTTAAACGAAGATATCTCCTTTACTACAATTGGCCTCAAATCGCTTGAAATCTCCACTTGTAAAACACACAAAAAGAGTGTTTCAAATTTGCTCTGTCTAAAGAAAGGTTCAACTCTGGGAGTTGAATACACACAACACAAAGAAGTTACTGAAAATTCATCTGTCTAGCATTATGAAGAAATCCCTTTTCCAACGAAGGCATCAAAGAGGTCTAAATATCCCTTTGCAGACTTAACATAAAGAGTGTTTCCAAACTGCTCTATGAAGAGAAAGGTTAAACTCTGTGAGTTGAACGCACACATCACAAAGTAGTTTCTGAGAATGATTCTGTCTAGTTTTTACACAAAGATATTTCGATTTCTAAGATTGGCCTCAAATCCCTTGAAATCTCCACTTGCAAATTCCACAAAAAGAGTGTTTCCAACCTGCTGTGTCTAAAACATGTTTCAAATCTGTGAGTTGAATACACACAACACAAAGAAGTTACTGGGAATTTATCTGTCTAGCAGTATACTGAGAAATCCCGTTTCCAACGAAGGCCTCATAGTGATCCAAATATCCTCTTCCAAACTTAACAAACAGAGTGTTTCCAAACTCCTCTATGAAAAGAAAGGTTCAACTCTGTGAGTTGAATACACACAACACAAAGAAGTTACTGAGAATTCATCTGTCTAGCTTTATATGAAGAAATCCCATTTCCAACGAAGGCCTCAAACAGGTCTAAATATCCCTTTGCAGACTTAACAAAGAGAGTGTTTCCAAACTGCTCTATGAAATGAAAGGTTAAACTATGTGAGTTGAATGCACACATCACAAAATAGTTTCTGAGAATGAATCTGTCTAGTTTTTATACAAAGATCTTTCGATTTCTAAGATTGACCACAAATCGCTTGAAATCTCCACTAGCAAATTACACAAAAAGAGTGTTTCCAAACTGCTCTGTCTAAAGGAAGGTTCAACTCTGTGAGTTGAATACACACAACACAAAGAAGTTACTGAGAATTTATCTGTCTAGCAGTATACTGAGAAATACCGTTTCCAACGAAGGCCTTAAAGTGATCCAACTATCCTCTTCCAAACGTAACAAACAGAGTGTTTCCAAACTGCTCTACAAAAAGAAAGGTGAAACTCTGTGAGTTGAATGCACACACCACAGAGTAGTATTTGAGAATGATTCTGTCTAGTTTTTAAACGAAGATATCTCCTTTACTACAATTGGCCTCAAATCGCTTGAAATCTCCACTTGTAAAACACACAAAAAGAGTGTTTCAAATTTGCTCTGTCTAAAGAAAGGTTCAACTCTGGGAGTTGAATACACACAACACAAAGAAGTTACTGAAGATTCATCTGTCTAGCATTATGAAGAAATCCCTTTTCCAACGAAGGCATCAAAGAGGTCTAAATATCCCTTTGCAGACTTAACATAAAGAGTGTTTCCAAACTGCTCTATGAAGAGAAAGGTTAAACTCTGTGAGTTGAACGCACACATCACAAAGTAGTTTCTGAGAATGATTCTGTCTAGTTTTTACACAAAGATATTTCGATTTCTAAGATTGGCCTCAAATCCCTTGAAATCTCCACTTGCAAATTCCACAAAAAGAGTGTTTCCAAACTGCTGTGTCTAAAACATGTTTCCGCTCCGTAAGTTGAATACACACAACACAAAGAAGTTACTGGGAATTTATCTGTCTTGCAGTATACTGAGAAATACCGTTTCCAACGAAGGCCTCAAAGTGATCCAAATATCCTCTTCCAAACTTAACAAACAGAGTGTTTCCAAACTCCTCTATGAAAAGAAAGGTGAAACTCTGTGAGTTGAATGCACACACCACAGAGTAGTTTCTGAGAATGATTCTGTCTAGTTTTTAAACGAAGATTTCCCCTTTACTACAATCGGCCTCAAATCGCTTGGAATCTGCACTTGTAAAATACAGATAAAGAGTGTTTCACATATGCTCTGTCTAAAGAAAGGTTCAACTCTGTGAGTTGAATACACACAACACAAAGAAGTTACTGAGAATTCATGTGTCTAGCTTTATATGAAGAAATCCCGTTTCCAACGAAGGCCACAAACAGGTCTAAATATCCCTTTGCAGACTTCACAAAAAGAGTGTTTCCAAACTGCTCTATGAAATGAAAGGTTAAACTATGTGAGTTGAATGCACACATCACAAAATAGTTTCTGAGAATGAATCTGTCTAGTTTTTATACAAAGATCTTTCGATTTCTAAGATTGACCACAAATCGCTTGAAATCTCCACTAGCAAAGTACACAAAAAGAGTGTTTCCAAACTGCTCTGTCTAAAGGAAGGTTCAACTCTGTGAGTTGAATACACACAACACAAAGAAGTTACTGGGAATTTATCTGTCTAGCAGTATACCGAGAAATACCGTTTCCAACGAAGGCCTCAAAGTGATCCAACTATCCTCTTCCAAACTTAACAAACAGAGTGTTTCCAAACTGCTCTACAAAGAGAAAGGTGAAACTCTGTGAGTTGAATGCACACACCACAGAGTAGTATTTGAGAATGATTCTGTCTAGTTTTTAAACGAAGATATCTCCTTTACTACAATTGGCCTCAAATCGCTTGAAATCTCCACTTGTAAAACACACAAAAAGAGTGTTTCAAATCTGCTCTGTCTAAAGAAAGGTTCAACTCTGGGAGTTGAATACACACAACACAAAGAAGTTACTGAAAATTCATCTGTCTAGCATTATGAAGAAATCCCTTTTCCAACGAAGGCATCAAAGAGGTCTAAATATCCCTTTGCAGACTTAACATAAAGAGTGTTTCCAAACTGCTCTATGAAGAGAAAGGTTAAACTCTGTGAGTTGAACGCACACATCACAAAGTAGTTTCTGAGAATGATTCTGTCTAGTTTTTACACAAAGATATTTCGATTTCTAAGATTGGCCTCAAATCCCTTGAAATCTCCACTTGCAAATTCCACAAAAAGAGTGTTTCCAACCTGCTGTGTCTAAAACATGTTTCAAATCTGTGAGTTGAATACACACAACACAAAGAAGTTACTGGGAATTTATCTGTCTAGCAGTATACTGAGAAATCCCGTTTCCAACGACGGCCTCATAGTGATCCAAATATCCTCATCCAAACTTAACAAACAGAGTGTTTCCAAACTCCTCTATGAAAAGAAAGGTTCAACTCTTTGAGTTGAATACACACAACACAAAGAAGTTACTGAGAATTCATCTGTCTAGCTTTATATGAAGAAATCCCATTTCCAACGAAGGCCTCAAACAGGTCTAAATATCCCTTTGCAGACTTAACAAAGAGAGTGTTTCCAAACTGCTCTATGAAATGAAAGGTTAAACTATGTGAGTTGAATGCACACATCACAACATAGTTTCTGAGAATGAATCTGTCTAGTTTTTATACAAAGATCTTTCGATTTCTAAGATTGACCACAAATCGCTTGAAATCTCCACTAGCAAATTACACAAAAAGAGTGTTTCCAAACTGCTCTGTCTAAAGGAAGGTTCAACTCTGTGTGTTGAATACACACAACACAAAGAAGTTACTGAGAATTCATCTGTCTAGCTTTATATGAAGAAATCCCGTTTCCAACGAAGGCCTCAAAAAGGTCTAAATATCCCCTTGCAGACTTAACAAACAGAGTGTTTCCAAACTGCTCTATGAAAAGAAAGGTTAAACTCTGAGTTGAACGCACACATCACAAAGTAGTTTCTGAGAATGATTCTGTCTAGTTTTTATACAAAGATATTTCAATTTCTAAGATTGGCCTCAAATCGCTTGAAATCTCCACTTGCAAATTGTACGAAAAGAGTGTTTCCAAACTGCTTTATCTAAAAGATGTTTCAACTCTGTGAGTTGAATTCACACAACACAAAGAAGTTATTGGGAATTTATCTGTCTAGCAGTATACTGAGAAATCCCGTTTGCAACGAAGGCCTCATAGTGATCCAAATATCCTCTTCCAAACTTAACAAACAGAGTGTTTCCAAACTGCTCTACAAAAAGAAAGGTGAAACTCTGTGAGTTGAATGCACACACCACAGAGTAGTTTCTGAGAATGATTCTGTCTAGTTTTTAAACGAAGATATCTCCTTTACAACAATTGGCCTCAAATCGCTTGAAATCTCCACTTGTAAAACACACAAAAAGAGTGTTTCAAATCTGCTCTGTCTAAAGAAAGGTTCAACTCTGGGAGTTGAATACACACAACACAAAGAAGTTACTGAGAATTCATCTGTCTAGCATTATGAAGAAATCCCTTTTCCAACGAAGGACTCAAAGAGGTCTAAATATCCCTTTGCAGACTTAACATAAAGAGTGTTTCCAAACTGCTCTATGAAGAGAAAGGTTAAACTGTGTGAGTTGAACGCACACATCACAAATTAGTTTCTGAGAATGATTCTGTCTAGTTTTTACACAAAGATAATTCGATTTCTAAGATTGGCCCCAAATCGCTTGAAATCTCCACTTGCAAATTCCACAAAAAGAGTGTTTCCAAACTGCTGTGTCTAAAACATGTTTCAGCTCCGTAAGTTGAATACACACAACACAAAGAAGTTACTGGGAATTTATCTGTCTAGCAGTATACTGAGAAATCCCGTTTCCAACGAAGGCCTCAAAGTGATCCAAATATCCTCTTCCAAACTTAACAAACAGAGTGTTTCCAAACTCCTCTATGAAAAGAAAGGTGAAACTCTGTGAGTTGAATGCACACACCACAGAGTAGTTTCTGAGAATGATTCTGTCTAGTTTTTAAACGAAGATTTCCCCTTTACTACAATCGGCCTCAAATCGATTTGAATCTGCACTTGTAAAATACAGATAAAGAGTGTTTCTCATATGCTCTGTCTAAAGAACGTTTCAACTCTGTGAGTTGAATACACACAACACAAAGAAGTTACTGAGAATTCATGTGTCTAGCTTTATATGAAGAAATCCCGTTTCCAACGAAGGCCTCAAACAGGTCTAAATATCCCTTTGCAGACTTCACAAAAAGAGTGTTTCCAAACTGCTCTATGAAATGAAAGGTTAAACTATGTGATTTGAATGCACACATCACAAAATAGTTTCTGAGAATGAATCTGTCTAGTTTTTATACAAAGATCTTTCGATTTCTAAGATTGACCACAAATCGCTTGAAATCTCCACTAGCAAAGTACACAAAAAGAGTGTTTCCAAACTGCTCTGTCTAAAGGAAGGTTCAACTCTGTGTGTTGAATACACACAACACAAAAAAATTACTGAGAATTCATCTGTCTAGCTTTATATGAAGAAATCCCGTTTCCAACGAAGGCTTCAAAAAGGTTTAAATATCCCCTTGCAGACTTAACAAACAGAGTGTTTCCAAACTGCTCTATGAAAAGAAAGGTTAAACTCTGAGTTGAACGCACACATCACAAAGTAGTTTCTGAGAATGATTCTGTCTAGTTTTTATACAAAGTTATTTCAATTTCTAAGATTGGCCTCAAATCGCTTGAAATCTCCACTTGCAAATTGCACAAAAAGAGTGTTTCCAAACTGCTGTGTCTAAAACATGTTTCAGCTCCGTAAGTTGAATACACACAACACAAAGAAGTTACTGGGAATTTATCTGTCTAGCAGTATACTGAGAAATCCCGTTTCCAATGAAGGCCTCAAAGTGATCCAAATATCCTCTTCCAAACTTAACAAACAGAGTGTTCCCAAACTCCTCTATGAAAAGAAAGGTGAAACTCTGTGAGTTGAATGCACTCACCACAGAGTAGTTTCTGAGAATGATTCTGACTAGTTTTTAAACGAAGATTTCTCCTTTACTACAATCGGCCTCAAATCGCTTGGAATCTGCACTTGTAAAATACAGTTAAAGAGTGTTTCACATATGCTCTGTCTAAAGAAAGGTTCAAATCTGTGAGTTGAATACACACAACACAAAGAAGTTACTGAGAATTCATGTGTCTAGCTTTATATGAAGAAATCCCATTTCCAACGAAGGCCTCAAACAGGTCTAAATATCCCTTTGCAGACTTAACAAAGAGAGTGTTTCCAAACTGCTCTATGAAATGAAAGGTTAAACTATGTGAGTTGAATGCACACATCACAAAATAGTTTCTGAGAATGAATCTGTCTAGTTTTTATACAAAGATCTTTCGATTTCTAAGATTGACCACAAATCGCTTGAAATCTCCACTAGCAAAGTACACAAAAAGAGTGTTTCCAAACTGCTCTGTCTAAAGGAAGGTTCAACTCTGTGAGTTGAATACACACAACACAAAGAAGTTACTGAGAATTCATCTGTCTAACTTTATATGAAGAAATCCCGTTTCCAACGAAGGCCTCAAAGAGGTTTAATTATCCCCTTGCAGACTTCACAAACAGAGTGTTTCCAAACTGCTCTATGAAAAGAAAGGTTAAACTCTGTGAGTTGAACGCACACATCACAAAGTAGTTTCTGAGAATGATTCTGTCTAGTTTTTAAAAGAAGATACTTCCTTTCCTATAATTGGCCTGAAGTCGCTTGAAATCTCCACTTGTAAAATCCACAAAAAGAGTGTTTCAAATCTGCTCTGTCTAAAGAAAGTTTCAACTCTGTCAGCTGAATACACACAACACAAAGAAGTTACTGAGAATTCATCTGTCTAGCTTTATATGAAGAATTCCCGTTTCCAACGAAGGCCTCAAAATGCTCCAAATATCCTCTTCCAAACTTAACAGAGTGTTGCTAAACTGCTCTATGAAAAGAAAGGTTAAACTATGTTAGTTGAATGCAAACATCGCAAAGTAGTTTCAGAGAATGATTCTGTCTAGTTTTTATACAAAGTTATTTCGAATTCTAAGATTGGCCCCAAATCGCTTGAAATCTCCACTTGCAAATTCCACATAAAGAGTGTTTCCAAACTGCTCTGTCTAAACGAAGGTTCAAATAAGTTAGTTGAATACACACAACACAAAGAAGTTACTGGGAGTTCATCTGTCTAGCAGTATACTGAGAAATCCCGTTTCCAACGAAGGACTCAAAGTGGTCCAAATATACTCTTCCAAACTTAACAGAGTGTTTCCAAACCACTCTATGAAAACAAAGGTGAATCTCTGTGAGTTGAATGCACACATCACAAAGTAGTTTCTGACAATGATTCTGTCTAGTTTTTAAACGAAGATATATTCTTTACTACAATTGGCCTCAAATCGCTTGAAATCTCCACTTGTAAAACCCACAAAAACAGTGTTTCAAATCTGCTCTGTCTAAAGAAAGTTTCTACTCTGTGAGCTGAATACACACAACACAAAGAAGTTACTGAGAATTCATCTGTCTAGCTTTATATGAAGAATTCCCGTTTCCAACGAAGGCCTCAAAGAGGTCTAAATATCCCCTTGCAGACTGAACAAACAGAGTGTTTCCAAACTGCTCTTTGAAAAGAAAGGTTAAACTCTGTAAGTTGAACGCACACATCACACAGTAGTTTCTGAGAATGATTCTGTCTAGTTTTTATACAAAGATATTTCGATTTCTAAGATTGGCCTCAAATCGCTTGGAATCTCCACTTCCAAATTCCACAAAAGAGTGTTTCCAAACTGCTCTGTGTAAAGGAAGTTTCAACTCTGTGAGTTGAATACACACAACACAAAGAAGTTACTGGGAGTTCATCTGTCTAGCAATATACTGAGAAAACCCGTTTCCAAAGAAGGACTCAAAATGGTCCAAATATCCTCTTCCAAACTTCACAGAGTGTTGCTAAACTGCTCTATGAAAAGAAAGGTGAAACTCTGTGAGTTGAACGCACACATCACAAAGAAGATTCTGAGAATGATTCTGTCTAGTTTTTATACAAAGATATTTCGATTTCTAAGATTGACCACAAATCGCTTGAAATCTCCACTAGCAAAGTACACAAAAAGAGTGTTTCCAAACTGCTCTGTTTAAAGTAAGGTGCAACTGTGTGAGTTGAATACACACAACACAAAGAAGTTACTGAGAATTCATCTGTCTAGCTTTATATGAAGAAATCCCGTTTCCAACGAAGGCCTCAAAGAGGTCTAATTATCCCCTTGCAGACTTAACAAACAGAGTGTTTCCAAACTGCTCTATGAAAAGAAACGTTAAACTCTGTGAGTTGAACGCACACATCACAAAGTAGTTTCTGAGAATGATTCTGTCTAGTTTTTAAAAGAAGATACTCCCTTTCCTACAATTGGCCTGAAGTCGCTTGAAATCTCCACTTGTAAAATCCACAAAAAGAGTGTTTCAAATCTGCTCTGTCTAAAGAAAGTTTCAACTCTGTGAGCTGAATACACACAACACAAAGAAGTTACTGAGAATTCATCTGTCTAGCTTTATATGAAGAATACCCGTTTCCAACAAAGGCCTCAAAGAGGTCTAAATATCCCCTTGCAGACTTAACAAACAGAGTGTTTCCAAACTGCTCTTTGAAAAGAAAGGTGAAACTCTGTTAGTTGAACGCACACTTCACAAATAGTTTTTGAGAATGATTCTATCTAGTTTTTAAAAGAAGATACTTCCTTTCCTATAATTGCCCTGAAGTCGCTTGAAATCTCCACTTGTGAAATCCACAAAAAGAGTGTTTCAAATCTGCTCTGTGTAAAGGAAGTTTCAACTCTGTGAGTTGAATACACACAACACAAAGAAGTTACTGGGAGTTCATCTGTCTACCAATATACTGAGAAGACCCGTTTCCAAAGAAGGCCTCAAAGTGGTCCAAATATCCTCTTCCAAACTTAACAGAGTGTTGCTAAACTGCTCTATGAAAAGAAAGGTGAAACTCTGTGAGTTGAACGCACACATCTCAAAGTAGTTTCAGAGAATGATTCTGTCTAGTTTTTATACAAAGATATTTCGATTTGTAAGATTGGCCTCAAATCGCTTGAAATCTCCACTTGCAAATTCCACAAAAAGAGTGTTTCCAAACTGCTCTGTTTAAAGGAAGGTGCAACTGTGTGAGTTGAATACACACAACACAAAGAAGTTACTGAGAATTCATCTGTCTAGCTTTATATGAAGAAATCCCGTTTCCAACGAAGGCCTCAAAGAGGTCTAATTATCCCCTTGCAGACTTAACAAACAGAGTGTTTCCAAACTGCTCTATGAAAAGAATGGTTAAACTCTCTGTGTTGAACGCACACATCACAAAGTAGTTTCAGAGAATGATTCTGTCTAGTTTTTATACAAAGATATTTCGATTTCTAAGATTCTCCTCAAATCGCTTGAAAACTCCACTTGCAAATTCCACATAAAGAGTGTTTCCAAACTGCTCTGTCGAAAAGAAGGTTTAACTATGTTAGTTGAATACACACAACACAAAGAAGTTACTGGGAGTTCATCTGTCTAGCAGTATACTGAGAAATCCCGTTTCCAACGAAGGCCTCAAAGTGGTCCAAATATACTCTTGCAAACTTAACAGAGTGTTTCCAAACCAATCTATGAAAACAAAGGTGAAACTCTGTGAGTTGAACGCACACATCACAAAGTAGTTTCTGACAATGATTCTGTCTAGTTTTTAAACGAACATATATCCTTTACAACAATTGGCCTCAAATCGCTTGAAATCTCCACTTGTAAAATCCGCAAAAAGAGTGTTTCAAATCTGCTCTGTCTAAAGGAAGGTTCAACTGTGTGAGTTGAATACACACAACACAAAGAAGTTACTGAGAATTCATCAGTCTAGCTTTATATGAAGAAATCCCGTTTCCAACGAAGGCCTCAAAGAGGTCTAAATATCACCTTGCAGACTTAACAAACAGAGTGTTTCCATACTGCTCTATGAAAAGATAGGTTCAACACTGTGATTTGAATGCACACATCACAGAGTAGTTTCTGAGAATGATTCTGTCTAGTTTTTAAAAGAAGATACTTCCTTTCCTACAATTGGCCTGAAGTCGCTTGAAATCTCCACTTGTAAAATCCACAAAAAGAGTGTTTCAAATCTGCTCTGTCTATAAAAAGTTTCAATACTGTGAGCTGAATACACACAACACAAAGAAGTTACTGAGAATTCATCTGTCTAGCTTTATATGAAGAATTCCCATTTCCAACGAAGGCCTCAAAGAGGTCTAAATATCCCCTTGCAGACTTAACAAACAGAGTGTTTTCAAACTGCTCTATGAAAACAAAGTTTAAACTCTGTTAGTTGAACGCACACATCACAAAGTAGTTTCAGAGAATGATTCTGTCTAGTTTTTATACAAAGATATTTCGATTTCTAAGATTGGCCTCAAATCGCTTGAAATCTCCACTTGCAAATTCCACATAGAGTGTTTCCAAACTGCTCTGTCTAAAAGAAGGTTCAACTCTGTGAGTTGAATACACACAACACAAAGAAGTTACTGGGAGTTCATCTGTCTAGCAATATACTGAGAAAACCCGTTTCCAAAGAAGGCCTCAAAATGGTCCAAATATCCTCTTCCAAACTTAACAGAGTGTTGCTAAACTGCTCTATGAAAAGAAAGGTGAAACTCTGTGAGTTGAACGCACACATCACAAAGTAGTTTCTGAGAATGATGCTGTCAGGTTTTTATTCAAAGATATTTCGATCTGTAAGATTGGCCTCAAATCGCTTGAAATGTCCACTTGCAAATTCCACAAAAAGAGTGTTTCCAAACTGCTCTGTCTAAAGGAAGGTGCAACTGTGTGAGTTGAATACACACAACACAAAGAAGTTACTGAGAATTCATCTGTCTAGCTTTATATGACGAAATCCCGTTTCCAACGAAGGCCTCAAAGAGGTCTAATTATACCCTTGCAGACTTAACAAACAGAGTGTTTCCAAACTGCTCTATGAAAAAAAGGTTAAACTATGTGAATTGAACGCACACATCACAAAGTAGTTTCTGAGAATGATTCTGTCTAGTTTTTAAAAGAAGATACTACCTTTCCTACAATTGGCCTGAAGTCGCTTGAAATCTCCACTTGTAAAACCCACAAAAAGAGTGTTTCAAATCTGCTCTGTCTACAGAAAGTTTCAACTCTGTCAGCTGAATACACACAACACAAAGAAGTTACTGAGAATTCATCTGTCTAACTTTATATGAAGAATTCCCGTTTCCAACGAAGGCCTCAAAGAGGTCTAAATATCCCCTTGCAAACTTAAAAAAACAGTGTGTTTCCAAACTGCTCTTTGAAAAGAAAGTTTGAACTCTGTTAGTTGAACGCACACATCACAAATAGTTTCTGAGAATGATTCTGTCTAGTTTTTAAAAGAAGATACTTCCTTTCCTACAATTGGCCTGAAGTCGCTTGAAATCTCCAATTGTAAAATCCACAAAAAGAGTGTTTCAAATCTGCTCTGTCTAAAGAAATTTTCAACTCTGTGACCTGAATACACACAACACAAAGAAGTTACTGAGAATTCATCTGTCTAGCTTTATATGAAGAATTCCCGTTTCCAATGAAGGCCTCAAAATGGTCCAAATATCCTCTTCCAAACTTAACAGAGTGTTGCTAAACTGCTCTATGAAAAGAAAGGTTAAAGTCTGTGAGTTGAATGCACACTTCCCAAAGTAGTTTCTGAGAATGATTCTGTCTAGTTTTTACACAAAGATATTTCGATTTGTAAGATAGGCCTCAAATCGCTTGAAATCTCCAATTGCAAATTCCACAGAAAGAGTGTTTCCAAACTGCTCTGTGTAAAGGAAGTTTCAACTCTGTGAGTTGAATACACACAACAGAAAGAAGTTACTGGGAGTTCATCTGTCTAGCAATATACTGAGAAAACCCGTTTCCAAAGAAGGCCTCAAAATGGTCCAAATATCCTCTTCCAAACTTAACAGAGTGTTGCTAAACTGCTCTATGAAAAGAAAGGTTAAAGTCTGTGAGTTGAAGGCACACATCACAAAGTAGTTTCTGAGAATGATGCTGTCTAGTTTTTATACAAAGATATTTCGATTTGTAAGATTGGCCTCAAATCGCTTGAAATCTCCACTTGCAAATTCCACAAAAAGAGTGTTTCCAAACAGCTCTGTCTAAAGGAAGGTTCAACTGTGTGAGTTGAATACACACAACACAAAGAAGTTACTGAGAATTCATCTGTCTAGCTTTATATGTAGAAATCCCGTTTCCAAAGAAGGCCTCAAAGAGGTCTAATTATCCCCTTGCAGACTTAACAAAGAGAGTGTTTCCAAACTGCTCTATGAAAAGAAAGGTTAAACTCTGTGAGTTGAACGCACACATCACAAAGTAGTTTCTGAGAATCATTCTGTCTAGTTTTTAAAAGAAGATACTTCCTTTCCTACAATTGGCCTGAAGGCGCTTGAAATCTCCACTTGTAAAACCCACAAAAAGAGTGTTTCAAATCTGCTCTGTCTAAAGAAAGTTTCAACTCTTTCAGCTGAATACACACAACACAAAGAAGTTACTGAGAATTCATCTGTCTAGCTTTATATGAAGAATTCCCGTTTCCAACGAAGGCCTCAAAGAGGTCTAAATATCCCCTGGCAGACTTAACAAACAGAGTGTTTCCAAACTGCCCTATTAAAAGAAAGGTTAAACTCTGTTAGTTGAACGCACACATCACAAATAGTTTCTGAGAATGATTCTGTCTAGTTTTTAAAAGAAGATACTTCCTTTCCTACAATTGACCTGAAGTCGCTTGAAATCTCCACTTGTAAAATCCACAAAAGGAGTGTTTCAAATCTGCTCTGTCTAAAGAAAGTTTCAACTCTGTGAGCTGAATACACACAACACAAAGAAGTTACTGAGAATTCATCTGTCTAGCTTTATATGAAGAATTCCCGTTTCCAACGAAGGCCTCAAAGAGGTCTAAATGTCCCCTTGCAGACTTAACAAACATAGTGTTTCCAAACTGCTCTTTGAAAAGAAAGGTTAAACTCTGTGAGTTGAACGCACACATCACAAAGTATTTTCTGAGAGTGATTCTGTCTAGTTTTTATAAAAAGATATTTCGATTTCTAAGATTGGCCTCAAATCGCTTTAAATCTCTACTTGCAAATTCCACAAAAAGAGTGTTTCCAAACTGCTCTGTGTAAAGGAAGTTTCAACTCTGTGAGTTGAATACACACAACACAAAGAAGTTACTGGGAGTTCATCTGTCTAGCAATATACTGAGAAAACCCGTATCCAAAGAAGGCCTCAAAATGGTCCAAATATCCTCTTCCAAACTTAACAGAGTGTTGCTAAACTGCTCTATGAAAAGAAAGTTGAAACTCTGTGAGTTGAACGCACACATCACAAAGTAGTTTCCGAGAATGATTCTGTCAGGTTTTTATACAAAGATATTTCGATTTGTAAGATTGGCCTCAAATCGCGTGAAATCACCACTTGCAAATTCCACAAAAAGAGTGTTTCCAAACTGCTCTGTCTAAAGGAAGGTTCAACTGTGTGAGTTGAATACACATAACACAAAGAAGTTACTGAGAATTCATCTGTCTAGCTTTATATGAAGAAATCCCGTTTCCAACGAAGGCCTCAAAGAGGTCTAATTATCCCCTTGCAGACTTCACAAACAGAGTGTTTCCAAACTGCTCTATGAAAAGAAAGGTTAAACTCTGTGAGTTGAACGCACACATCACAAAGTAGTTTCTGAGAATGATTCTGTCTAGTTTTTAAAAGAAGATACTTCCTTTCCTATAATTGGCCTGAAGTCGCTTGAAATCTCCACTTGTAAAATCCACAAAAAGAGTGTTTCAAATCTGCTCTGTCTAAAGAAAGTTTCAACTCTGTCAGCTGAATACACACAACACAAAGAAGTTACTGAGAATTCATCTGTCTAGCTTTATATGAAGAATTCCCGTTTCCAACGAAGGCCTCAAAATGCTCCAAATATCCTCTTCCAAACTTAACAGAGTGTTGCTAAACTGCTCTATGAAAAGAAAGGTTAAACTATGTTAGTTGAATGCAAACATCACAAAGTAGTTTCAGAGAATGATTCTGTCTAGTTTTTATACAAAGTTATTTCGAATTCTAAGATTGGCCCCAAATCGCTTGAAATCTCCACTTGCAAATTCCACATAAAGAGTGTTTCCAAACTGCTCTGTCTAAACGAAGGTTCAAATAAGTTAGTTGAATACACACAACACAAAGAAGTTACTGGGAGTTCATCTGTCTAGCAGTATACTGAGAAATCCCGTTTCCAACGAAGGACTCAAAGTGGTCCAAATATACTCTTCCAAACTTAACAGAGTGTTTCCAAACCACTCTATGAAAACAAAGGTGAATCTCTGTGAGTTGAATGCACACATCACAAAGTAGTTTCTGACAATGATTCTGTCTAGTTTTTAAACGAAGATATATTCTTTACTACAATTGGCCTCAAATCGCTTGAAATCTCCACTTGTAAAACCCACAAAAACAGTGTTTCAAATCTGCTCTGTCTAAAGAAAGTTTCAACTCTGTGAGCTGAATACACACAACACAAAGAAGTTACTGAGAATTCATCTGTCTAGCTTTATATGAAGAAATCCCGTTTCCAACGAAGGCCTCAAAGAGGTCTAAATATCACCTTGCAGACTTAACAAACAGAGTGTTTCCATACTGCTCTATGAAAAGATAGGTTCAACACTGTGATTTGAATGCACACATCACAGAGTAGTTTCTGAGAATGATTCTGTCTAGTTTTTAAAAAAGATACTTCCTTTCCTACAATTGGCCTGAAGTCGCTTGAAATCTCCACTTGTAAAATCCACAAAAAGAGTGTTTCAAATCTGCTCTGTCTATAAAAAGTTTCAATACTGTGAGCTGAATACACACAACACAAAGAAGTTACTGAGAATTCATCTGTCTAGCTTTATATGAAGAATTCCCATTTCCAACGAAGGCCTCAAAGAGGTCTAAATATCCCCTTGCAGACTTAACAAACAGAGTGTTTTCAAACTGCTCTATGAAAACAAAGTTTAAACTCTGTTAGTTGAACGCACACATCACAAAGTAGTTTCAGAGAATGATTCTGTCTAGTTTTTATACAAAGATATTTCGATTTCTAAGATTGGCCTCAAATCGCTTGAAATCTCCACTTGCAAATTCCACATAGAGTGTTTCCAAACTGCTCTGTCTAAAAGAAGGTTCAACTCTGTGAGTTGAATACACACAACACAAAGAAGTTACTGGGAGTTCATCTGTCTAGCAATATACTGAGAAAACCCGTTTCCAAAGAAGGCCTCAAAATGGTCCAAATATCCTCTTCCAAACTTAACAGAGTGTTGCTAAACTGCTCTATGAAAAGAAAGGTGAAACTCTGTGAGTTGAACGCACACATCACAAAGTAGTTTCTGAGAATGATGCTGTCAGGTTTTTATTCAAAGATATTTCGATCTGTAAGATTGGCCTCAAATCGCTTGAAATGTCCACTTGCAAATTCCACAAAAAGAGTGTTTCCAAACTGCTCTGTCTAAAGGAAGGTGCAACTGTGTGAGTTGAATACACACAACACAAAGAAGTTACTGAGAATTCATCTGTCTAGCTTTATATGACGAAATCCCGTTTCCAACGAAGGCCTCAAAGAGGTCTAATTATACCCTTGCAGACTTAACAAACAGAGTGTTTCCAAACTGCTCTATGAAAAAAAGGTTAAACTATGTGAATTGAACGCACACATCACAAAGTAGTTTCTGAGAATGATTCTGTCTAGTTTTTAAAAGAAGATACTACCTTTCCTACAATTGGCCTGAAGTCGCTTGAAATCTCCACTTGTAAAACCCACAAAAAGAGTGTTTCAAATCTGCTCTGTCTACAGAAAGTTTCAACTCTGTCAGCTGAATACACACAACACAAAGAAGTTACTGAGAATTCATCTGTCTAACTTTATATGAAGAATTCCCGTTTCCAACGAAGGCCTCAAAGAGGTCTAAATATCCCCTTGCAAACTTAAAAAAACAGTGTGTTTCCAAACTGCTCTTTGAAAAGAAAGTTTGAACTCTGTTAGTTGAACGCACACATCACAAATAGTTTCTGAGAATGATTCTGTCTAGTTTTTAAAAGAAGATACTTCCTTTCCTACAATTGGCCTGAAGTCGCTTGAAATCTCCAATTGTAAAATCCACAAAAAGAGTGTTTCAAATCTGCTCTGTCTAAAGAAATTTTCAACTCTGTGACCTGAATACACACAACACAAAGAAGTTACTGAGAATTCATCTGTCTAGCTTTATATGAAGAATTCCCGTTTCCAATGAAGGCCTCAAAATGGTCCAAATATCCTCTTCCAAACTTAACAGAGTGTTGCTAAACTGCTCTATGAAAAGAAAGGTTAAAGTCTGTGAGTTGAATGCACACTTCCCAAAGTAGTTTCTGAGAATGATTCTGTCTAGTTTTTACACAAAGATATTTCGATTTGTAAGATAGGCCTCAAATCGCTTGAAATCTCCAATTGCAAATTCCACAGAAAGAGTGTTTCCAAACTGCTCTGTGTAAAGGAAGTTTCAACTCTGTGAGTTGAATACACACAACAGAAAGAAGTTACTGGGAGTTCATCTGTCTAGCAATATACTGAGAAAACCCGTTTCCAAAGAAGGCCTCAAAATGGTCCAAATATCCTCTTCCAAACTTAACAGAGTGTTGCTAAACTGCTCTATGAAAAGAAAGGTTAAAGTCTGTGAGTTGAAGGCACACATCACAAAGTAGTTTCTGAGAATGATGCTGTCTAGTTTTTATACAAAGATATTTCGATTTGTAAGATTGGCCTCAAATCGCTTGAAATCTCCACTTGCAAATTCCACAAAAAGAGTGTTTCCAAACAGCTCTGTCTAAAGGAAGGTTCAACTGTGTGAGTTGAATACACACAACACAAAGAAGTTACTGAGAATTCATCTGTCTAGCTTTATATGTAGAAATCCCGTTTCCAAAGAAGGCCTCAAAGAGGTCTAATTATCCCCTTGCAGACTTAACAAAGAGAGTGTTTCCAAACTGCTCTATGAAAAGAAAGGTTAAACTCTGTGAGTTGAACGCACACATCACAAAGTAGTTTCTGAGAATCATTCTGTCTAGTTTTTAAAAGAAGATACTTCCTTTCCTACAATTGGCCTGAAGGCGCTTGAAATCTCCACTTGTAAAACCCACAAAAAGAGTGTTTCAAATCTGCTCTGTCTAAAGAAAGTTTCAACTCTGTCAGCTGAATACACACAACACAAAGAAGTTACTGAGAATTCATCTGTCTAGCTTTATATGAAGAATTCCCGTTTCCAACGAAGGCCTCAAAGAGGTCTAAATATCCCCTGGCAGACTTAACAAACAGAGTGTTTCCAAACTGCCCTATTAAAAGAAAGGTTAAACTCTGTTAGTTGAACGCACACATCACAAATAGTTTCTGAGAATGATTCTGTCTAGTTTTTAAAAGAAGATACTTCCTTTCCTACAATTGGCCTGAAGTCGCTTGAAATCTCCACTTGTAAAATCCACAAAAGGAGTGTTTCAAATCTGCTCTGTCTAAAGAAAGTTTCAACTCTGTGAGCTGAATACACACAACACAAAGAAGTTACTGAGAATTCATCTGTCTAGCTTTATATGAAGAATTCCCGTTTCCAACGAAGGCCTCAAAGAGGTCTAAATGTCCCCTTGCAGACTTAACAAACATAGTGTTTCCAAACTGCTCTTTGAAAAGAAAGGTTAAACTCTGTGAGTTGAACGCACACATCACAAAGTATTTTCTGAGAGTGATTCTGTCTAGTTTTTATAAAAAGATATTTCGATTTCTAAGATTGGCCTCAAATCGCTTTAAATCTCTACTTGCAAATTCCACAAAAAGAGTGTTTCCAAACTGCTCTGTGTAAAGGAAGTTTCAACTCTGTGAGTTGAATACACACAACACAAAGAAGTTACTGGGAGTTCATCTGTCTAGCAATATACTGAGAAAACCCGTATCCAAAGAAGGCCTCAAAATGGTCCAAATATCCTCTTCCAAACTTAACAGAGTGTTGCTAAACTGCTCTATGAAAAGAAAGTTGAAACTCTGTGAGTTGAACGCACACATCACAAAGTAGTTTCCGAGAATGATTCTGTCAGGTTTTTATACAAAGATATTTCGATTTGTAAGATTGGCCTCAAATCGCGTGAAATCACCACTTGCAAATTCCACAAAAAGAGTGTTTCCAAACTGCTCTGTCTAAAGGAAGGTTCAACTGTGTGAGTTGAATACACATAACACAAAGAAGTTACTGAGAATTCATCTGTCTAGCTTTATATGAAGAAATCCCGTTTCCAACGAAGGCCTCAAAGAGGTCTAATTATCCCCTTGCAGACTTCACAAACAGAGTGTTTCCAAACTGCTCTATGAAAAGAAAGGTTAAACTCTGTGAGTTGAACGCACACATCACAAAGTAGTTTCTGAGAATGATTCTGTCTAGTTTTTAAAAGAAGATACTTCCTTTCCTATAATTGGCCTGAAGTCGCTTGAAATCTCCACTTGTAAAATCCACAAAAAGAGTGTTTCAAATCTGCTCTGTCTAAAGAAAGTTTCAACTCTGTCAGCTGAATACACACAACACAAAGAAGTTACTGAGAATTCATCTGTCTAGCTTTATATGAAGAATTCCCGTTTCCAACGAAGGCCTCAAAATGCTCCAAATATCCTCTTCCAAACTTAACAGAGTGTTGCTAAACTGCTCTATGAAAAGAAAGGTTAAACTATGTTAGTTGAATGCAAACATCACAAAGTAGTTTCAGAGAATGATTCTGTCTAGTTTTTATACAAAGTTATTTCGAATTCTAAGATTGGCCCCAAATCGCTTGAAATCTCCACTTGCAAATTCCACATAAAGAGTGTTTCCAAACTGCTCTGTCTAAACGAAGGTTCAAATAAGTTAGTTGAATACACACAACACAAAGATGTTACTGGGAGTTCATCTGTCTAGCAGTATACTGAGAAATCCCGTTTCCAACGAAGGACTCAAAGTGGTCCAAATATACTCTTCCAAACTTAACAGAGTGTTTCCAAACCACTCTATGAAAACAAAGGTGAATCTCTGTGAGTTGAATGCACACATCACAAAGTAGTTTCTGACAATGATTCTGTCTAGTTTTTAAACGAAGATATATTCTTTACTACAATTGGCCTCAAATCGCTTGAAATCTCCACTTGTAAAACCCACAAAAACAGTGTTTCAAATCTGCTCTGTCTAAAGAAAGTTTCAACTCTGTGAGCTGAATACACACAACACAAAGAAGTTACTGAGAATTCATCTGTCTAGCTTTATATGAAGAATTCCCGTTTCCAACGAAGGCCTCAGAGAGGTCTAAATATCCCCTTGCAGACTGAACAAACAGAGTGTTTCCAAACTGCTCTTTGAAAAGAAAGGTTAAACTCTGTAAGTTGAACGCACACATCACACAGTAGTTTCTGAGAATGATTCTGTCTAGTTTTTAAAAGAAGATACTTCCTTTCCTATAATTGCCCTGAAGTCGCTTGAAATCTCCACTTGTGAAATCCACAAAAAGAGTGTTTCAAATCTGCTCTGTGTAAAGGAAGTTTCAACTCTGTGAGTTGAATACACACAACACAAAGAAGTTACTGGGAGTTCATCTGTCTACCAATATACTGAGAAGACCCGTTTCCAAAGAAGGCCTCAAAGTGGTCCAAATATCCTCTTCCAAACTTAACAGAGTGTTGCTAAACTGCTCTATGAAAAGAAAGGTGAAACTCTGTGAGTTGAACGCACACATCTCAAAGTAGTTTCAGAGAATGATTCTGTCTAGTTTTTATACAAAGATATTTCGATTTGTAAGATTGGCCTCAAATCGCTTGAAATCTCCACTTGCAAATTCCACAAAAAGAGTGTTTCCAAACTGCTCTGTTTAAAGGAAGGTGCAACTGTGTGAGTTGAATACACACAACACAAAGAAGTTACTGAGAATTCATCTGTCTAGCTTTATATGAAGAAATCCCGTTTCCAACGAAGGCCTCAAAGAGGTCTAATTATCCCCTTGCAGACTTAACAAACAGAGTGTTTCCAAACTGCTCTATGAAAAGAATGGTTAAACTCTCTGTGTTGAACGCACACATCACAAAGTAGTTTCAGAGAATGATTCTGTCTAGTTTTTATACAAAGATATTTCGATTTCTAAGATTCGCCTCAAATCGCTTGAAAACTCCACTTGCAAATTCCACATAAAGAGTGTTTCCAAACTGCTCTGTCGAAAAGAAGGTTTAACTATGTTAGTTGAATACACACAACACAAAGAAGTTACTGGGAGTTCATCTGTCTAGCAGTATACTGAGAAATCCCGTTTCCAACGAAGGCCTCAAAGTGGTCCAAATATACTCTTGCAAACTTAACAGAGTGTTTCCAAACCAATCTATGAAAACAAAGGTGAAACTCTGTGAGTTGAACGCACACATCACAAAGTAGTTTCTGACAATGATTCTGTCTAGTTTTTAAACGAACATATATCCTTTACAACAATTGGCCTCAAATCGCTTGAAATCTCCACTTGTAAAATCCGCAAAAAGAGTGTTTCAAATCTGCTCTGTCTAAAGGAAGGTTCAACTGTGTGAGTTGAATACACACAACACAAAGAAGTTACTGAGAATTCATCAGTCTAGCTTTATATGAAGAAATCCCGTTTCCAACGAAGGCCTCAAAGAGGTCTAAATATCACCTTGCAGACTTAACAAACAGAGTGTTTCCATACTGCTCTATGAAAAGATAGGTTCAACACTGTGATTTGAATGCACACATCACAGAGTAGTTTCTGAGAATGATTCTGTCTAGTTTTTAAAAGAAGATACTTCCTTTCCTACAATTGGCCTGAAGTCGCTTGAAATCTCCACTTGTAAAATCCACAAAAAGAGTGTTTCAAATCTGCTCTGTCTATAAAAAGTTTCAATACTGTGAGCTGAATACACACAACACAAAGAAGTTACTGAGAATTCATCTGTCTAGCTTTATATGAAGAATTCCCATTTCCAACGAAGGCCTCAAAGAGGTCTAAATATCCCCTTGCAGACTTAACAAACAGAGTGTTTTCAAACTGCTCTATGAAAACAAAGTTTAAACTCTGTTAGTTGAACGCACACATCACAAAGTAGTTTCAGAGAATGATTCTGTCTAGTTTTTATACAAAGATATTTCGATTTCTAAGATTGGCCTCAAATCGCTTGAAATCTCCACTTGCAAATTCCACATAGAGTGTTTCCAAACTGCTCTGTCTAAAAGAAGGTTCAACTCTGTGAGTTGAATACACACAACACAAAGAAGTTACTGGGAGTTCATCTGTCTAGCAATATACTGAGAAAACCCGTTTCCAAAGAAGGCCTCAAAATGGTCCAAATATCCTCTTCCAAACTTAACAGAGTGTTGCTAAACTGCTCTATGAAAAGAAAGGTGAAACTCTGTGAGTTGAACGCACACATCACAAAGTAGTTTCTGAGAATGATGCTGTCAGGTTTTTATTCAAAGATATTTCGATCTGTAAGATTGGCCTCAAATCGCTTGAAATGTCCACTTGCAAATTCCACAAAAAGAGTGTTTCCAAACTGCTCTGTCTAAAGGAAGGTGCAACTGTGTGAGTTGAATACACACAACACAAAGAAGTTACTGAGAATTCATCTGTCTAGCTTTATATGACGAAATCCCGTTTCCAACGAAGGCCTCAAAGAGGTCTAATTATACCCTTGCAGACTTAACAAACAGAGTGTTTCCAAACTGCTCTATGAAAAAAAGGTTAAACTATGTGAATTGAACGCACACATCACAAAGTAGTTTCTGAGAATGATTCTGTCTAGTTTTTAAAAGAAGATACTACCTTTCCTACAATTGGCCTGAAGTCGCTTGAAATCTCCACTTGTAAAACCCACAAAAAGAGTGTTTCAAATCTGCTCTGTCTACAGAAAGTTTCAACTCTGTCAGCTGAATACACACAACACAAAGAAGTTACTGAGAATTCATCTGTCTAACTTTATATGAAGAATTCCCGTTTCCAACGAAGGCCTCAAAGAGGTCTAAATATCCCCTTGCAAACTTAAAAAAACAGTGTGTTTCCAAACTGCTCTTTGAAAAGAAAGTTTGAACTCTGTTAGTTGAACGCACACATCACAAATAGTTTCTGAGAATGATTCTGTCTAGTTTTTAAAAGAAGATACTTCCTTTCCTACAATTGGCCTGAAGTCGCTTGAAATCTCCAATTGTAAAATCCACAAAAAGAGTGTTTCAAATCTGCTCTGTCTAAAGAAATTTTCAACTCTGTGACCTGAATACACACAACACAAAGAAGTTACTGAGAATTCATCTGTCTAGCTTTATATGAAGAATTCCCGTTTCCAATGAAGGCCTCAAAATGGTCCAAATATCCTCTTCCAAACTTAACAGAGTGTTGCTAAACTGCTCTATGAAAAGAAAGGTTAAAGTCTGTGAGTTGAATGCACACTTCCCAAAGTAGTTTCTGAGAATGATTCTGTCTAGTTTTTACACAAAGATATTTCGATTTGTAAGATAGGCCTCAAATCGCTTGAAATCTCCAATTGCAAATTCCACAGAAAGAGTGTTTCCAAACTGCTCTGTGTAAAGGAAGTTTCAACTCTGTGAGTTGAATACACACAACAGAAAGAAGTTACTGGGAGTTCATCTGTCTAGCAATATACTGAGAAAACCCGTTTCCAAAGAAGGCCTCAAAATGGTCCAAATATCCTCTTCCAAACTTAACAGAGTGTTGCTAAACTGCTCTATGAAAAGAAAGGTTAAAGTCTGTGAGTTGAAGGCACACATCACAAAGTAGTTTCTGAGAATGATGCTGTCTAGTTTTTATACAAAGATATTTCGATTTGTAAGATTGGCCTCAAATCGCTTGAAATCTCCACTTGCAAATTCCACAAAAAGAGTGTTTCCAAACAGCTCTGTCTAAAGGAAGGTTCAACTGTGTGAGTTGAATACACACAACACAAAGAAGTTACTGAGAATTCATCTGTCTAGCTTTATATGTAGAAATCCCGTTTCCAAAGAAGGCCTCAAAGAGGTCTAATTATCCCCTTGCAGACTTAACAAAGAGAGTGTTTCCAAACTGCTCTATGAAAAGAAAGGTTAAACTCTGTGAGTTGAACGCACACATCACAAAGTAGTTTCTGAGAATCATTCTGTCTAGTTTTTAAAAGAAGATACTTCCTTTCCTACAATTGGCCTGAAGGCGCTTGAAATCTCCACTTGTAAAACCCACAAAAAGAGTGTTTCAAATCTGCTCTGTCTAAAGAAAGTTTCAACTCTGTCAGCTGAATACACACAACACAAAGAAGTTACTGAGAATTCATCTGTCTAGCTTTATATGAAGAATTCCCGTTTCCAACGAAGGCCTCAAAGAGGTCTAAATATCCCCTGGCAGACTTAACAAACAGAGTGTTTCCAAACTGCCCTATTAAAAGAAAGGTTAAACTCTGTTAGTTGAACGCACACATCACAAATAGTTTCTGAGAATGATTCTGTCTAGTTTTTAAAAGAAGATACTTCCTTTCCTACAATTGGCCTGAAGTCGCTTGAAATCTCCACTTGTAAAATCCACAAAAGGAGTGTTTCAAATCTGCTCTGTCTAAAGAAAGTTTCAACTCTGTGAGCTGAATACACACAACACAAAGAAGTTACTGAGAATTCATCTGTCTAGCTTTATATGAAGAATTCCCGTTTCCAACGAAGGCCTCAAAGAGGTCTAAATGTCCCCTTGCAGACTTAACAAACATAGTGTTTCCAAACTGCTCTTTGAAAAGAAAGGTTAAACTCTGTGAGTTGAACGCACACATCACAAAGTATTTTCTGAGAGTGATTCTGTCTAGTTTTTATAAAAAGATATTTCGATTTCTAAGATTGGCCTCAAATCGCTTTAAATCTCTACTTGCAAATTCCACAAAAAGAGTGTTTCCAAACTGCTCTGTGTAAAGGAAGTTTCAACTCTGTGAGTTGAATACACACAACACAAAGAAGTTACTGGGAGTTCATCTGTCTAGCAATATACTGAGAAAACCCGTATCCAAAGAAGGCCTCAAAATGGTCCAAATATCCTCTTCCAAACTTAACAGAGTGTTGCTAAACTGCTCTATGAAAAGAAAGTTGAAACTCTGTGAGTTGAACGCACACATCACAAAGTAGTTTCCGAGAATGATTCTGTCAGGTTTTTATACAAAGATATTTCGATTTGTAAGATTGGCCTCAAATCGCGTGAAATCACCACTTGCAAATTCCACAAAAAGAGTGTTTCCAAACTGCTCTGTCTAAAGGAAGGTTCAACTGTGTGAGTTGAATACACATAACACAAAGAAGTTACTGAGAATTCATCTGTCTAGCTTTATATGAAGAAATCCCGTTTCCAACGAAGGCCTCAAAGAGGTCTAATTATCCCCTTGCAGACTTCACAAACAGAGTGTTTCCAAACTGCTCTATGAAAAGAAAGGTTAAACTCTGTGAGTTGAACGCACACATCACAAAGTAGTTTCTGAGAATGATTCTGTCTAGTTTTTAAAAGAAGATACTTCCTTTCCTATAATTGGCCTGAAGTCGCTTGAAATCTCCACTTGTAAAATCCACAAAAAGAGTGTTTCAAATCTGCTCTGTCTAAAGAAAGTTTCAACTCTGTCAGCTGAATACACACAACACAAAGAAGTTACTGAGAATTCATCTGTCTAGCTTTATATGAAGAATTCCCGTTTCCAACGAAGGCCTCAAAATGCTCCAAATATCCTCTTCCAAACTTAACAGAGTGTTGCTAAACTGCTCTATGAAAAGAAAGGTTAAACTATGTTAGTTGAATGCAAACATCACAAAGTAGTTTCAGAGAATGATTCTGTCTAGTTTTTATACAAAGTTATTTCGAATTCTAAGATTGGCCCCAAATCGCTTGAAATCTCCACTTGCAAATTCCACATAAAGAGTGTTTCCAAACTGCTCTGTCTAAACGAAGGTTCAAATAAGTTAGTTGAATACACACAACACAAAGAAGTTACTGGGAGTTCATCTGTCTAGCAGTATACTGAGAAATCCCGTTTCCAACGAAGGACTCAAAGTGGTCCAAATATACTCTTCCAAACTTAACAGAGTGTTTCCAAACCACTCTATGAAAACAAAGGTGAATCTCTGTGAGTTGAATGCACACATCACAAAGTAGTTTCTGACAATGATTCTGTCTAGTTTTTAAACGAAGATATATTCTTTACTACAATTGGCCTCAAATCGCTTGAAATCTCCACTTGTAAAACCCACAAAAACAGTGTTTCAAATCTGCTCTGTCTAAAGAAAGTTTCAACTCTGTGAGCTGAATACACACAACACAAAGAAGTTACTGAGAATTCATCTGTCTAGCTTTATATGAAGAAATCCCGTTTCCAACGAAGGCCTCAAAGAGGTCTAATTATCCCCTTGCAGACTTAACAAACAGAGTGTTTCCAAACTGCTCTATGAAAAGAATGGTTAAACTCTCTGTGTTGAACGCACACATCACAAAGTAGTTTCAGAGAATGATTCTGTCTAGTTTTTATACAAAGATATTTCGATTTCTAAGATTCGCCTCAAATCGCTTGAAAACTCCACTTGCAAATTCCACATAAAGAGTGTTTCCAAACTGCTCTGTCGAAAAGAAGGTTTAACTATGTTAGTTGAATACACACAACACAAAGAAGTTACTGGGAGTTCATCTGTCTAGCAGTATACTGAGAAATCCCGTTTCCAACGAAGGCCTCAAAGTGGTCCAAATATACTCTTGCAAACTTAACAGAGTGTTTCCAAACCAACCTATGAAAACAAAGGTGAAACTCTGTGAGTTGAACGCACACATCACAAAGTAGTTTCTGACAATGATTCTGTCTAGTTTTCAAACGAACATATATCCTTTACAACAATTGGCCTCAAATCGCTTGAAATCTCCACTTGTAAAATCCGCAAAAAGAGTGTTTCAAATCTGCTCTGTCTAAAGGAAGGTTCAACTGTGTGAGTTGAATACACACAACACAAAGAAGTTACTGAGAATTCATCAGTCTAGCTTTATATGAAGAAATCCCGTTTCCAACGAAGGCCTCAAAGAGGTCTAAATATCACCTTGCAGACTTAACAAACAGAGTGTTTCCATACTGCTCTATGAAAAGATAGGTTCAACACTGTGATTTGAATGCACACATCACAGAGTAGTTTCTGAGAATGATTCTGTCTAGTTTTTAAAAGAAGATACTTCCTTTCCTACAATTGGCCTGAAGTCGCTTGAAATCTCCACTTGTAAAATCCACAAAAAGAGTGTTTCAAATCTGCTCTGTCTATAAAAAGTTTCAATACTGTGAGCTGAATACACAAAACACAAAGAAGTTACTGAGAATTCATCTGTCTAGCTTTATATGAAGAATTCCCATTTCCAACGAAGGCCTCAAAGAGGTCTAAATATCCCCTTGCAGACTTAACAAACAGAGTGTTTTCAAACTGCTCTATGAAAACAAAGTTTAAACTCTGTTAGTTGAACGCACACATCACAAAGTAGTTTCAGAGAATGATTCTGTCTAGTTTTTGTACAAAGATATTTCGATTTCTAAGATTGGCCTCAAATCGCTTGAAATCTCCACTTGCAAATTCCACATAAAGAGTGTTTCCAAACTGCTCTGTCTAAAAGAAGGTTCAACTCTGTGAGTTGAATACACACAACACAAAGAAGTTACTGGGAGTTCATCTGTCTAGCAATATACTGAGAAAACCCGTTTCCAAAGAAGGCCTCAAAATGGTCCAAATATCCTCTTCCAAACTTAACAGAGTGTTGCTAAACTGCTCTATGAAAAGAAAGGTGAAACTCTGTGAGTTGAACGCACACATCACAAAGTAGTTTCTGAGAATGATGCTGTCAGGTTTTTATTCAAAGATATTTCGATCTGTAAGATTGGCCTCAAATCGCTTGAAATGTCCACTTGCAAATTCCACAAAAAGAGTGTTTCCAAACTGCTCTGTCTAAAGGAAGGTGCAACTGTGTGAGTTGAATACACACAACACAAAGAAGTTACTGAGAATTCATCTGTCTAGCTTTATATGACGAAATCCCGTTTCCAACGAAGGCCTCAAAGAGGTCTAATTATACCCTTGCAGACTTAACAAACAGAGTGTTTCCAAACTGCTCTATGAAAAAAAGGTTAAACTATGTGAATTGAACGCACACATCACAAAGTAGTTTCTGAGAATGATTCTGTCTAGTTTTTAAAAGAAGATACTACCTTTCCTACAATTGGCCTGAAGTCGCTTGAAATCTCCACTTGTAAAACCCACAAAAAGAGTGTTTCAAATCTGCTCTGTCTACAGAAAGTTTCAACTCTGTCAGCTGAATACACACAACACAAAGAAGTTACTGAGAATTCATCTGTCTAACTTTATATGAAGAATTCCCGTTTCCAACGAAGGCCTCAAAGAGGTCTAAATATCCCCTTGCAAACTTAAAAAAACAGTGTGTTTCCAAACTGCTCTTTGAAAAGAAAGGTTGAACTCTGTTAGTTGAACGCACACATCACAAATAGTTTCTGAGAATGATTCTGTCTAGTTTTTAAAAGAAGATACTTCCTTTCCTACAATTGGCCTGAAGTCGCTTGAAATCTCCAATTGTAAAATCCACAAAAAGAGAGTTTCAAATCTGCTCTGTCTAAAGAAATTTTCAACTCTGTGACCTGAATACACACAACACAAAGAAGTTACTGAGAATTCATCTGTCTAGCTTTATATGAAGAATTCCCGTTTCCAATGAAGGCCTCAAAATGGTCCAAATATCCTCTTCCAAACTTAACAGAGTGTTGCTAAACTGCTCTATGAAAAGAAAGGTTAAAGTCTGTGAGTTGAATGCACACTTCCCAAAGTAGTTTCTGAGAATGATTCTGTCTAGTTTTTACACAAAGATATTTCGATTTGTAAGATAGGCCTCAAATCGCTTGAAATCTCCAATTGCAAATTCCACAGAAAGAGTGTTTCCAAACTGCTCTGTGTAAAGGAAGTTTCACCTCTGTGAGTTGAATACACACAACAGAAAGAAGTTACTGGGAGTTCATCTGTCTAGCAATATACTGAGCAAACCCGTTTCCAAAGAAGGCCTCAAAATGGTCCAAATATCCTCTTCCAAACTTAACAGAGTGTTGCTAAACTGTTCTATGAAAAGAAAGGTGAAACTCTGTGAGTTGAACGCACACATCACAAAGTAGTTTCTGAGAATGATGCTGTCTAGTTTTTATACAAAGATATTTCGATTTGTAAGATTGGCCTCAAATCGCTTGAAATGTCCACTTGCAAATTCCACAAAAAGAGTGTTTCCAAACTGCTCTGTCTAAAGGAGGGTTCAACTGTGTGAGTTGAATACACACAACACAAAGAAGTTACTGAGAATTCATCTGTCTAGCTTTATATGAAGAAATCCCGTTTCCAACGAAGGCCTCAAAGAGGTCTAATTATCCCCTTGCAGACTTAACAAACAGAGTGTTTCCAAACTGCTCTATGAAAAGAAAGGCTAAACTATGTGAATTGAACGCACACATCACAAAGTAGTTTCTGAGAATGATTCTGTCTAGTTTTTAAAAGAAGATACTACCTTTCCTACAATTGGCCTGAAGTCGCTTGAAATCTCCACTTGTAAAACCCACAAAAAGTGTTTCAAATCTGCTCTGTCTGAAGAAAGTTTCAACTCTGTCAGCTGAATACACACAACACAAAGAAGTTACTGAGAATTCATCTGTCTAACTTTATATGAAGAATTCCCGTTTCCAACGAAGGCCTCAAAGAGGTCTAAATATCCCCTTGCACACTTAACAAACAGTGTGTTTCCAAACTGCTCTTTGAAAAGAAAGGTTAAACTCTGTCAGTTGAACGCACACTTCACAAATAGTTTTTGAGAATGATTCTATCTAGTTTTTAAATGAAGATACTTCCTTTCCTATAATTGCCCTGAAGTCGCTTGAAATCTCCACTTGTGAAATCCACAAAAAGAGTGTTTCAAATCTGCTCTGTGTAAAGGAAGTTTCAACTCTGTGAGTTGAATACACACAACACAAAGAAGTTCCTGGGACTTCATCTGTCTACCAAAATACTGAGAAGACCCGTTTCCAAAGAAGGCCTCAAAGTGGTCCAAATATCCTCTTCCAAACTTAACAGAGTGTTGCTAAACTGCTCTATGAAAAGAAAGGTGAAACTCTGTGAGTTGAACGCACACATCACAAAGTAGTTTCTGAGAATTATTCTGTCTAGTTTTTATACAAAGATATTTCGATTTGTAAGATTGGCCTCAAATCGCTTGAAATCTCCACTTGCAAATTCCACAAAAAGAGTGTTTCCAAACTGCTCTGTTTAAAGGAAGGTGCAACTGTGTGAGTTGAATACACACAACACAAAGAAGTTACTGAGAATTCATCTGTCTAGCTTTATATGAAGAAATCCCCTTTCCAACGAAGGCCTCAAAGAGGTCTAATTATCCCCTTGCAGACTTAACAAACAGAGTGTTTCCAAACTGCTCTATGAAAAGAATGGTTAAACTCTCTGTGTTGAACGCACACATCACAAAGTAGTTTCAGAGAATGATTCTGTCTAGTTTTTATACAAAGATATTTCGATTTCTAAGATTGGCCTCAAATCGCCTGAAATCTCCACTTGCAAATTCCACATAAAGAGTGTTTCCAAACTGCTCTGTCGAAAAGAAGTTTTAACTATGTTAGTTGAATACACACAACACAAAGAAGTTACTGGGAGTTCATCTGTCTAGCAGTATACTGAGAAATCCCGTTTCCAACGAAGGCCTCAAAGTGGTCCAAATATACTCTTGCAAACTTAACAGAGTGTTTCCAAACCAATCTATGAAAACAAAGGTGAAACTCTGTGAGTTGAACGCACACATCACAAAGTAGTTTCTGACAATGATTCTGTCTAGTTTTTAAACGAACATATATCCTTTACAACAATTGGCCTCAAATCGCTTGAAATCTCCACTTGTAAAATCCGCAAAAAGAGTGTTTGAAATCTGCTCTGTCTAAAGGAAGGTTCAACTGTGTGAGTTGAATACACACAACACAAAGAAGTTACTGAGAATTCATCAGTCTAGCTTTATATGAAGAAATCCCGTTTCCAACGAAGGCCTCAAAGAGGTCTAAATATCCCCTTGCAGACTTAACAAACAGAGTGTTTCAAAACTGCTCTATGAAAAGAAAGGTTCAACACTGTGATTTGAATGCACACATCACAGAGTAGTTTCTGAGAATGATTCTGTCTAGTTTTTAAAAGAAGATACTTCCTTTCCTACAATTGACCTGAAGTCGCTTGAAATCTCCACTTGTAAAATCCACAAAAAGAGTGTTTCAAATCTGCTCTGTCTATAAAAAGTTTCAATACTGTGAGCTGAATACACACAACACAAAGAAGTTACTGAGAATTCATCTGTCTAGCTTTATATGAAGAATTCCCGTTTCCAACGAAGGCCTCAAAGAGGTCTAAATATCCCCTTGCAGACTTAACAAACAGAGTGTTTCCAAACTGCTCTATGAAAACAAAGTTTAAACTCTGTTAGTTGAACGCACACATCACAAAGTAGTTTCAGAGAATGATTCTGTCTAGTTTGATACAAAGATATTTCGATTTCTTAGATTGGCCTCAAATCGCTTGAAATCTCCACTTGCAAATTCCACATAAAGAGTGTTTCCAAACTGCTCTGTCGAAAAGAAGGTTCAACTCTGTGAGTTGAATACACACAACACAAAGAAGTTACTGGGAGTTCATCTGTCTAGCAAAATACTGAGAAAACCCGTTTCCAAAGAAGGCCTCAAAATGGTCCAAATATCCTCTTCCAAACTTAACAGATTGTTGCTAAACTGCTCTATGAAAAGAAAGGTGAAACTCTGTGAGTTGAACGCACACATCACAAAGTAGTTTCTGAGAATGATGCTGTCAGGTTTTTATGCAAAGATATTTCGATTTGTAAGATTGGCCTCAAATCGCTTGAAATGCCCACTTGCAAATTCCACAAAAAGAGTGTTTCCAAACTGCTCTGTCTAAAGGAAGGTTCAACTGTGTGAGTTGAATACACACAACACAAAGAAGTTACTGAGAATTCATCTGTCTAGCTTTATATGAAGAAATCCCGTTTCCAACGGAGGCCTCAAAAAGGTCTAATTATACCCTTGCAGACTTAACAAACAGAGTGTTTCCAAACTGCTCTTTGAAAAGAAAGGTTAAACTCTGTTAGTTGAACGCACTCATCACAAATAGTTTCTGAGAATGATTCTGTCTAGTTTTTAAAAGAAGATACTTCCTTTCCTACAATTGGCCTGAAGTCGCTTGAAATCTCCACTTGTAAAATCCACAAAAAGAGAGTTTCAAATCTGCTCTGTCTAAAGAAATTTTCAATTCTGTGACCTGAATACACACAACACAAAGAAGTTACTGAGAATTCATCTGTCTAGCTTTATATGAAGAATTCCCGTTTCCAACGAAGGCCTCAAAAGGGTCCAAATATCCTCTTCCAAACTTAACAGAGTGTTGCTAAACTGCTCTATGAAAAGAAAGGTTAAAGTCTGTGAGTTGAAGGCACACATCACAAAGTAGTTTCTGAGAATGATTCTGTCTAGTTTTTATACAAAGATATATCGATTTCTAAGATTGGCCTCAAATCGCTTGAAGTCTCCACTTGCAAATTCCACAAAAAGAGTGTTTCCAAACTGCTCTGTCTAAAGGAAGGTTCAACTGTGTGAGTTGAATACACACAACACAAAGAAGTTACTGAGAATTCATCTGTCTAGCTTTATATGAAGAAATCCCGTTTCCAACGAAGGCCTCAAAGAGGTCTAATTATCCCCTTGCAGACTTAACAAACAGAGTGTTTCCAAACTGCTCTATGAAAAGAAACGTTAAACTCTGTGAGTTGAACGCACACATCACAAAGTAGTTTCTGAGAATGATTCTGTCTAGTTTTTAAAAGAAGATACTACCTTTCCTACAATTGGCCTGAAGTCGCTTGAAATCTCCACTTGTAAAATCCACAAAAAGAGTGTTTCAAATCTGCTCTGTCTAAAGAAAGTTTCAACTCTGTGAGCTGAATACACACAACACAAAGAAGTTACTGAGAATTCATCTGTCTAGCTTTATATGAAGAATACCCGTTTCCAACAAAGGCCTCAAAGAGGTCTAAATATCCCCTTGCAGACTTAACAAACAGAGTGTTTCCAAACTGCTCTTTGAAAAGAAAGGTTAAACTCTGTTAGTTGAACGCACACTTCACAAATAGTTTTTCAGAATGATTCTATCTAGTTTTTAAAAGAAGATACTTCCTTTCCTATAATTGCCCTGAAGTCGCTTGAAATCTCCACTTGTGAAATCCACAAAAAGAGTGTTTCAAATCTGCTCTGTGTAAAGGAAGTTTCAACTCTGTGAGTTGAATACACACATCACAAAGAAGTTACTGGGAGTTCATCTGTCTACCAATATACTGAGAAGACCCATTTCCAAAGAAGGCCTCAAAGTGGTCCAAATATCCTCATCCAAACTTAACAGAGTGTTGCTAAACTGCTCTATGAAAAGAAAGGTGAAACTCTGTGAGTTGAACGCACACATCGCAAAGTAGTTTCAGAGAATGATTCTGTCTAGTTTTTATACAAAGATATTTCGATTTCTAAGATTGGCCTCAAATCGCTTGAAGTCTCCACTTGCAAATTCCACAAAAAGAGTGTTTCCAAACTGCTCTGTTTAAAGGAAGGTGCAACTGTGTGAGTTGAATACACACAACACAAAGAAGTTACTGAGAATTCATCTGTCTAGCTTTATATGAAGAAATCCCGTTTCCAACGAAGGCCTCAAAGAGGTCTAATTATCCCCTTGCAGACTTAACAAACAGAGTGTTTCCAAACTGCTCTATGAAAAGAATGGTTAAACTCTCTGTGTTGAACGCACACATCACAAAGTAGTTTCAGAGAATGATTCTGTCTAGTTTTTATACAAAGATATTTCGATTTCTAAGATTGGCCTCAAATCGCTTGAAATCTCCACTTGCAAATTCCACATAAAGAGTGTTTCCAAACTGCTCTGTCGAAAAGAAGGTTTAACTATGTTAGTTGAATACACACAACACAAAGAAGTTACTGGGAGTTCATCTGTCTAGCAGTATACTGAGAAATCCCGTTTCCAACGAAGGCCTCAAAGTGGTTCAAATATACTCTTGCAAACTTAACAGAGTGTTTCCAAACCAATCTATGAAAACAAAGGTGAAACTCTGTGAGTTGAACGCACACATCACAAAGTAGTTTCTGACAATGATTCTGTCTAGTTTTTAAACGAACATATATCCTTTACAACAATTGGCCTCAAATCGCTTGAAATCTCCACTTGTAAAATCCGCAAAAAGAGTGTTTCAAATCTGCTCTGTCTAAAGGAAGGTTCAACTGTGTGAGTTGAATACACACAACACAAAGAAGTTACTGAGAATTCATCAGTCTAGCTTTATATGAAGAAATCCCGTTTCCAACGAAGGCCTCAAAGAGGTCTAAATATCCCCTTGCAGACTTAACAAACAGAGTGTTTCCGTACTGCTCTATGAAAAGAAAGGTTCAACACTGTGATTTGAATGCACACATCACAGAGTAGTTTCTGAGAATGATTCTGTCTAGTTTTTAAAAGAAGATACTACCTTTCCTACAATTGGCCTGAAGTCGCTTGAAATCTCCACTTGTAAAATCCACAAAAAGAGTGTTTCAAATCTGCTCTGTCTATAAAAAGTTTCAATACTGTGAGCTGAATACACACAACACAAAGAAGTTACTGAGAATTCATCTGTCTAGCTTTATATGAAGAATTCCCATTTCCAACGAAGGCCTCAAAGAGGTCTAAATATCCCCTTGCAGACTTAACAAACAGAGTGTTTTCAAACTGCTCTATGAAAACAAAGTTTAAACTCTGTTAGTTGAACGCACACATCACAATGTAGTTTCAGAGAATGATTCTGTCTAGTTTTTATACAAAGATATTTCGATTTGTAAGATAGGCCTCAAATCGCTTGAAATCTCCAATTGCAAATTCCACAAAAAGAGTGTTTCAAATCTGCTCTGTGTAAAGGAAGTTTCAACTCTGTGAGTTGAATACACACATCACAAAGAAGTTACTGGGAGTTCATCTGTCTACCAATATACTGAGAAGACCCTTTTCCAACAAAGGCCTCAAAGAGGTCTAAATATCCCCTTTCACACTTAACAAACAGTGTGTTTCCAAACTGCTCTTTGAAAAGAAAGGTTAAACTCTGTTAGTTGAACGCACACATCACAAATAGTTTCTGAGAATGATTCTGTCTAGTTTTTAAAAGAAGATACTTCCTTTCCCACAATTGGCCTGAAGTCGCTTGAAATCTCCACTTGTAAAATCCACTAAAAGAGTGTTTCAAATCTGCTCTGTCTAAAGAAATTTTCAACTCTGTGACCTGAATACACACAACACAAAGAAGTTACTGAGAATTCATCTGTCTAGCTTTATATGAAGAATTCCCGTTTCCAACGAAGGCCTCAAAATGGTCCAAATATCCTCTTCCAAACTTAACAGAGTGTTGCTAAACTGCTCTATGAAAAGAAAGGTTAAAGTCTGTGAGTTGAAGGCACACATCACAAAGTAGTTTCTGAGAGTGATTCTGTCTAGTTTTTATAAAAAGATATTTCGATTTCTAAGATTGGCCTCAAATCGCTTTAAATCTCTACTTGCAAATTCCACAAAAAGAGTGTTTCCAAACTGCTCTGTGTAAAGGAAGTTTCAACTCTGTGAGTTGAATACACACAACACAAAGAAGTTACTGGGAGTTCATCTGTCTAGCAATATACTGAGAAAACCCGTATCCAAAGAAGGCCTCAAAATGGTCCAAATATCCTCTTCCAAACTTAACAGAGTGTTGCTAAACTGCTCTATGAAAAGAAAGTTGAAACTCTGTGAGTTGAACGCACACATCACAAAGTAGTTTCCGAGAATGATTCTGTCAGGTTTTTATACAAAGATATTTCGATTTGTAAGATTGGCCTCAAATCGCGTGAAATCACCACTTGCAAATTCCACAAAAAGAGTGTTTCCAAACTGCTCTGTCTAAAGGAAGGTTCAACTGTGTGAGTTGAATACACATAACACAAAGAAGTTACTGAGAATTCATCTGTCTAGCTTTATATGAAGAAATCCCGTTTCCAACGAAGGCCTCAAAGAGGTCTAATTATCCCCTCGCAGACTTCACAAACAGAGTGTTTCCAAACTGCTCTATGAAAAGAAAGGTTAAACTCTGTGAGTTGAACGCACACATCACAAAGTAGTTTCTGAGAATGATTCTGTCTTGTTTTTAAAAGAAGATACTTCCTTTCCTATAATTGGCCTGAAGTCGCTTGAAATCTCCACTTGTAAAATCCACAAAAAGAGTGTTTCAAATCTGCTCTGTCTAAAGAAAGTTTCAACTCTGTCAGCTGAATACACACAACACAAAGAAGTTACTGAGAATTCATCTGTCTAGCTTTATATGAAGAATTCCCGTTTCCAACGAAGGCCTCAAAATGCTCCAAATATCCTCTTCCAAACTTAACAGAGTGTTGCTAAACTGCTCTATGAAAAGAAAGGTTAAACTATGTTAGTTGAATGCACACATCACAAAGTAGTTTCAGAGAATGATTCTGTCTAGTTTTTATACAAAGTTATTTCGAATTCTAAGATTGGCCCCAAATCGCTTGAAATCTCCACTTGCAAATTCCACATAAAGAGTGTTTCCAAACTGCTCTGTCTAAACGAAGGTTCAAATAAGTTAGTTGAATACACACAACACAAAGAAGTTACTGGGAGTTCATCTGTCTAGCAGTATACTGAGAAATCCCGTTTCCAACGAAGGACTCAAAGTGGTCCAAATCTACTCTTCCAAACTTAACAGAGTGTTTCCAAACCACTCTATGAAAACAAAGGTGAATCTCTGTGAGTTCAATGCACACATCACAAAGTAGTTTCTGACAATGATTCTGTCTAGTTTTTAAACGAAGATGTATTCTTTACTACAATTGGCCTCAAATCGCTTGAAATCTCCACTTCTAAAACCCACAAAAACAGTGTTTCAAATCTGCTCTGTCTAAAGAAAGTTTCAACTCTGTGAGCTGAATACACACAACACAGAGAAGTTACTGAGAATTCATCTGTCTAGCTTTATATGAAGAATTCCCGTTTCCAACGAAGGCCTCAAAGAGGTCTAAATATCCCCTTGCAGACTGAACAAACAGAGTGTTTCCAAACTGCTCTTTGAAAAGAAAGGTTAAACTCTGTAAGTTGAACGCACACATCACACAGTAGTTTCTGAGAATGATTCTGTCTAGTTTTTATACAAAGATATTTCGATTTCTAAGATTGGCCTCAAATCGCTTGGAATCTCCACTTCCAAATTCCACAAAAGAGTGTTTCCAAACTGCTCTGTGTAAAGGAAGTTTCAACTCTGTGAGTTGAATACACACAACACAAAGAAGTTACTGGGAGTTCATCTGTCTAGCAATATACTGAGAAAACCCGTTTCCAAAGAAGGACTCAAAATGGTCCAAATATCCTCTTCCAAACTTCACAGAGTGTTGCTAAACTGCTCTATGAAAAGAAAGGTGAAACTCTGTGAGTTGAACGCACACATCACAAAGAAGATTCTGAGAATGATTCTGTCTAGTTTTTATACAAAGATATTTCGATTTGTAAGATTGGCCTCAAATCGCTTGAAATGTCCACGTGCAAATTCCACAAAGGAGTGTTTCCAAACTGCTCTGTGTAAAGGAAGGTTCAACTGTGTGATTTGAATACACACAACACAAAGAAGTTACTGAGAATTCATCTGTCTAGCTTTATATGAAGAAATCCCGTTTCCAACGAAGGCCTCATAGAGGTCTAATTATCCCCTTGCAGACTTAACAAACAGAGTGTTTCCAAACTGCTCTATGAAAAGAAACGTTAAACTCTGTGAGTTGAACGCACACATCACAAAGTAGTTTCTGAGAATGATTCTGTCTAGTTTTTAAAAGAAGATACTACCTTCCCTACAATTGGCCTGAAGTCGCTTGAAATCTCCACTTGTAAAATCCACAAAAAGAGTGTTGCAAATCTGCTCTGTCTAAAGAAAGTTTCCACTCTGTGAGCTGAATACACACAACACAAAGGAGTTACTGAGAATTCATCTGTCTAGCTTTATATGAAGAATACCCGTTTCCAACGAAGGCCTCAAAGAGGTCTAAATATCCCCTTGCAGACTTAACAAACAGAGTGTTTCCAAACTCCTCTTTGAAAAGAAAGGTTAAACTCTGTTAGTTGAACGCACACATCACAAATAGTTTCTGAGAATGATTCTATCTAGTTTTTAAAAGAAGATACTTCCTTTCCTATAATTGGCCTGAAGTCGCTTGAAATCTCCACTTGTAAAATCCACAAAAAGAGTGTTTCAAATCTGCTCTGTGTAAAGGAAGTTTAAACCCTGTGAGTTGAATACATACAGCACAAAGAAGTTACTGGGAGTTCATCTGTCTACCAATATACTGAGAAGACCCATTTGAAAAGAAGGCCTCAAAGTGGTCTAAATATCCTCTTCCAAACTTAACAGAGTGTTGCTAAACTGCTCTATGAAAAGAAAGGTGAAACTCTGTGAGTTGAACGCACACATCACAAAGTAGTTTCTGAGAATGATTCTGTCTAGTTTTTATACAAAGATATTTCGATTTGTAAGATTGGCCTCAAATCGCTTGAAATCTCCACTTGCAAATTCCACAAAAAGAGTGTTTCCAAACTGCTCTGTTTAAAGGAAGGTGCAACTGTGTGAGTTGAATACACACAACACAAAGAAGTTACTGAGAATTCATCTGTCTAGCTTTATATGAAGAAATCCCGTTTCCAACGAAGGCCTCAAAGAGGTCTAATTATCCCCTTGCAGACTTAACAAACAGAGTGTTTCCAAACTGCTCTATGAAAAGAAAGGTTAAACTCTCTGTGTTGAACGCACACATCACAAAGTAGTTTCAGAGAATGATTCTGTCTAGTTTTTATACAAAGATATTTCGATTTCTAAGATTGGCCTCAAATCGCTTGAAATCTCCACTTGCAAATTCCACATAAAGAGTGTTTCCAAACTGCTCTGTCTAAAAGAAGTTTTAACTATGTTAGTTGAATACACACAACACAAAGAAGTTACTGGGAGTTCATCTGTCTTGCAGTATACTGAGAAATCCCGTTTCCAACGAAGGCCTCAAAGTGGTCCAAATATACTCTTGCAAACTTAACAGAGTGTTTCCAAACCACTCTATGAAAACAAAGGTGAAACTCTGTGAGTTGAACGCACACATCACAAAGTAGTTTCTGACAATGATTCTGTCTAGTTTTGAAACGAACATATATCCTTTACAACAATTGGCCTCAAATCGCTTGAAATCTCCACTTGTAAAATCCGCAAAAAGAGTGTTTCAAATCTGCTCTGTCTAAAGAAAGTTTCAACTCTGTGAGCTGAATACACACAACACAAAGAAGTTACTGAGAATTCATCTGTCTAGGTTTATATGAAGAAATCCCGTTTCCAACGAAGGCCTCATAGAGGTCTAATTATCCCCTTGCAGACTTAACAAACAGAGTGTTTCCAAACTGCTCTATGAAAAGAAACGTTAAACTCTGTGAGTTGAACGCACACATCACAAAGTAGTTTCTGAGAATGATTCTGTCTAGATTTTAAAGAAGATATTTCGATTTGTAAGATTGGCCTCAAATCGCTTGAAATCTCCACTTGCAAATTCCACAAAAAGAGTGTTTCCAAACAGCTCTGTCTAAAGGAAGGTTCAACTGTGTGAGTTGAATACACACAACACAAAGAAGTTACTGAGAATTCATCTGTCTAGCTTTATATGTAGAAATCCCGTTTCCAAAGAAGGCCTCAAAGAGGTCTAATTATCCCCTTGCAGACTTAACAAACAGAGTGTTTCCAAACTGCCCTATTAAAAGAAAGGTTAAACTCTGTTAGTTGAACGCACACATCACAAATAGTTTCTGAGAATGATTCTGTCTAGTTTTTAAAAGAAGATACTTCCTTTCCTACAATTGGCCTGAAGTCGCTTGAAATCTCCACTTGTAAAATCCACAAAAGGAGTGTTTCAAATCTGCTCTGTCTAAAGAAATTTTCAACTCTGTGAGCTGAATACACACAACACAAAGAAGTTACTGAGAATTCATCTGTCTAGCTTTATATGAAGAATTCCCGTTTCCAACGAAGGCCTCAAAGAGGTCTAAATATCCCCTTGCAGACTTAACAAACATAGTGTTTCCAAACTGCTCTTTGAAAAGAAAGGTTAAACTCTGTGAGTTGAACGCACACATCACAAAGTATTTTCTGAGAGTGATTCTGTCTAGTTTTTATAAAAAGATATTTCGATTTCTAAGATTGGCCTCAAATCGCTTTAAATCTCTACTTGCAAATTCCACAAAAAGAGTGTTTCCAAACTGCTCTGTGTAAAGGAAGTTTCAACTCTGTGAGTTGAATACACACAACACAAAGAAGTTACTGGGAGTTCATCTGTCTAGCAATATACTGAGAAAACCCGTTTCCAAAGAAGGCCTCAAAATGGTCCAAATATCCTCTTCCAAACTTAACAGAGTGTTGCTAAACTGCTCTATGAAAAGAAAGGTGAAACTCTGTGAGTTGAACGCACACATCACAAATTAGTTTCTGAGAATGATGCTGTCTAGTTTTTATACAAAGATATTTCGATTTGTAAGATTGGCCTCAAATCGCTTGAAATGTCCACTTGCAAATTCCACAAAAAGAGTGTTTCCAAACTGCTCTGTCTAAAGGAAGGTTCAACTGTGTGAGTTGAATACACACAACACAAAGAAGTTACTGAGAATTCATCTGTCTAGCTTTATATGAAGAAATCCCGTTTCCAACGAAGGCCTCAAAGAGGTCTAATTATCCCCTTGCAGACTTAACAAACAGAGTGTTTCCAAACTGCTCTATGAAAAGAAAGGTTAAACTATGTGAATTGAACGCACACATCACAAAGTAGTTTCTGAGAATGATTCTGTCTAGTTTTTAAAAGAAGATACTACCTTTCCTACAATTGGCCTGAAGTCGCTTGAAATCTCCACTTGTAAAACCCACAAAAAGAGTGTTTCAAATCTGCCCTGTCTAAAGAAAGTTTCAACTCTGTCAGCTGAATACACACAACACAAAGAAGTTACTGAGAATTCATCTGTCTAACTTTATATGAAGAATTCCCGTTTCCAACGAAGGCCTCAAAGAGGTCTAAATATCCCCTTGCACACTTAACAAACAGTGTGTTTCCAAACTGCTCTTTGAAAAGAAAGGTTAAACTCTGTGAGTTGAACGCACACATCACAAAGTAGTTTCTGAGAATGATTCTGTCTAGTTTTTAAAAGAAGTTACTACCTTTCCTACAATTGGCTTGAAGTCGCTTGAAATCTCCACTTGTAAAATCCACAAAAGGAGTGTTTCAAATCTGCTCTGTCTAAAGAAAGTTTCAACTCTGTGAGCTGAATACACACAACACAAAGAAGTTACTGAGAATTCATCTGTCTAGCTTTATATGAAGAAATCCCGTTTCCAACGAAGGCCTCAAAGAGGTCTAATTATCCCCTTGCAGACTTAACAAACAGAGTGTTTCCAAACTGCTCTATGAAAAGAAAGGTTAAACTCTCTGTGTTGAACGCACACATCACAAAGTAGTTTCAGAGAATGATTCTGTCTAGTTTTTATACAAAGATATTTCGATTTCTAAGATTGGCCTCAAATCGCTTGAAATCTCCACTTGCAAATTCCACATAAAGAGTGTGTCCAAACTACTCTGTCTAAAAGAAGTTTTAACTATGTTAGTTGAATACACCCAACACAAAGAAGTTACTGGGAGTTCATCTGTCTTGCAGTATACTGAGAAATCCCGTTTCCAACGAAGGCCTCAAAGTGGTCCAAATATACTCTTGCAAACTTAACAGAGTGTTTCCAAACCACTCTATGAAAACAAAGGTGAAACTCTGTGAGTTGAACGCACACATCACAAAGTAGTTTCTGACAATGATTCTGTCTAGTTTTTAAACGAACATATATCCTTTACAACAATTGGCCTCAAATCGCTTGAAATCTCCACTTGTAAAATCCGCAAAAAGAGTGTTTCAAATCTGCTCTGTCTAAAGAAAGTTTCAACTCTGTGAGCTGAATACACACAACACAAAGAAGTTACTGAGAATTCATCTGTCTAGCTTTATATGAAGAAATCCCGTTTCCAACGAAGGCCTCATAGAGGTCTAATTATCCCCTTGCAGACTTAACAAACAGAGTGTTTCCAAACTGCCCTATTAAAAGAAAGGTTAAACTCTGTTAGTTGAACGCACACATCACAAATAGTTTCTGAGAATGATTCTGTCTAGTTTTTAAAAGAAGATACTTCCTTTCCTACAATTGGCCTGAAGTCGCTTGAAATCTCCACTTGTAAAATCCACAAAAGGAGTGTTTCAAATCTGCTCTGTCTAAAGAAATTTTCAACTCTGTGAGCTGAATACACACAACACAAAGAAGTTACTGAGAATTCATCTGTCTAGCTTTATATGAAGAATTCCCGTTTCCAACGAAGGCCTCAAAGAGGTCTAAATATCCCCTTGCAGACTTAACAAACATAGTGTTTCCAAACTGCTCTTTGAAAAGAAAGGTTAAACTCTGTGAGTTGAACGCACACATCACAAAGTATTTTCTGAGAGTGATTCTGTCTAGTTTTTATAAAAAGATATTTCGATTTCTAAGATTGGCCTCAAATCGCTTTAAATCTCTACTTGCAAATTCCACAAAAAGAGTGTTTCCAAACTGCTCTGTGTAAAGGAAGTTTCAACTCTGTGAGTTGAATACACACAACACAAAGAAGTTACTGGGAGTTCATCTGTCTAGCAATATACTGAGAAAACCCGTATACAAAGAAGGCCTCAAAATGGTCCAAATATCCTCTTCCAAACTTAACAGAGTGTTGCTAAACTGCTCTATGAAAAGAAAGTTGAAACTCTGTGAGTTGAACGCACACATCACAAAGTAGTTTCCGAGAATGATTCTGTCAGGTTTTTATACAAAGGTATTTCGATTTGTAAGATTGGCCTCAAATCGCGTGAAATCACCACTTGCAAATTCCACAAAAAGAGTGTTTCCAAACCACTCTATGAAAACAAAGGTGAATCTCTGTGAGTTGAATGCACACATCACAAAGTAGTTTCTGACAATGATTCTGTCTAGTTTTTAAACGAAGTTATATTCTTTACTACAATTGGCCTCAAATCGCTTGAAATCTCCACTTGTAAAACCCACAAAAACAGTGTTTCAAATCTGCTCTGTCTAAAGAAAGTTTCAACTCTGTGAGCTGAATACACACAACACAAAGAAGTTACTGAGAATTCATCTGTCTAGCTTTATATGAAGAATTCCCGTTTCCAACGAAGGCCTCAAAGAGGTCTAAATATCCCCTTGCAGACTGAACAAACAGAGTGTTTCCAAATTGCTCTTTGAAAAGAAAGGTTAAACTCTGTAAGTTGAACGCACACATCACACAGTAGTTTCTGAGAATGATTCTGTCTAGTTTTTATAAAAAGATATTTCGATTTCTAAGATTGGCCTCAAATCGCTTGGAATCTCCACTTCCAAATTCCACAAAAGAGTGTTTCCAAACTGCTCTGTGTAAAGGAAGTTTCAACTCTGTGAGTTGAATACACACAACACAAAGAAGTTACTGGGAGTTCATCTGTCTAGCAATATACTGAGAAAACCCGTTTCCAAAGAAGGACTCAAAATGGTCCAAATATCCTCTTCCAAACTTCACAGAGTGTTGCTAAACTGCTCTATGAAAAGAAAGGTGAAACTCTGTGAGTTGAACGCACACATCACAAAGAAGATTCTGAGAATGATTCTGTCTAGTTTTTATACAAAGATATTTCGATTTCTAAGATTGGCCTCAAATCGCTTGAAATGTCCACGTGCAAATTCCACAAAGGAGTGTTTCCAAACTGCTCTGTCTAAAGGAAGGTTCAACTGTGTGATTTGAATACACACAACACAAAGAAGTTACTGAGAATTCATCTGTCTAGCTTTATATGAAGAAATCCCGTTTCCAACGAAGGCCTCAAAGAGGTCTAATTATCCCCTTGCAGACTTAACAAACAGAGTGTTTCCAAACTGCTCTATGAAAAGAATGGTTAAACTCTCTGTGTTGAACGCACACATCACAAAGTAGTTTCAGAGAATGATTCTGTCTAGTTTTTATACAAAGATATTTCGATTTCTAAGATTGGCCTCAAATCGCCTGAAATCTCCACTTGCAAATTCCACATAAAGAGTGTTTCCAAACTGCTCTGTCGAAAAGAAGGTTTAACTATGTTAGTTGAATACACACAACACAAAGAAGTTACTGGGAGTTCATCTGTCTAGCAGTATACGGAGAAATCCCGTTTCCAACGAAGGCCTCAAAGTGGTCCAAATATACTCTTGCAAACTTAACAGAGTGTTTCCAAACCAAACTATGAAAACAAAGGTGAAACTCTGTGAGTTGAACGCACACATCACAAAGTATTTTCTGACAATGATTCTGTCTAGTTTTTAAACGAACATATATCCTTTACAACAATTGGCCTCAAATCGCTTGAAATCTCCAATTGTAAAATCCGCAAAAAGAGTGTTTCAAATCTGCTCTGTCTAAAGGAAGGTTCAACTGTGTGAGTTGAATACACACGACACAAAGAAGTTACTGAGAATTCATCAGTCTAGCTTTATATGAAGAAATCCCGTTTACAACGAAGGCCTCAAAGAGGTCTAAATATCCCCTTGCAGACTTAACAAACAGAGTGTTTCCAAACTGCTCTATGAAAAGAAAGGTTCAACACTGTGATTTGAATGCACACATCACAGAGTAGTTTCTGAGAATGATTCTGTCTAGTTTTTAAAAGAAGATACTTCCTTTCCTACAATTGGCCTGAAGTCGCTTGAAATCTCCACTTGTAAAATCCACAAAAAGAGTGTTTCAAATCTGCTCTGTCTATAAAAAGTTTCAATACTGTGAGCTGAATACACACAACACAAAGAAGTTACTGAGAATTCATCTGTCTAGCTTTATACGAAGAATTCCCATTTCCAACGAAGGCCTCAAAGAGGTCTAAATATCCCCTTGCAGACTTAACAAACAGAGTGTTTCCAAACTGCTCTATGAAAACAAAGTTTAAACTCTGTTAGTTGAACGCACACATCACAAAGTAGTTTCAGAGAATGATTCTGTCTAGTTTTTATACAAAGATATTTCGATTTCTAAGATTGGCCTCAAATCGCTTGAAATCACCACTTGCAAATTCCACATAAAGAGTGTTTCCAAACTGCTCTGTCTAAAAGAAGGTTCAACTCTGTGAGTTGAATACACACAACACAAAGAAGTTACTGGGAGTTCATCTGTCTAGCAATATACTGAGAAAACCCGTTTCCAAAGAAGGCCTCAAAATGGTCCAAATATCCTCTTCCAAACTTAACAGAGTGTTGCTAAACTGCTCTACGAAAAGAAAGGTGAAACTCTGTGAGTTGAACGCACACATCACAAAGTAGTTTCTGAGAATGATGCTGTCAGGTTTTTATGCAAAGATATTTCGATTTGTAAGATTGGCCTCAAATCGCTTGAAATGCCCACTTGCAAATTCCACAAAAAGAGTGTTTCCAAACTGCTCTGTCTAAACGAAGGTTCAACTGTGTGAGTTGAATACACACAACACAAAGAAGTTACTGAGAATTCATCTGTCTAGCTTTATATGAAGAAATCCCGTTTCCAACAGAGGCCTCAAAGAGGTCTAATTATACCCTTGCAGACTTAACAAACAGAGTGTTTCCAAACTGCTCTATGAAAAAAAGGTTAAACTATGTGAATTGAACGCACACATCACAAAGTAGTTTCTGAGAATGATTCTGTCTAGTTTTTAAAAGAAGATACTACCTTTCCTACAATTGGCCTGAAGTCGCTTGAAATCTCCACTTGTAAAACCCACAAAAAGAGTGTTTCAAATCTGCTCTGTCTAAAGAAAGTTTCAACTCTGTCAGCTGAATACACACAACACAAAGAAGTTACTGAGAATTCATCTGTATAACTTTATATGAAGAATTCCCGTTTCCAACGAAGGCCTCAAAGTGGTCTAAATATCCCCTTGCACACTTAACAAACAGTGTGTTTCCAAACTGCTCTTTGAAAAGAAAGTTTAAACTCTGTTAGTTGAACGCACACATCACAAATAGTTTCTAAGAATGATTCTGTCTAGTTTTTAAAAGAAGATACTTCCTTTCCTACAATTGGCCGGAAGTCGCTTGAAATCTCCACTTGTAAAATCCACAAAAAGAGAGTTTCAAATCTGCTTTGTCTAAAGAAATTTTCAACTCTGTGACCTGAATACACACAACACAAAGAAGTTACTGAGAATTCATCTGTCTAGCTTTATATGAAGAATTCCCGTTTCCAACGAAGGCCTCAAAAGGGTCCAAATATCCTCTTCCAAACTTAACAGAGTGTTGCTAAACTGCTCTATGAAAAGAAAGGTTAAAGTCTGTGAGTTGAAGGCACACATCACAAAGTAGTTTCTGAGAATGATTCTGTCTAGTTTTTATACAAAGATATTTCGATTTGTAAGATAGGCCTCAAATCGCTTGAAATCTCCACTTGCAAATTCCACAAAAAGAGTGTTTCCAAACTGCTCTGTGTAAAGGAAGTTTCAACTCTGTGAGTTGAATACACACAACACAAAGCAGTTACTGGGAGTTCATCTGTCTAACTTTATATGAATAATTCCCGTTTCCAACGAAGGCCTCAAAGAGGTCCAAATATACTCTTGCAAACTTAACAGAGTGTTTCCAAACCAAACTATGACAACAAAGGTGAAACTCTGTGAGTTGAACGCACACATCACAAAGTAGTTTCTGACAATGATTCTGTCTAGTTTTTAAACGAACATATATCCTTTACAACAATTGGCCTCAAATCGCTTGAAATCTCCACTTGTAAAATCCGCAAAAAGAGTGTTTCAAATCTGCTCTGTCTAAAGGAAGGTTCAATTGTGTGAGATGAATACACACAACACAAAGAAGTTACTGAGAATTCATCAGTCTAGCTTTATATGAAGAAATCCCGTTTCCAACGAAGGCCTCAAAGAGGTCTAAATATCCCCTTGCAGACTTAACAAACAGAGTGTTTCCAAACTGCTCTATGAAAAGAAACGTTCAACACTGTGATTTGAATGCACACATCACAGAGTAGTTTCTGAGAATGATTCTGTCTAGTTTTTAAAAGAAGATACTTCCTTTCCTACAATTGGCCTGAAGTCGCTTGAAATCTCCACTTGTAAAATCCACAAAAAGAGTGTTTCAAATCTGCTCTGTCTATAAAAAGTTTCAATACTGTGAGCTGAATACACACAACACAAAGAAGTTACTGAGAATTCATCTGTCTAGCTTTATACGAAGAATTCCCATTTCCAACGAAGGCCTCAAAGAGGTCTAAATATCCCCTTGCAGACTTAACAAACAGAGTGTTTCCAAACTGCTCTATGAAAACAAAGTTTAAACTCTGTTAGTTGAACGCACACATCACAAAGTAGTTTCAGAGAATGATTCTGTCTAGTTTTTATACAAAGATATTTCGATTTCTAAGATTGGCCTCAAATCGCTTGAAATCTCCACTTGCAAATTCCACATAAAGAGTGTTTCCAAACTGCTCTGTCTAAAAGACGGTTCAACTCTGTGAGTTGAATACACACAACACAAAGAAGTTACTGGGAGTTCATCTGTCTAGCAATATACTGAGAAAACCCGTTTCCAAAGAAGGCCTCAAAATGGTCCAAATATCCTCTTCCAAACTTAACAGAGTGTTGCTAAACTGCTCTATGAAAAGAAAGGTGAAACTCTGTGAGTTGAACGCACACATCACAAAGTAGTTCCTGGAATGATGCTGTCAGGTTTTTATGCAAAGATATTTCGATTTGTAAGATTGGCCTCAAATCGCTTGAAATGCCCACTTGCAAATTCCACAAAAAGAGTGTTTCCAAACTGCTCTGTCTAAACGAAGGTTCAACTGTGTGAGTTGAATACACACAACACAAAGAAGTTACTGAGAATTCATCTGTCTAGCTTTATATGAAGAAATCCCGTTTCCAACAGAGGCCTCAAAGAGGTCTAATTATACCCTTGCAGACTTAACAAACAGAGTGTTTCCAAACTGCTCTATGAAAAAAAGGTTAAACTATGTGAATTGAACGCACACATCACAAAGTAGTTTCTGAGAATGATTCTGTCTAGTTTTAAAAAGAAGATACTACCTTTCCTACAATTGGCCTGAAGTCGCTTGAAATCTCCATTGTAAATCCCACAAAAAGATTGTTTCAAATCTGCTCTGTCTAAAGAAAGTTTCAACTCTGTGAGCTGAATACACACAACACAAAGAAGTTACTGAGAATTCATCTGTCTAACTTTATATGAAGAATTCCCGTTTCCAACGAAGGCCTCAAAGAGGTCTAAATATCCCCTTGCACACTTAACAAACAGTGTGTTTCCAAACTGCTCTTTGAAAAGAAAGGTTAAACTCTGTTAGTTGAACGCACACATCACAAATAGTTTTTGAGAATGATTCTATCTAGTTTTTAAATGAAGATACTTCCTTTCCTATAATTGCCCTGAAGTCGCTTGAAATCTCCACTTGTGAAATCCACAAAAAGAGTGTTTCAAATCTGCTCTGTGTAAAGGAAGTTTCAACTCTGTGAGTTGAATACACACAACACAAAGAAGTTACTGGGACTTCATCTGTCTACCAATATACTGAGAAGACCCGTTTCCAAAGAAGGCCTCAAAGTGGTCCAAATATCCTCTTCCAAACTTAACAGAGTGTTGCTAAACTGCTCTATGAAAAGAAAGGTGAAACTCTGTGAGTTGAACGCACACATCACAAAGTAGTTTCTGAGAATGATTCTGTCTAGTTTTTATACAAAGATATTTCGATTTGTAAGATTGGCCTCAAATCGCTTGAAATCTCCACTTGCAAATTCCACAAAAAGAGTGTTTCCAAACTGCTCTGTTTAAAGTAAGGTGCAACTGTGTGAGTTGAATACACACAACACAAAGAAGTTACTGAGAATTCATCTGTCTAGCTTTATATGAAGAAATCCCCTTTCCAACGAAGGCCTCAAAGAGGTCTAATTATCCCCTTGCAGACTTAACAAACAGAGTGTTTCCAAACTGCTCTATGAAAAGAATGGTTAAACTCTCTGTGTTGAACGCACACATCACAAAGTAGTTTCTGAGAATGATTCTGTCTAGTTTTTATACAAAGATATTTCGATTTCTAAGATTGGCCTCAAATCGCCTGAAATCTCCACTTGCAAATTCCACATAAAGAGTGTTTCCAAACTGCTCTGTCGAAAAGAAGGTTTAACTATGTTAGTTGAATACACACAACACAAAGAAGTTACTGGGAGTTCATCTGTCTAGCAGTATACTGAGAAATCCCGTTTCCAACGAAGGCCTCAAAGTGGTCCAAATATACTCTTGCAAACTTAACAGAGTGTTTCCAAACCAATCTATGAAAACAAAGGTGAAACTCTGTGAGTTGAACGCACACATCACAAAGTAGTTTCTGACAATGATTCTGTCTAGTTTTTAAACGAACATATATCCTTTACAACAATTGGCCTCAAATCGCTTGAAATCTCCACTTGTAAAATCCGCAAAAAGAGTGTTTCAAATCTGCTCTGTCTAAAGGAAGGTTCAACTGTGTGAGTTGAATACACACAACACAAAGAAGTTACTGAGAATTCATCAGTCTAGCTTTATATGAAGAAATCCCGTTTCCAACGAAGGCCTCAAAGAGGTCTAAATATCCCCTTGCAGACTTAACAAACAGAGTGTTTCCAAACTGCTCTATGAAAAGAAAGGTTCAACACTGTGATTTGAATGCACACATCACAGAGTAGTTTCTGAGAATGATTCTGTCTAGTTTTTAAAAGATGATACTTCCTTTCCTACAATTGGCCTGAAGTCGCTTGAAATCTCCACTTGTAAAATCCACAAAAAGAGTGTTTCAAATCTGCTCTGTCTATAAAAAGTTTCAATACTGTGAGCTGAATACACACAACACAAAGAAGTTACTGAGAATTCATCTGTCTAGCTTTATATGAAGAATTCCCATTTCCAACGAAGGCCTCAAAGAGGTCTAAATATCCCCTTGCAGACTTAACAAACAGAGTGTTTCCAAACTGCTCTATGAAAACAAAGTTTAAACTCTGTTAGTTGAACGCACACATCACAAAGTAGTTTCAGAGAATGATTCTGTCTAGTTTTTATACAAAGATATTTCGATTTCTAAGATTGGCCTCAAATCGCTTGAAATCTCCACTTGCAAATTCCACATAAAGAGTGTTTCCAAACTGCTCTGTCGAAAAGAAGGTTCAACTCTGTGAGTTGAATACACACAACACAAAGAAGTTACTGGGAGTTCATCTGTCTAGCAAAATACTGAGAAAACCCGTTTCCAAAGAAGGCCTCAAAATGGTCCAAATATCCTCTTCCAGACTTAACAGATTGTTGCTAAACTGCTCTATGAAAAGAAAGGTGAAACTCTGTGAGTTGAACGCACACATCACAAAGTAGTTTCTGAGAATGATGCTGTCAGGTTTTTATGCAAAGATATTTCGATTTGTAAGATTGGCCTCAAATCGCTTGAAATGCCCACTTGCAAATTCCACAAAAAGAGTGTTTCCAAACTGCTCTGTCTAAAGGAAGGTTCAACTGTGTGAGTTGAATACACACAACACAAAGAAGTTACTGAGAATTCATCTGTCTAGCTTTATATGAAGAAATCCCGTTTCCAACGGAGGCCTCAAAGAAGTCTAATTATACCCTTGCAGACTTAACAAACAGAGTGTTTCCAAACTGCTCTATGAAAAAAAGTTTAAACTATGTGAATTGAACGCACACATCACAAAGTAGTTTCTGAGAATGATTCTGTCTAGTTTTTAAAAGAAGATACTACCTTTCCTACAATTGGCCTGAAGTCGCTTGAAATTTCCACTTGTAAAACCCACAAAAAGAGTGTTTCAAATCTGCTCTGTCTAAAGAAAGTTTCAACTCTGTCAGCTGAATACACACAACACAAAGAAGTTACTGAGAATTCATCTGTCTAACTTTATATGAAGAATTCCCGTTTCCAACGAAGGCCTCAAAGAGGTCTAAATATCCCCTTGCACACTTAACACACAGTGTGTTTCCAAACTGCTCTTTGAAAAGAAAGGTTAAACTCTGTTAGTTGAACGCACTCATCACAAATAGTTTCTGAGAATGATTCTGTCTAGTTTTTAAAAGAAGATACTTCCTTTCCTACAATTGGCCTGAAGTCGCTTGAAATCTCCACTTGTAAAATCCACAAAAAGAGAGTTTCAAATCTGCTCTGTCTAAAGAAATTTTCAACTCTGTGACCTGAATACACACAACACAAAGAAGTTACTGAGAATTCATCTGTCTAGCTTTATATGAAGAATTCCCGTTTCCAACGAAGGCCTCAAAAGGGTCCAAATATCCTCTTCCAAACTTAACAGAGTGTTGCTAAACTGCTCTATGAAAAGAAAGGTTAAAGTCTGTGAGTTGAAGGCACACATCACAAAGTAGTTTCTGAGAATGATTCTGTCTAGTTTTTATACAAAGATATTTCGATTTGTAAGATAGGCCTCAAATCGCTTGAAATCTCCACTTGCAAATTCCACAAAAAGAGTGTTTCCAAACTGCTCTGTGTAAAGGAAGTTTCAACTCTGTGAGTTGAATACACACAACACAAAGCAGTTACTGGGAGTTCATCTGTCTAACTTTATATGAATAATTCCCGTTTCCAACGAAGGCCTCAAAGAGGTCCAAATATACTCTTGCAAACTTAACAGAGTGTTTCCAAACCAAACTATGACAACAAAGGTGAAACTCTGTGAGTTGAACGCACACATCACAAAGTAGTTTCTGACAATGATTCTGTCTAGTTTTTAAACGAACATATATCCTTTACAACAATTGGCCTCAAATCGCTTGAAATCTCTACTTGTAAAATCCGCAAAAAGAGTGTTTCAAATCTGCTCTGTCTAAAGGAAGGTTCAATTGTGTGAGTTGAATACACACAACACAAAGAAGTTACTGAGAATTCATCAGTCTAGCTTTATATGAAGAAATCCCGTTTCCAACGAAGGCCTCAAAGAGGTCTAAATATCCCCTTGCAGACTTAACAAACAGAGTGTTTCCAAACTGCTCTATGAAAAGAAACGTTCAACACTGTGATTTGAATGCACACATCACAGAGTAGTTTCTGAGAATGATTCTGTCTAGTTTTTAAAAGAAGATACTTCCTTTCCTACAATTGGCCTGAAGTCGCTTGAAATCTCCACTTGTAAAATCCACAAAAAGAGTGTTTCAAATCTGCTCTGTCTATAAAAAGTTTCAATACTGTGAGCTGAATACACACAACACAAAGAAGTTACTGAGAATTCATCTGTCTAGCTTTATACGAAGAATTCCCATTTCCAACGAAGGCCTCAAAGAGGTCTAAATATCCCCTTGCAGACTTAACAAACAGAGTGTTTCCAAACTGCTCTATGAAAACAAAGTTTAAACTCTGTTAGTTGAACGCACACATCACAAAGTAGTTTCAGAGAATGATTCTGTCTAGTTTTTATACAAAGATATTTCGATTTCTAAGATTGGCCTCAAATCGCTTGAAATATCCACTTGCAAATTCCACATAAAGAGTGTTTCCAAACTGCTCTGTCTAAAAGACGGTTCAACTCTGTGAGTTGAATACACACAACACAAAGAAGTTACTGGGAGTTCATCTGTCTAGCAATATACTGAGAAAACCCGTTTCCAAAGAAGGCCTCAAAATGGTCCAAATATCCTCTTCCAAACTTAACAGAGTGTTGCTAAACTGCTCTATGAAAAGAAAGGTGAAACTCTGTGAGTTGAACGCACACATCACAAAGTAGTTCCTGGAATGATGCTGTCAGGTTTTTATGCAAAGATATTTCGATTTGTAAGATTGGCCTCAAATCGCTTGAAATGCCCACTTGCAAATTCCACAAAAAGAGTGTTTCCAAACTGCTCTGTCTAAACGAAGGTTCAACTGTGTGAGTTGAATACACACAACACAAAGAAGTTACTGAGAATTCATCTGTCTAGCTTTATATGAAGAAATCCCGTTTCCAACAGAGGCCTCAAAGAGGTCTAATTATACCCTTGCAGACTTAACAAACAGAGTGTTTCCAAACTGCTCTATGAAAAAAAGGTTAAACTATGTGAATTGAACGCACACATCACAAAGTAGTTTCTGAGAATGATTCTGTCTAGTTTTAAAAAGAAGATACTACCTTTCCTACAATTGGCCTGAAGTCGCTTGAAATCTCCATTGTAAATCCCACAAAAAGAGTGTTTCAAATCTGCTCTGTCTAAAGAAAGTTTCAACTCTGTGAGCTGAATACACACAACACAAAGAAGTTAATGAGAATTCATCTGTCTAATTTATATGAAGAATTCCCGTTTCCAACGAAGGCCTCAAAGAGGTCTAAATATCCCCTTGCACACTTAACAAACAGTGTGTTTCCAAACTGCTCTTTGAAAAGAAAGGTTAAACTCTGTTAGTTGAACGCACACATCACAAATAGTTTTTGAGAATGATTCTATCTAGTTTTTAAATGAAGATACTTCCTTTCCTATAATTGCCCTGAAGTCGCTTGAAATCTCCACTTGTGAAATCCACAAAAAGAGTGTTTCAAATCTGCTCTGTGTAAAGGAAGTTTCAACTCTGTGAGTTGAATACACACAACACAAAGAAGTTACTGGGACTTCATCTGTCTACCAATATACTGAGAAGACCCGTTTCCAAAGAAGGCCTCAAAGTGGTCCAAATATCCTCTTCCAAACTTAACAGAGTGTTGCTAAACTGCTCTATGAAAAGAAAGGTGAAACTCTGTGAGTTGAACGCACACATCACAAAGTAGTTTCTGAGAATGATTCTGTCTAGTTTTTATACAAAGATATTTCGATTTGTAAGATTGGCCTCAAATCGCTTGAAATCTCCACTTGCAAATTCCACAAAAAGAGTGTTTCCAAACTGCTCTGTTTAAAGTAAGGTGCAACTGTGTGAGTTGAATACACACAACACAAAGAAGTTACTGAGAATTCATCTGTCTAGCTTTATATGAAGAAATCCCCTTTCCAACGAAGGCCTCAAAGAGGTCTAATTATCCCCTTGCAGACTTAACAAACAGAGTGTTTCCAAACTGCTCTATGAAAAGAATGGTTAAACTCTCTGTGTTGAACGCACACATCACAAAGTAGTTTCAGAGAATGATTCTGTCTAGTTTTTATACAAAGATATTTCGATTTCTAAGATTGGCCTCAAATCGCCTGAAATCTCCACTTGCAAATTCCACATAAAGAGTGTTTCCAAACTGCTCTGTCGAAAAGAAGGTTTAACTATGTTAGTTGAATACACACAACACAAAGAAGTTACTGGGAGTTCATCTGTCTAGCAGTATACTGAGAAATCCCGTTTCCAACGAAGGCCTCAAAGTGGTCCAAATATACTCTTGCAAACTTAACAGAGTGTTTCCAAACCAATCTATGAAAACAAAGGTGAAACTCTGTGAGTTGATCGCACACATCACAAAGTAGTTTCTGACAATGATTCTGTCTAGTTTTTAAACGAACATATATCCTTTACAACAATTGGCCTCAAATCGCTTGAAATCTCCACTTGTAAAATCCGCAAAAAGAGTGTTTCAAATCTGCTCTGTCTAAAGGAAGGTTCAACTGTGTGAGTTGAATACACACAACACAAAGAAGTTACTGAGAATTCATCAGTCTAGCTTTATATGAAGAAATCCCGTTTCCAACGAAGGCCTCAAAGAGGTCTAAATATCCCCTTGCAGACTTAACAAACAGAGTGTTTCCAAACTGCTCTATGAAAAGAAAGGTTCAACACTGTGATTTGAATGCACACATCACAGAGTAGTTTCTGAGAATGATTCTGTCTAGTTTTTAAAAGAAGATACTTCCTTTCCTACAATTGGCCTGAAGTCGCTTGAAATCTCCACTTGTAAAATCCACAAAAAGAGTGTTTCAAATCTGCTCTGTCTATAAAAAGTTTCAATACTGTGAGCTGAATACACACAACACAAAGAAGTTACTGAGAATTCATCTGTCTAGCTTTATATGAAGAATTCCCATTTCCAACGAAGGCCTCAAAGAGGTCTAAATATCCCCTTGCAGACTTAACAAACAGAGTGTTTCCAAACTGCTCTATGAAAACAAAGTTTAAACTCTGTTAGTTGAACGCACACATCACAAAGTAGTTTCAGAGAATGATTCTGTCTAGTTTTTATACAAAGATATTTCGATTTCTAAGATTGGCCTCAAATCGCTTGAAATCTCCACTTGCAAATTCCACATAAAGAGTGTTTCCAAACTGCTCTGTCTAAAAGAAGGTTCAACTCTGTGAGTTGAATACACACAACACAAAGAAGTTACTGGGAGTTCATCTGTCTAGCAAAATACTGAGAAAACCCGTTTCCAAAGAAGGCCTCAAAATGGTCCAAATATACTCTTCCAGACTTAACAGATTGTTGCTAAACTGCTCTATGAAAAGAAAGGTGAAACTCTGTGAGTTGAACGCACACATCACAAAGTAGTTTCTGAGAATGATGCTGTCAGGTTTTTATGCAAAGATATTTCGATTTGTAAGATTGGCCTCAAATCGCTTGAAATGCCCACTTGCAAATTCCACAAAAAGAGTGTTTCCAAACTGCTCTGTCTAAAGGAAGGTTCAACTGTGTGAGTTGAATACACACAACACAAAGAAGTTACTGAGAATTCATCTGTCTAGCTTTATATGAAGAAATCCCGTTTCCAACGGAGGCCTCAAAGAAGTCTAATTATACCCTTGCAGACTTAACAAACAGAGTGTTTCCAAACTGCTCTATGAAAAAAAGTTTAAACTATGTGAATTGAACGCACACATCACAAAGTAGTTTCTGAGAATGATTCTGTCTAGTTTTTAAAAGAAGATACTACCTTTCCTACAATTGGCCTGAAGTCGCTTGAAATTTCCACTTGTAAAACCCACAAAAAGAGTGTTTCAAATCTGCTCTGTCTAAAGAAAGTTTCAACTCTGTCAGCTGAATACACACAACACAAAGAAGTTACTGAGAATTCATCTGTCTAACTTTATATGAAGAATTCCCGTTTCCAACGAAGGCCTCAAAGAGGTCTAAATATCCCCTTGCACACTTAACACACAGTGTGTTTCCAAACTGCTCTTTGAAAAGAAAGGTTAAACTCTGTTAGTTGAACGCACTCATCACAAATAGTTTCTGAGAATGATTCTGTCTAGTTTTTAAAAGAAGATACTTCCTTTCCTACAATTGGCCTGAAGTCGCTTGAAATCTCCACTTGTAAAATCCACAAAAAGAGAGTTTCAAATCTGCTCTGTCTAAAGAAATTTTCAACTCTGTGACCTGAATACACACAACACAAAGAAGTTACTGAGAATTCATCTGTCTAGCTTTATATGAAGAATTCCCGTTTCCAACGAAGGCCTCAAAAGGGTCCAAATATCCTCTTCCAAACTTAACAGAGTGTTGCTAAACTGCTTTTTGAAAAGAAAGGTTAAAGTCTGTGAGTTGAAGGCACACATCACAAAGTAGTTTCTGAGAATGATTCTGTCTAGTTTTTATACAAAGATATATCGATTTCTAAGATTGGCCTCAAATCGCTTGAAGTCTCCACTTGCAAATTCCACAAATAGAGTGTTTCCAAACTGCTCTGTCTAAAGGAAGGTTCAACTGTGTGAGTTGAATACACACAACACAAAGAAGTTACTGAGAATTCATCTGTCTAGCTTTATATGAAGAAATCCCGTTTCCAACGAAGGCCTCAAAGAGGTCTAATTATCCCCTTGCAGACTTAACAAACAGAGTGTTTCCAAACTGCTCTATGAAAAGAAACGTTAAACTCTGTGAGTTGAACGCACACATCACAAAGTAGTTTCTGAGAATGATTCTGTCTAGTTTTTAAAAGAAGATACTACCTTTCCTACAATTGGCCTGAAGTCGCTTGAAATCTCCACTTGTAAAATCCACAAAAAGAGTGTTTCAAATCTGCTCTGTCTAAAGAAAGTTTCAACTCTGTGAGCTGAATACACACAACACAAAGAAGTTACTGAGAATTCATCTGTCTAGCTTTATATGAAGAATACCCGTTTCCAACAAAGGCCTCAAAGAGGTCTAAATATCCCCTTGCAGACTTAACAAACAGAGTGTTTCCAAACTGCTCTTTGAAAAGAAAGGTTAAACTCTGTTAGTTGGACGCACACTTCACAAATAGTTTTTCAGAATGATTCTATCTAGTTTTTAAAAGAAGATACTTCCTTTCCTATAATTGCCCTGAAGTCGCTTGAAATCTCCACTTGTGAAATCCACAAAAAGAGTGTTTCAAATCTGCTCTGTGTAAAGGAAGTTTCAACTCTGTGAGTTGAATACACACATCACAAAGAAGTTACTGGGAGTTCATCTGTCTACCAATATACTGAGAAGACCCATTTCCAAGGAAGGCCTCAAAGTGGTCCAAATATCCTCTTCCAAACTTAACAGAGTGTTGCTAAACTGCTCTATGAAAAGAAAGGTGAAACTCTGTGAGTTGAACGCACACATCGCAAAGTAGTTTCAGAGAATGATTCTGTCTAGTTTTTATACAAAGATATTTCGATTTCTAAGATTGGCCTCAAATCGCTTGAAATCTCCACTTGCAAATTCCACAAAAAGAGTGTTTCCAAACTGCTCTGTTTAAAGGAAGGTGCAACTGTGTGAGTTGAATACACACAACACAAAGAAGTTACTGAGAATTCATCTGTCTAACTTTATATGAAGAATTCCCGTTTCCAACGAAGGCCTCAAAGAGGTCTAAATATCCCCTTGCACACTTAACACACAGTGTGTTTCCAAACTGCTCTTTGAAAAGAAAGGTTAAACTCTGTTAGTTGAACGCACTCATCACAAATAGTTTCTGAGAATGATTCTGTCTAGTTTTTAAAAGAAGATACTTCCTTTCCTACAATTGGCCTGAAGTCGCTTGAAATCTCCACTTGTAAAATCCACAAAAAGAGAGTTTCAAATCTGCTCTGTCTAAAGAAATTTTCAACTCTGTGACCTGAATACACACAACACAAAGAAGTTACTGAGAATTCATCTGTCTAGCTTTATATGAAGAATTCCCGTTTCCAACGAAGGCCTCAAAAGGGTCCAAATATCCTCTTCCAAACTTAACAGAGTGTTGCTAAACTGCTCTATGAAAAGAAAGGTTAAAGTCTGTGAGTTGAAGGCACACATCACAAAGTAGTTTCTGAGAATGATTCTGTCTAGTTTTTATACAAAGATATTTCGATTTGTAAGATAGGCCTCAAATCGCTTGAAATCTCCACTTGCAAATTCCACAAAAAGAGTGTTTCCAAACTGCTCTGTGTAAAGGAAGTTTCAACTCTGTGAGTTGAATACACACAACACAAAGCAGTTACTGGGAGTTCATCTGTCTAACTTTATATGAATAATTCCCGTTTCCAACGAAGGCCTCAAAGAGGTCCAAATATACTCTTGCAAACTTAACAGAGTGTTTCCAAACCAAACTATGACAACAAAGGTGAAACTCTGTGAGTTGAACGCACACATCACAAAGTAGTTTCTGACAATGATTCTGTCTAGTTTTTAAACGAACATATATCCTTTACAACAATTGGCCTCAAATCGCTTGAAATCTCTACTTGTAAAATCCGCAAAAAGAGTGTTTCAAATCTGCTCTGTCTAAAGGAAGGTTCAATTGTGTGAGTTGAATACACACAACACAAAGAAGTTACTGAGAATTCATCAGTCTAGCTTTATATGAAGAAATCCCGTTTCCAACGAAGGCCTCAAAGAGGTCTAAATATCCCCTTGCAGACTTAACAAACAGAGTGTTTCCAAACTGCTCTATGAAAAGAAACGTTCAACACTGTGATTTGAATGCACACATCACAGAGTAGTTTCTGAGAATGATTCTGTCTAGTTTTTAAAAGAAGATACTTCCTTTCCTACAATTGGCCTGAAGTCGCTTGAAATCTCCACTTGTAAAATCCACAAAAAGAGTGTTTCAAATCTGCTCTGTCTATAAAAAGTTTCAATACTGTGAGCTGAATACACACAACACAAAGAAGTTACTGAGAATTCATCTGTCTAGCTTTATACGAAGAATTCCCATTTCCAACGAAGGCCTCAAAGAGGTCTAAATATCCCCTTGCAGACTTAACAAACAGAGTGTTTCCAAACTGCTCTATGAAAACAAAGTTTAAACTCTGTTAGTTGAACGCACACATCACAAAGTAGTTTCAGAGAATGATTCTGTCTAGTTTTTATACAAAGATATTTCGATTTCTAAGATTGGCCTCAAATCGCTTGAAATCTCCACTTGCAAATTCCACATAAAGAGTGTTTCCAAACTGCTCTGTCTAAAAGACGGTTCAACTCTGTGAGTTGAATACACACAACACAAAGAAGTTACTGGGAGTTCATCTGTCTAGCAATATACTGAGAAAACCCGTTTCCAAAGAAGGCCTCAAAATGGTCCAAATATCCTCTTCCAAACTTAACAGAGTGTTGCTAAACTGCTCTATGAAAAGAAAGGTGAAACTCTGTGAGTTGAACGCACACATCACAAAGTAGTTCCTGGAATGATGCTGTCAGGTTTTTATGCAAAGATATTTCGATTTGTAAGATTGGCCTCAAATCGCTTGAAATGCCCACTTGCAAATTCCACAAAAAGAGTGTTTCCAAACTGCTCTGTCTAAACGAAGGTTCAACTGTGTGAGTTGAATACACACAACACAAAGAAGTTACTGAGAATTCATCTGTCTAGCTTTATATGAAGAAATCCCGTTTCCAACAGAGGCCTCAAAGAGGTCTAATTATACCCTTGCAGACTTAACAAACAGAGTGTTTCCAAACTGCTCTATGAAAAAAAGGTTAAACTATGTGAATTGAACGCACACATCACAAAGTAGTTTCTGAGAATGATTCTGTCTAGTTTTAAAAAGAAGATACTACCTTTCCTACAATTGGCCTGAAGTCGCTTGAAATCTCCATTGTAAATCCCACAAAAAGAGTGTTTCAAATCTGCTCTGTCTAAAGAAAGTTTCAACTCTGTGAGCTGAATACACACAACACAAAGAAGTTACTGAGAATTCATCTGTCTAATTTATATGAAGAATTCCCGTTTCCAACGAAGGCCTCAAAGAGGTCTAAATATCCCCTTGCACACTTAACAAACAGTGTGTTTCCAAACTGCTCTTTGAAAAGAAAGGTTAAACTCTGTTAGTTGAACGCACACATCACAAATAGTTTTTGAGAATGATTCTATCTAGTTTTTAAATGAAGATACTTCCTTTCCTATAATTGCCCTGAAGTCGCTTGAAATCTCCACTTGTGAAATCCACAAAAAGAGTGTTTCAAATCTGCTCTGTGTAAAGGAAGTTTCAACTCTGTGAGTTGAATACACACAACACAAAGAAGTTACTGGGACTTCATCTGTCTACCAATATACTGAGAAGACCCGTTTCCAAAGAAGGCCTCAAAGTGGTCCAAATATCCTCTTCCAAACTTAACAGAGTGTTGCTAAACTGCTCTATGAAAAGAAAGGTGAAACTCTGTGAGTTGAACGCACACATCACAAAGTAGTTTCTGAGAATGATTCTGTCTAGTTTTTATACAAAGATATTTCGATTTGTAAGATTGGCCTCAAATCGCTTGAAATCTCCACTTGCAAATTCCACAAAAAGAGTGTTTCCAAACTGCTCTGTTTAAAGGAAGGTGCAACTGTGTGAGTTGAATACACACAACACAAAGAAGTTACTGAGAATTCATCTGTCTAGCTTTATATGAAGAAATCCCCTTTCCAACGAAGGCCTCAAAGAGGTCTAATTATCCCCTTGCAGACTTAACAAACAGAGTGTTTCCAAACTGCTCTATGAAAAGAATGGTTAAACTCTCTGTGTTGAACGCACACATCACAAAGTAGTTTCAGAGAATGATTCTGTCTAGTTTTTATACAAAGATATTTCGATTTCTAAGATTGGCCTCAAATCGCCTGAAATCTCCACTTGCAAATTCCACATAAAGAGTGTTTCCAAACTGCTCTGTCGAAAAGAAGGTTTAACTATGTTAGTTGAATACACACAACACAAAGAAGTTACTGGGAGTTCATCTGTCTAGCAGTATACTGAGAAATCCCGTTTCCAACGAAGGCCTCAAAGTGGTCCAAATATACTCTTGCAAACTTAACAGAGTGTTTCCAAACCAATCTATGAAAACAAAGGTGAAACTCTGTGAGTTGAACGCACACATCACAAAGTAGTTTCTGACAATGATTCTGTCTAGTTTTTAAACGAACATATATCCTTTACAACAATTGGCCTCAAATCGCTTGAAATCTCCACTTGTAAAATCCGCAAAAAGAGTGTTTCAAATCTGCTCTGTCTAAAGGAAGGTTCAACTGTGTGAGTTGAATACACACAACACAAAGAAGTTACTGAGAATTCATCAGTCTAGCTTTATATGAAGAAATCCCGTTTCCAACGAAGGCCTCAAAGAGGTCTAAATATCCCCTTGCAGACTTAACAAACAGAGTGTTTCCAAACTGCTCTATGAAAAGAAAGGTTCAACACTGTGATTTGAATGCACACATCACAGAGTAGTTTCTGAGAATGATTCTGTCTAGTTTTTAAAAGAAGATACTTCCTTTCCTACAATTGGCCTGAAGTCGCTTGAAATCTCCACTTGTAAAATCCACAAAAAGAGTGTTTCAAATCTGCTCTGTCTATAAAAAGTTTCAATACTGTGAGCTGAATACACACAACACAAAGAAGTTACTGAGAATTCATCTGTCTAGCTTTATATGAAGAATTCCCATTTCCAACGAAGGCCTCAAAGAGGTCTAAATATCCCCTTGCAGACTTAACAAACAGAGTGTTTCCAAACTGCTCTATGAAAACAAAGTTTAAACTCTGTTAGTTGAACGCACACATCACAAAGTAGTTTCAGAGAATGATTCTGTCTAGTTTTTATACAAAGATATTTCGATTTCTAAGATTGGCCTCAAATCGCTTGAAATCTCCACTTGCAAATTCCACATAAAGAGTGTTTCCAAACTGCTCTGTCTAAAAGAAGGTTCAACTCTGTGAGTTGAATACACACAACACAAAGAAGTTACTGGGAGTTCATCTGTCTAGCAAAATACTGAGAAAACCCGTTTCCAAAGAAGGCCTCAAAATGGTCCAAATATACTCTTCCAGACTTAACAGATTGTTGCTAAACTGCTCTATGAAAAGAAAGGTGAAACTCTGTGAGTTGAACGCACACATCACAAAGTAGTTTCTGAGAATGATGCTGTCAGGTTTTTATGCAAAGATATTTCGATTTGTAAGATTGGCCTCAAATCGCTTGAAATGCCCACTTGCAAATTCCACAAAAAGAGTGTTTCCAAACTGCTCTGTCTAAAGGAAGGTTCAACTGTGTGAGTTGAATACACACAACACAAAGAAGTTACTGAGAATTCATCTGTCTAGCTTTATATGAAGAAATCCCGTTTCCAACGGAGGCCTCAAAGAAGTCTAATTATACCCTTGCAGACTTAACAAACAGAGTGTTTCCAAACTGCTCTATGAAAAAAAGTTTAAACTATGTGAATTGAACGCACACATCACAAAGTAGTTTCTGAGAATGATTCTGTCTAGTTTTTAAAAGAAGATACTACCTTTCCTACAATTGGCCTGAAGTCGCTTGAAATTTCCACTTGTAAAACCCACAAAAAGTGTGTTTCAAATCTGCTCTGTCTAAAGAAAGTTTCAACTCTGTCAGCTGAATACACACAACACAAAGAAGTTACTGAGAATTCATCTGTCTAACTTTATATGAAGAATTCCCGTTTCCAACGAAGGCCTCAAAGAGGTCTAAATATCCCCTTGCACACTTAACACACAGTGTGTTTCCAAACTGCTCTTTGAAAAGAAAGGTTAAACTCTGTTAGTTGAACGCACTCATCACAAATAGTTTCTGAGAATGATTCTGTCTAGTTTTTAAAAGAAGATACTTCCTTTCCTACAATTGGCCTGAAGTCGCTTGAAATCTCCACTTGTAAAATCCACAAAAAGAGAGTTTCAAATCTGCTCTGTCTAAAGAAATTTTCAACTCTGTGACCTGAATACACACAACACAAAGAAGTTACTGAGAATTCATCTGTCTAGCTTTATATGAAGAATTCCCGTTTCCAACGAAGGCCTCAAAAGGGTCCAAATATCCTCTTCCAAACTTAACAGAGTGTTGCTAAACTGCTTTTTGAAAAGAAAGGTTAAAGTCTGTGAGTTGAAGGCACACATCACAAAGTAGTTTCTGAGAATGATTCTGTCTAGTTTTTATACAAAGATATATCGATTTCTAAGATTGGCCTCAAATCGCTTGAAGTCTCCACTTGCAAATTCCACAAATAGAGTGTTTCCAAACTGCTCTGTCTAAAGGAAGGTTCAACTGTGTGAGTTGAATACACACAACACAAAGAAGTTACTGAGAATTCATCTGTCTAGCTTTATATGAAGAAATCCCGTTTCCAACGAAGGCCTCAAAGAGGTCTAATTATCCCCTTGCAGACTTAACAAACAGAGTGTTTCCAAACTGCTCTATGAAAAGAAACGTTAAACTCTGTGAGTTGAACGCACACATCACAAAGTAGTTTCTGAGAATGATTCTGTCTAGTTTTTAAAAGAAGATACTACCTTTCCTACAATTGGCCTGAAGTCGCTTGAAATCTCCACTTGTAAAATCCACAAAAAGAGTGTTTCAAATCTGCTCTGTCTAAAGAAAGTTTCAACTCTGTGAGCTGAATACACACAACACAAAGAAGTTACTGAGAATTCATCTGTCTAGCTTTATATGAAGAATACCCGTTTCCAACAAAGGCCTCAAAGAGGTCTAAATATCCCCTTGCAGACTTAACAAACAGAGTGTTTCCAAACTGCTCTTTGAAAAGAAAGGTTAAACTCTGTTAGTTGGACGCACACTTCACAAATAGTTTTTCAGAATGATTCTATCTAGTTTTTAAAAGAAGATACTTCCTTTCCTATAATTGCCCTGAAGTCGCTTGAAATCTCCACTTGTGAAATCCACAAAAAGAGTGTTTCAAATCTGCTCTGTGTAAAGGAAGTTTCAACTCTGTGAGTTGAATACACACATCACAAAGAAGTTACTGGGAGTTCATCTGTCTACCAATATACTGAGAAGACCCATTTCCAAGGAAGGCCTCAAAGTGGTCCAAATATCCTCTTCCAAACTTAACAGAGTGTTGCTAAACTGCTCTATGAAAAGAAAGGTGAAACTCTGTGAGTTGAACGCACACATCGCAAAGTAGTTTCAGAGAATGATTCTGTCTAGTTTTTATACAAAGATATTTCGATTTCTAAGATTGGCCTCAAATCGCTTGAAATCTCCACTTGCAAATTCCACAAAAAGAGTGTTTCCAAACTGCTCTGTTTAAAGGAAGGTGCAACTGTGTGAGTTGAATACACACAACACAAAGAAGTTACTGAGAATTCATCTGTCTAGCTATATATGAAGAAATCCCGTTTCCAACGAAGGCCTCATAGAGGTCTAATTATCCCCTTGCAGACTTAACAAACAGAGTGTTTCCAAACTGCTCTATGAAAAGAATGGTTAAACTCTCTGTGTTGAACGCACACATCACAAAGTAGTTTCAGAGAATGATTCTGTCTAGTTTTTATACAAAGATATTTCGATTTCTAAGATTGGCCTCAAATCGCTTGAAATCTCCACTTGCAAATTCCACATAAAGAGTGTTTCCAAACTGCTCTGTCGAAAAGAAGGTTCAACTCTGTGAGTTGAATACACACAACACAAAGAAGTTACTGGGAGTTCATCTGTCTAGCAATATACTGAGAAAACCCGTTTCCAAAGAAGGCCTCAAAATGGTCCAAATATCCTCTTCCAAACTTAACAGAGTGTTGCTAAACTGCTCTATGAAAAGAAAGGTGAAACTCTGTGAGTTGAACGCACACATCACAAAGTAGTTTCTGAGAATGATGCTGTCAGGTTTTTATTCAAAGATATTTCGATTTGTAAGATTGGCCTCAAATCGCTTGAAATGTCCACTTGCAAATTCCACAAAAAGAGTGTTTCCAAACTGCTCTGTCTAAAGGAAGGTTCAACTGTGTGAGTTGAATACACACAACACAAAGAAGTTACTGAGAATTCATCTGTCTAGCTTTATATGAAGAAATCCCGTTTCCAACGAAGGCCTCAAAGAGGTCTAATTATACCCTTGCAGACTTAACAAACAGAGTGTTTCCAAACTGCTCAATGAAAAAAAGGTTAAACTATGTGAATTGAACGCACACATCACAAAGTAGTTTCTGAGAATGATTCTGTCTAGTTTTTAAAAGAAGATACTACCTTTCCTACAATTGGCCTGAAGACGCTTGAAATCTCCACTTGTAAAACCCACAAAAAGAGTGTTTCAAATCTGCTCTGTCTAAAGAAAGTTTCAACTCTGTCAGCTGAATACACACAACACAAAGAAGTTACTGAGAATTCATCTGTCTAACTTTATATGAAGAATTCCCGTTTCCAACGAAGGCCTCAAAGAGGTCTAAATATCCCCTTGCACACTTAAAAAAACAGTGTGTTTCCAAACTGCTCTTTGAAAAGAAAGGTTGAACTCTGTTAGTTGAACGCACACATCACAAATAGTTTCTGAGAATGGTTCTGTCTAGTTTATAAAAGAAGATACTTCCTTTCCTAGAATTGGCCTGAAGTCGCTTGAAATCTCCAATTGTAAAATCCACAAAAAGAGTGTTTCAAATATGCTCTGTCTAAAGAAATTTTCAACTCTGTGACCTGAATACACACAACACAAAGAAGTTACTGAGAATTCATCTGTCTAGCTTTATATGAAGAATTCCCGTTTCCAACGAAGGCCTCAAAATGGTCCAAATATCCTCTTTCAAACTTAACAGAGTGTTGCTAAACTGCTCTATGAAAAGAAAGGTTAAAGTCTGTGAGTTGAAGGCACACATCCCAAAGTAGTTTCTGAGAATGATTCTGTCTAGTTTTTATACAAAGATATTTCGATTTGTAAGATAGGCCTCAAATCGCTTGAAATCTCCAATTGCAAATTCCACAAAAAGAGTGTTTCCAAACTGCTCTGTGTAAAGGAACTTTCAACTCTGTGAGTTGAATACACACAACACAAAGAAGTTACTGGGAGTTCATCTGTCTAGCAATATACTGAGAAAACCCGTTTCCAAAGAAGGCCTCAAAATGGTCCAAATATCCTCTTCCAAACTTAACAGAGTGTTGCTAAACTGCTCTATGAAAAGAAAGGTGAAACTCTGTGAGTTGAACGCACACATCACAAAGTAGTTTCTGAGAATGATGCTGTCTAGTTTTTATACAAAGATATTTCGATTTGTAAGATTGGCCTCAAATCGCTTGAAATGTCCACTTGCAAATTCCACAAAAAGAGTGTTTCCAAACTGCTCTGTCTAAAGGAAGGTTCAACTGTGTGAGTTGAATACACACAACACAAAGAAGTTACTGAGAATTCATCTGTCTAGCTTTATATGAAGAAATCCCGTTTCCAACGAAGGCCTCAAAGAGGTCTAATTATCCCCTTGCAGACTAAACAAACAGAGTGTTTCCAAACTGCTCTATGAAAAGAAAGGTTAAACTATGTGAATTGAACGCACACATCACAAAGTAGTTTCTGAGAATGATTCTGTCTAGTTTTTAAAAGAAGATACTACCTTTCCTACAATTGGCCTGAAGTCGCTTGAAATCTCCACTTGTAAAACCCACAAAAAGAGTGTTTCAAATCTGCTCTGTCTAAAGAAAGTTTCAACTCTGTCAGCTGAATACACACAACACAAAGAAGTTACTGAGAATTCATCTAACTTTATATGAAGAATTCCCGTTTCCAACGAAGGCCTCAAAGAGGTCTAAATATCCCCTTGCACACTTAACAAACAGTGTGTTTCCAAACTGCTCTTTGAAAAGAAAGGTTAAACTCTGTGAGTTGAACGCACACATCACAAAGTAGTTTCTGAGAATGATTCTGTCTAGTTTTTAAAAGAAGATACTACCTTTCCTACAATTGGCTTGAAGTCGCTTGAAATCTCCACTTGTAAAATCCACAAAAGGAGTGTTTCAAATCTGCTCTGTCTAAAGAAAGTTTCAACTCTGTGAGCTGAATACACACAACACAAAGAAGTTACTGAGAATTCATCTGTCTAGCTTTATGTGAAGAATACCCGTTTCCTAAGTAGGCCTCAAAGAGGTCTAAATATCCCCTTGCAGACTTAACAAACAGAGTGTTTCCAAACTGCTCTTTGAAAAGAAAGGTTAAACTCTGTTAGTTGAACGCACACTTCACAAATAGTTTTTCAGAATGATTCTATCTAGTTTTTAAAAGAAGATACTTCCTTTCCTATAATTGCCCTGAAATCGCTTGAAATCTCCACTTGTGAAATCCACAAAAAGAGTGTTTCAAATCTGCTCTGTGTAAAGGAAGTTTCAACTCTGTGAGTTGAATACACACATCACAAAGAAGTTACTGGGAGTTCATCTGTCTACCAATATACTGAGAAGACCCGTTTCCAACAAAGGCCTCAAAGAGGTCTAAATATCCCCTTTCACACTTAACAAACAGTGTGTTTCCAAACTGCTCTTTGAAAAGAAAGGTTAAACTCTGTTAGTTGAACGCACACATCACAAATAGTTTCTGAGAATGATTCTGTCTAGTTTTTAAAAGAAGATACTTCCTTTCCCACAATTGGCCTGAAGTCGCTTGAAATCTCCACTTGTAAAATCCACTAAAAGAGTGTTTCAAATCTGCTCTGTCTAAAGAAATTTTCAACTCTGTGACCTGAATACACACAACACAAAGAAGTTACTGAGAATTCATCTGTCTAGCTTTATATGAAGAATTCCCGTTTCCAACGAAGGCCTCAAAATGGTCCAAGTGTCCTCTTCCAAACTTAACAGAGTGTTGCTAAACTGCTCTATGAAAAGAAAGGTTAAAGTCTGTGAGTTGAAGGCACACATCACAAAGTAGTTTCTGAGAATGATTCTGTCTAGTTTTTATACAAAGATATATCGATTTCTAAGATTGGCCTCAAATCGCTTGAAGTCTCCACTTGCAAATTCCACAAATAGAGTGTTTCCAAACTGCTCTGTCTAAAGGAAGGTTCAACTGTGTGAGTTGACTACACACAACACAAAGAAGTTACTGAGAATTCATCTGTCTAGCTTTATATGAAGAAATCCCGTTTCCAACGGAGGCCTCAAAGAGGTCTAATTATCCCCTTGCAGACTTAACAAACAGAGTGTTTCCAAACTGCTCTATGAAAAGAAACGTTAAACTCTGTGAGTTGAACGCACACATCACAAAGTAGTTTCTGAGAATGATTCTGTCTAGTTTTTAAAAGAAGATACTACCTTTCCTACAATTGGCCTGAAGTCGCTTGAAATCTCCACTTGTAAAATCCACAAAAAGAGTGTTTCAAATCTGCTCTGTCTAAAGAAAGTTTCAACTCTGTGAGCTGAATACACACAACACAAAGAAGTTACTGAGAATTCATCTGTCTAGCTTTATATGAAGAATACCCGTTTCCAACAAAGGCCTCAAAGAGGTCTAAATATCCCCTTGCAGACTTAACAAACAGAGTGTTTCCAAACTGCTCTTTGAAAAGAAAGGTTAAACTCTGTTAGTTGAACGCACACTTCACAAATAGTTTTTCAGAATGATTCTATCTAGTTTTTAAAAGAAGATACTTCCTTTCCTATAATTGCCCTGAAGTCGCTTGAAATCTCCACTTGTGAAATCCACAAAAAGAGTGTTTCAAATCTGCTCTGTGTAAAGGAAGTTTCAACTCTGTGAGTTGAATACACACATCACAAAGAAGTTACTGGGAGTTCATCTGTCTACCAATATACTGAGAAGACCCGTTTCCAACAAAGGCCTCAAAGAGGTCTAAATATCCCCTTTCACACTTAACAAACAGTGTGTTTCCAAACTGCTCTTTGAAAAGAAAGGTTAAACTCTGTTAGTTGAACGCACACATCACAAATAGTTTCTGAGAATGATTCTGTCTAGTTTTTAAAAGAAGATACTTCCTTTCCCACAATTGGCCTGAAGTCGCTTGAAATCTCCACTTGTAAAATCCACTAAAAGAGTGTTTCAAATCTGCTCTGTCTAAAGAAATTTTCAAATCTGTGACCTGAATACACACAACACAAAGAAGTTACTGAGAATTCATCTGTCTAGCTTTATATGAAGAATTCCCGTTTCCAACGAAGGCCTCAAAATGGTCCAAGTATCCTCTTCCAAACTTAACAGAGTGTTGCTAAACTGCTCTATGAAAAGAAAGGTTAAAGTCTGTGAGTTGAAGGCACACATCACAAAGTAGTTTCTGAGAATGATTATGTCTAGTTTTTATACAAAGATATTTCGATTTGTAAGATTGGCCTCAAATCGCTTGAAATCTCCACTTGCAAATTCCACAAAAAGAGTGTTTCCAAACAGCTCTGTCTAAAGGAAGGTTCAACTGTGTGAGTTGAATACACACAACACAAAGAAGTTACTGAGAATTCATCTGTCTAGCTTTATATGTAGAAATCCCGTTTCCAAAGAAGGCCTCAAAGAGGTCTAATTATCCCCTTGCAGACTTAACAAAGAGAGTGTTTCCAAACTGCTCTATGAAAAGAAAGGTTAAACTCTGTGAGTTGAACGCACACATCACAAAGTAGTTTCTGAGAATGATTCTGTCTAGTTTTTAAAAGAAGATACTTCCTTTCCTACAATTGGCCTGAAGGCGCTTGAAATCTCCACTTGTAAAACCCACAAAAAGAGTGTTTCAAATCTGCTCTGTCTAAAGAAAGTTTCAACTCTGTCAGCTGAATACACACAACACAAAGAAGTTACTGAGAATTCATCTGTCTAGCTTTATATGAAGAATTCCCGTTTCCAACGAAGGCCTCAAAGAGGTCTAAATATCCCCTGGCAGACTTAACAAACAGAGTGATTCCAAACTGCCCTATTAAAAGGAAGGTTAAACTCTGTGAGTTGAACGCACACATCACAAATAGTTTCTGAGAATGATTCTGTCTAGTTTTTAAAAGAAGATACTTCCTTTCCTACAATTGGCCTGAAGTCGCTTGAAATCTCCACTTGTAAAATCCACAAAAGGAGTGTTTCAAATCTGCTCTGTCTAAAGAAATTTTCAACTCTGTGAGCTGAATACACACAACACAAAGAAGTTACTGAGAATTCATCTGTCTAGCTTTATATGAAGAATTCCCGTTTCCAACGAAGGCCTCAAAGAGGTCTAAATGTCCCCTTGCAGACTTAACAAACATAGTGTTTCCAAACTGCTCTTTGAAAAGAAAGGTGAAACTCTGTGAGTTGAACGCACACATCACAAAGTATTTTCTGAGAGTGATTCTGTCTAGTTTTTATAAAAAGATATTTCGATTTCTAAGATTGGCCTCAAATCGCTTTAAATCTCTACTTGCAAATTCCACAAAAAGAGTGTTTCCAAACTGCTCTGTGTAAAGGAAGTTTCAACTCTGTGAGTTGAATACACACAACACAAAGAAGTTACTGGGAGTTCATCTGTCTAGCAATATACTGAGAAAACCCGTATCCAAAGAAGGCCTCAAAATGGTCCAAATATCCTCTTCCAAACTTAACAGAGTGTTGCTAAACTGCTCTATGAAAAGAAAGTTGAAACTCTGTGAGTTGAACGCACACATCACAAAGTAGTTTCCGAGAATGATTCTGTCAGGTTTTTATACAAAGATATTTCGATTTGTAAGATTGGCCTCAAATCGCGTGAAATCACCACTTGCAAATTCCACAAAAAGAGTGTTTCCAAACTGCTCTGTCTGAAGGAAGGTTCAACTGTGTGAGTTGAATACACATAACACAAAGAAGTTACTGAGAATTCATCTGTCTAGCTTTATATGAAGAAATCCCATTTCCAACGAAGGCCTCAAAGAGGTCTAATTATCCCCTTGCAGACTTCACAAACAGAGTGTTTCCAAACTGCTCTATGAAAAGAAAGGTTAAACTCTGTGAGTTGAACGCACACATCACAAAGTAGTTTCTGAGAATGATTCTGTCTAGTTTTTAAAAAAGATACTTCCTTTCCTATAATTGGCCTGAAGTCGCTTGAAATCTCCACTTGTAAAATCCACAAAAAGAGTGTTTCAAATCTGCTCTGTCTAAAGAAAGTTTCAACTCTGTCAGCTGAATACACACAACACAAAGAAGTTACTGAGAATTCATCTGTCTAGCTTTATATGAAGAATACCCGTTTCCAACAAAGGCCTCAAAGAGGTCTAAATATCCCCTTGCAGACTTAACAAACAGAGTGTTTCCAAACTGCTCTTTGAAAAGAAAGGTTAAACTCTGTTAGTTGAACGCACACTTCACAAATAGTTTTTCAGAATGATTCTATCTAGTTTTTAAAAGAAGATACTTCCTTTCCTATAATTGCCCTGAAGTCGCTTGAAATCTCCACTTGTGAAATCCACAAAAAGAGTGTTTCAAATCTGCTCTGTGTAAAGGAAGTTTCAACTCTGTGAGTTGAATACACACATCACAAAGAAGTTACTGGGAGTTCATCTGTCTACCAATATACTGAGAAGACCCGTTTCCAACAAAGGCCTCAAAGAGGTCTAAATATCCCCTTTCACACTTAACAAACAGTGTGTTTCCAAACTGCTCTTTGAAAAGAAAGGTTAAACTCTGTTAGTTGAACGCACACATCACAAATAGTTTCTGAGAATGATTCTGTCTAGTTTTTAAAAGAAGATACTTCCTTTCCCACAATTGGCCTGAAGTCGCTTGAAATCTCCACTTGTAAAATCCACTAAAAGAGTGTTTCAAATCTGCTCTGTCTAAAGAAATTTTCAAATCTGTGACCTGAATACACACAACACAAAGAAGTTACTGAGAATTCATCTGTCTAGCTTTATATGAAGAATTCCCGTTTCCAACGAAGGCCTCAAAATGGTCCAAGTATCCTCTTCCAAACTTAACAGAGTGTTGCTAAACTGCTCTATGAAAAGAAAGGTTAAAGTCTGTGAGTTGAAGGCACACATCACAAAGTAGTTTCTGAGAATGATTATGTCTAGTTTTTATACAAAGATATTTCGATTTGTAAGATTGGCCTCAAATCGCTTGAAATCTCCACTTGCAAATTCCACAAAAAGAGTGTTTCCAAACAGCTCTGTCTAAAGGAAGGTTCAACTGTGTGAGTTGAATACACACAACACAAAGAAGTTACTGAGAATTCATCTGTCTAGCTTTATATGTAGAAATCCCGTTTCCAAAGAAGGCCTCAAAGAGGTCTAATTATCCCCTTGCAGACTTAACAAAGAGAGTGTTTCCAAACTGCTCTATGAAAAGAAAGGTTAAACTCTGTGAGTTGAACGCACACATCACAAAGTAGTTTCTGAGAATGATTCTGTCTAGTTTTTAAAAGAAGATACTTCCTTTCCTACAATTGGCCTGAAGGCGCTTGAAATCTCCACTTGTAAAACCCACAAAAAGAGTGTTTCAAATCTGCTCTGTCTAAAGAAAGTTTCAACTCTGTCAGCTGAATACACACAACACAAAGAAGTTACTGAGAATTCATCTGTCTAGCTTTATATGAAGAATTCCCGTTTCCAACGAAGGCCTCAAAGAGGTCTAAATATCCCCTGGCAGACTTAACAAACAGAGTGATTCCAAACTGCCCTATTAAAAGGAAGGTTAAACTCTGTGAGTTGAACGCACACATCACAAATAGTTTCTGAGAATGATTCTGTCTAGTTTTTAAAAGAAGATACTTCCTTTCCTACAATTGGCCTGAAGTCGCTTGAAATCTCCACTTGTAAAATCCACAAAAGGAGTGTTTCAAATCTGCTCTGTCTAAAGAAATTTTCAACTCTGTGAGCTGAATACACACAACACAAAGAAGTTACTGAGAATTCATCTGTCTAGCTTTATATGAAGAATTCCCGTTTCCAACGAAGGCCTCAAAGAGGTCTAAATGTCCCCTTGCAGACTTAACAAACATAGTGTTTCCAAACTGCTCTTTGAAAAGAAAGGTGAAACTCTGTGAGTTGAACGCACACATCACAAAGTATTTTCTGAGAGTGATTCTGTCTAGTTTTTATAAAAAGATATTTCGATTTCTAAGATTGGCCTCAAATCGCTTTAAATCTCTACTTGCAAATTCCACAAAAAGAGTGTTTCCAAACTGCTCTGTGTAAAGGAAGTTTCAACTCTGTGAGTTGAATACACACAACACAAAGAAGTTACTGGGAGTTCATCTGTCTAGCAATATACTGAGAAAACCCGTATCCAAAGAAGGCCTCAAAATGGTCCAAATATCCTCTTCCAAACTTAACAGAGTGTTGCTAAACTGCTCTATGAAAAGAAAGTTGAAACTCTGTGAGTTGAACGCACACATCACAAAGTAGTTTCCGAGAATGATTCTGTCAGGTTTTTATACAAAGATATTTCGATTTGTAAGATTGGCCTCAAATCGCGTGAAATCACCACTTGCAAATTCCACAAAAAGAGTGTTTCCAAACTGCTCTGTCTAAAGGAAGGTTCAACTGTGTGAGTTGAATACACATAACACAAAGAAGTTACTGAGAATTCATCTGTCTAGCTTTATATGAAGAAATCCCATTTCCAACGAAGGCCTCAAAGAGGTCTAATTATCCCCTTGCAGACTTCACAAACAGAGTGTTTCCAAACTGCTCTATGAAAAGAAAGGTTAAACTCTGTGAGTTGAACGCACACATCACAAAGTAGTTTCTGAGAATGATTCTGTCTAGTTTTTAAAAAAGATACTTCCTTTCCTATAATTGGCCTGAAGTCGCTTGAAATCTCCACTTGTAAAATCCACAAAAAGAGTGTTTCAAATCTGCTCTGTCTAAAGAAAGTTTCAACTCTGTCAGCTGAATACACACAACACAAAGAAGTTACTGAGAATTCATCTGTCTAGCTTTATATGAAGAATTCCCGTTTCCAACGAAGGCCTCAAAATGCTCCAAATATCCTCTTCCAAACTTAACAGAGTGTTGCTAAACTGCTCTATGAAAAGAAAGGTTAAACTATGTTAGTTGAATGCACACATCACAAAGTAGTTTCAGAGAATGATTCTGTCTAGTTTTTATACAAAGTTATTTCGAATTCTAAGATTGGCCCCAAATCGCTTGAAATCTCCACTTGCAAATTCCACATAGGAGTGTTTCCAAACTGCTCTGTCTAAACGAAGGTTCAAATAAGTTAGTTGAATACACACAACACAAAGAAGTTACTGGGAGTTCATCTGTCTAGCAGTATACTGAGAAATCCCGTTTCCAACGAAGGACTCAAAGTGGTCCAAATATACTCTTCCAAACTTAACAGAGTGTTTCCAAACCACTCTATGAAAACAAAGGTGAATCTCTGTGAGTTAAATGCACACATCACAAAGTAGTTTCTGACAATGATTCTGTCTAGTTTTTAAACGAAGATGTATTCTTTACTACAATTGGCCTCAAATCGCTTGAAATCTCCACTTGTAAAACCCACAAAAACAGTGTTTCAAATCTGCTCTGTCTAAAGAAAGTTTCAACTCTGTGAGCTGAATACACACAACACAAAGAAGTTACTGAGAATTCATCTGTCTAGCTTTATATGAAGAATTCCCGTTTCCAACGAAGGCCTCAAAGAGGTCTAAATATCCCCTTGCAGACTGAACAAACAGAGAGTTTCCAAACTGCTCTTTGAAAAGAAAGGTTAAACTCTGTAAGTTGAACGCACACATCACACAGTAGTTTCTGAGAATGATTCTGTCTAGTTTTTAAACAAAGATATTTCGATTTCTAAGATTGGCCTCAAATCGCTTGGAATCTCCACTTCCAAATTCCACAAAAGAGTGTTTCCAAACTGCTCTGTGTAAAGGAAGTTTCAACTCTGTGAGTTGAATACACACAACACAAAGAAGTTACTGGGAGTTCATCTGTCTAGCAATATACTGAGAAAACCCGTTTCCAAAGAAGGCCTCAAAATGGTCCAAATATCCTCTTCCAAACTTCACAGAGTGTTGCTAAACTGCTCTATGAAAAGAAAGGTGAAACTCTGTGAGTTGAACGCACACATCACAAAGAAGATTCTGAGAATGATTCTGTCTAGTTTTTATACAAAGATATTTCGATTTGTAAGATTGGCCTCAAATCGCTTGAAATGTCCACGTGCAAATTCCACAAAGGAGTGTTTCCAAACTGCTCTGTGTAAAGGAAGGTTCAACTGTGTGATTTGAATACACACAACACAAAGAAGTTACTGAGAATTCATCTGTCTAGCTTTATATGAAGAAATCCCGTTTCCAACGAAGGCCTCATAGAGGTCTAATTATCCCCTTGCAGACTTAACAAACAGAGTGTTTCCAAACTGCTCTATGAAAAGAAACGTTAAACTCTGTGAGTTGAACGCACACATCACAAAGTAGTTTCTGAGAATGATTCTGTCTAGTTTTTAAAAGAAGATACTACCTTCCCTACAATTGGCCTCAAATCGCTTGAAATCTCCACTTGTAAAATCCGCAAAAAGAGTGTTTCAAATCTGCTCTGTCTAAAGAAAGTTTCAACTCTGTGAGCTGAATACACACAACACAAAGAAGTTACTGAGAATTCATCTGTATAGCTTTATATGAAGAATTCCCGTTTCCAACGAAGGCCTCAAAGAGGTCTAAATATCCCCTTGCAGACTTAACAAACAGAGAGTTTCCAAACTGCTCTCTGAAAAGAAAGGTTAAACTCTGTAAGTTGAATGCACATATCACAAAGTAGTTTCTGAGATTGATTCTGTCTTGTTTTTATACAAAGATATTTCGATTTCTTAGATTGGCCTCAAATCGCTTGGAATCTCCACTTGCAAATTCCACAAAAAGAGTGTTTCCAAACTGCTCTGTGTAAAGGAAGTTTCAACTCTGTGAGTTGAATACACACAACACAAAGAAGTTACTGGGAGTTCATCTGTCTAGCAATATACTGAGAAAACCCGTTTCCAAAGAAGGCCTCAAAATGGTCCAAATATCCTCTTCCAAACTTCACAGAGTGTTGCTAAACTGCTCTATGAAAAGAAAGGTGAAACTCTGTGAGTTGAACGCACACATCACAAAGAAGATTCTGAGAATGATTCTGTCTAGTTTTTATACAAAGATATTTCGATTTGTAAGATTGGCCTCAAATCGCTTGAAATGTCCACGTGCAAATTCCACAAAAAGAGTGTTTCCAAACTGCTCTGTCTAAAGGAAGGTTCAACTGTGTGAGTTGAATACACACAACACAAAGAAGTTACTGAGAATTCATCTGTCTAGCTTTATATGAAGAAATCCCGTTTCCAACGAAGGCCTCATATAGGTCTAATTATCCCCTTGCAGACTTAACAAACAGAGTGTTTCCAAACTGCTCTATGAAAAGAAAGGTTAAACTCTGTGAGTTGAACGCACACATCACAAAGTAGTTTCTGAGAATGATTCTGTCTAGTTTTTAAAGAAGATATTTCGATTTGTAAGATTGGCCTCAAATCGCTTGAAATCTCCACTTGCAAATTCCACAAAAAGAGTGTTTCCAAACAGCTCTGTCTAAAGGAAGGTTCAACTGTGTGAGTTGAATACACACAACACAAAGAAGTTACTGAGAATTCATCTGTCTAGCTTTATATGTAGAAATACCGTTTCCAAAGAAGGCCTCAAAGAGGTCTAATTATCCCCTTGCAGACTTAACAAACAGAGTGTTTCCAAACTGCCCTATTAAAAGAAAGGTTAAACTCTGTTAGTTGAACGCACACATCACCAATAGTTTCTGAGAATGATTCTGTCTAGTTTTTAAAAGAAGATACTTCCTTTCCTACAATTGGCCTGAAGTCGCTTGAAATCTCCACTTGTAAAATCCACAAAAGGAGTGTTTCAAATCTGCTCTGTCTAAAGAAATTTTCAACTCTGTGAGCTGAATACACACAACACAAAGAAGTTACTGAGAATTCATCTGTCTAGCTTTATATGAAGAATTCCCGTTTCCAACGAAGGCCTCAAAGAGGTCTAAATGTCCCCTTGCAGACTTAACAAACATAGTGTTTCCAAACTGCTCTTTGAAAAGAAAGGTTAAACTCTGTGAGTTGAACGCACACATCACAAAGTATTTTCTGAGAGTGATTCTGTCTAGTTTTTATAAAAAGATATTTCGATTTCTAAGATTGGCCTCAAATCGCTTTAAATCTCTACTTGCAAATTCCACAAAAAGAGTGTTTCCAAACTGCTCTGTGTAAAGGAAGTTTCAACTCTGTGAGTTGAATACACACAACACAAAGAAGTTACTGGGAGTTCATCTGTCTAGCAATATACTGAGAAAACCCGTATCCAAAGAAGGCCTCAAAATGGTCCAAATATCCTCTTCCAAACTTAACAGAGTGTTGCTAAACTGCTCTATGAAAAGAAAGTTGAAACTCTGTGAGTTGAACGCACACATCACAAAGTAGTTTCCGAGAATGATTCTGTCAGGTTTTTATACAAAGATATTTCGATTTGTAAGATTGGCCTCAAATCGCGTGAAATCACCACTTGCAAATTCCACAAAAAGAGTGTTTCCAAACTGCTCTGTCTAAAGGAAGGTTCAACTGTGTGAGTTGAATACACATAATACAAAGAAGTTACTGAGAATTCATCTGTCTAGCTTTATATGAAGAAATCCCGTTTCCAACGAAGGCCTCAAAGAGGTCTAATTATCCCCTTGCAGACTTCACAAACAGAGTGTTTCCAAACTGCTCTATGAAAAGAAAGGTTAAACTCTGTGAGTTGAACGCACACATCACAAAGTAGTTTCTGAGAATGATTCTGTCTAGTTTTCAAAAGAAGATACTTCCTTTCCTATAATTGGCCTGAAGTCGCTTGAAATCTCCACTTGTAAAATCCACAAAAAGAGTGTTTCAAATCTGCTCTGTCTAAACAAAGTTTCAACTCTGTCAGCTGAATACACACAACACAAAGAAGTTACTGAGAATTCATCTGTCTAACTTTATATGAAGAATTCCCGTTTCCAACGAAGGCCTCAAAATGCTCCAAATATCCTCTTCCAAACTTAACAGAGTGTTGCTAAACTGCTCTATGAAAAGAAAGGTTAAACTATGTTACTTGAATGCACACATCACAAAGTAGTTTCAGAGAATGATTCTGTCTAGTTTTTATACAAAGTTATTTCGATTTCTAAGATTGGCCCCAAATCGCTTGAAATCTCCACTTGCAAATTCCACATAAAGAGTGTTTCCAAACTGCTCTGTCTAAACGAAGGTTCAAATAAGTTAGTTGAATACACACAACACAAAGAAGTTACTGGGAGTTCATCTGTCTAGCAGTATACTGAGAAATCCCGTTTCCAACGAAGGACTCAAAGTGGTCCAAATATACTCTTCCAAACTTAACAGAGTGTTTCCAAACCACTCTATGAAAACAAAGGTGAATCTCTGTGAGTTGAATGCACACATCACAAAGTAGTTTCTGACAATGATTCTGTCTAGTTTTTAAACGAAGTTATATTCTTTACTACAATTGGCCTCATATCGCTTGAAATCTCCACTTGTAAAACCCACAAAAACAGTGTTTCAAATCTGCTCTGTCTAAAGAAAGTTTCAACTCTGTGAGCTGAATACACACAACACAAAGAATTTACTGAGAATTCATCTGTCTAGCTTTATATGAAGAATTCCCGTTTCCAACGAAGGCCTCAAAGAGGTCTAAATATCCCCTTGCAGACTGAACAAACAGAGTGTTTCCAAACTGCTCTTTGAAAAGAAAGGTTAAACTCTGTAAGTTGAACGCACACATCACACAGTAGTTTCTGAGAATGATTCTGTCTAGTTTTTATACAAAGATATTTCGATTTCTAAGATTGGCCTCAAATCGCTTGGAGTCTCCACTTCCAAATTCCACAAAAGAGTGTTTCCAAACTGCTCTGTGTAAAGTAAGGTGCAACTGTGTGAGTTGAATACACACAACACAAAGAAGTTACTGAGAATTCATCTGTCTAGCTTTATATGAAGAAATCCCCTTTCCAACGAAGGCCTCAAAGAGGTCTAATTATCCCCTTGCAGACTTAACAAACAGAGTGTTTCCAAACTGCTCTATGAAAAGAATGGTTAAACTCTCTGTGTTGAACGCACACATCACAAAGTAGTTTCTGAGAATGATTCTGTCTAGTTTTTATACAAAGATATTTCGATTTCTAAGATTGGCCTCAAATCGCTTGAAATCTCCACTTGCAAATTCCACATAAAGAGTGTTTCCAAACTGCTCTGTCGAAAAGAAGGTTTAACTATGTGAGTTGAATACACACAACACAAAGAAGTTACTGGGAGTTCATCTGTCTAGCAGTATACTGAGAAATCCCGTTTCCAACGAAGGCCTCAAAGTGGTCCAAATATACTCTTGCAAACTTAACAGAGTGTTTCCAAACCAATCTATGAAAACAAAGGTGAAACTCTGTGAGTTGAACGCACACATCACAAAGTAGTTTCTGACAATGATTCTGTCTAGTTTTTAAACGAACATATATCCTTTACAACAATTGGCCTCAAATCGCTTGAAATCTCCACTTGTAAAATCCGCAAAAAGAGTGTTTCAAATCTGCTCTGTCTAAAGGAAGGTTCAACTGTGTGAGTTGAATACACACAACACAAAGAAGTTACTGAGAATTCATCAGTCTAGCTTTATATGAAGAAATCCCGTTTCCAACGAAGGCCTCAAAGAGGTCTAAATATCCCCTTGCAGACTTAACAAACAGAGTGTTTCCAAACTGCTCTATGAAAAGAAAGGTTCAACACTGTGATTTCAATGCACACATCACAGTGTAGTTTCTGAGAATGATTCTGTCTAGTTTTTAAAAGAAGATACTTCCTTTCCTACAATTGGCCTGAAGTCGCTTGAAATCTCCACTTGTAAAATCCACAAAAAGAGTGTTTCAAATCTGCTCTGTCTATAAAAAGTTTCAATACTGTGAGCTGAATACACACAACACAAAGAAGTTACTGAGAATTCATCTGTCTAGCTTTACATGAAGAATTCCCATTTCCAACGAAGGCCTCAAAGAGGTCTAAATATCCCCTTGCAGACTTAACAAACAGAGTGTTTTCAAACTGCTCTATGAAAACAAAGTTTAAACTCTGTTAGTTGAACGCACACATCACAAAGTAGTTTCAGAGAATGATTCTGTCTAGTTTTTATACAAAGATATTTCGATTTCTAAGATTGGCCTCAAATCGCTTGAAATCTCCACTTGCAAATTCCACATAAAGAGTGTTTCCAAACTGCTCTGTCTAAAAGAAGGTTCAACTCTGTGAGTTGAATACACACAACACAAAGAAGTTACTGGGAGTTCATCTGTCTAGCAATATACTGAGAAAACCCGGTTCCAAAGAAGGCCTCAAAATGGTCCAAATATCCTCTTCCAAACTTAACAGTGTGTTGCTAAACTGCTCTACGAAAAGAAAGGTGAAACTCTGTGAGTTGAACGCACACATCACAAAGTAGTTTCTGAGAATGATGCTGTCAGGTTTTTATGCAAAGATATTACGATTTGTAAGATTGGCCTCAAATCGCTTGAAATGTCCACTTGCAAATTCCACAAAAAGAGTGTTTCCAAACTGCTCTGTCTAAAGGAAGGTTCAACTGTGTGAGTTGAATACACACAACACAAAGAAGTTACTGAGAATTCATCTGTCTAGCTTTATATGAAGAAATCCCGTTTCCAACGAAGGCCTCAAAGAGGTCTAATTATACCCTTGCAGACTTAACAAACAGAGTGTTTCCAAGCTGCTCTATGAAAAAAAGGTTAAACTATGTGAATTGAACGCACACATCACAAAGTAGTTTCTGAGAATGATTCTGTCTAGTTTTTAAAAGAAGATACTACCTTTCCTACAATTGGCCTGAAGTCGCTTGAAATCTCCACTTGTAAAACCCACAAAAAGAGTGTTTCAAATCTGCTCTGTCTAAAGAAAGTTTCAACTCTGTCAGCTGAATACACACAACACAAAGAAGTTACTGAGAATTCATCTGTCTAACTTTATATGAAGAATTCCCGTTTCCAACGAAGGCCTCAAAGAGGTCTAAATATCCCCTTGCACACTTAACAAACAGTGTGTTTCCAAACTGCTCTTTGAAAAGAAAGGTTAAACTCTGTTAGTTGAACGCACACATCACAAATAGTTTCTGAGAATGATTTTGTCTAGTTTTTAAAAGAAGATACTTCCTTTCCTACAATTGGCCTGAAGTCGCTTGAAATCTCCACTTGTGAAATCCACAAAAAGAGTGTTTCAAATCTGCTCTGTGTAAAGGAAGTTTCAACTCTGTGAGTTGAATACACACAACACAAAGAAGTTACTGGGAGTTCATCTGTCTACCAATATACTGAGAAGACCCGTTTCCAAAGAAGGCCTCAAAGTGGTCCAAATATCCTCTTCCAAACTTAACAGAGTGTTGCTAAACTGCTCTATGAAAAGAAAGGTGAAACTCTGTGAGTTGAACGCACACATCACAAAGTAGTTTCTGAGAATGATTCTGTCTAGTTTTTATACAAAGATATTTCGATTTGTAAGATTGGCCTCAAATCGCTTGAAATGTCCACTTGCAAATTCCACAAAAAGAGTGTTTCCAAACTGCTCTGTTTAAAGGAAGGTGCAACTGTGTGAGTTGAATACACACAACACAAAGAAGTTACTGAGAATTCATCTGTCTAGCTTTATATGAAGAAATCCCGTTTCCAACGAAGGCCTCAAAGAGGTCTAATTATCCCCTTGCAGACTTAACAAACAGAGTGTTTCCAAACTGCTCTATGAAAAGAATGGTTAAACTCTCTGTGTTGAACGCACACATCACAAAGTAGTTTCTGAGAATGATTCTGTCTAGTTTTTATACAAAGATATTTCGATTTCTAAGATTGGCCTCAAATCGCTTGAAATCTCCACTTGCAAATTCCACATAAAGAGTGTTTCCAAACTGCTCTGTCGAAAAGAAGGTTTAACTATGTGAGTTGAATACACACAACACAAAGAAGTTACTGGGAGTTCATCTGTCTAGCAGTATACTGAGAAATACCGTTTCCAACGAAGGCCTCAAAGTGGTCCAAATATACTCTTGCAAACTTAACACAGTGTTTCCAAACCAATCTATGAAAACAAAGGTGAAACTCTGTGAGTTGAACGCACACATCACAAAGTAGTTTTGTGACAATGATTCTGTCTAGTTTTTAAACGAACATATATCCTTTACAACAATTGGCCTCAAATCGCTTGAAATCTCCACTTGTAAAATCCGCAAAAAGAGTGTTTCAAATCTGCTCTGTCTAAAGGAAGGTTCAACTGTGTGAGTTGAATACACACAACACAAAGAAGTTACTGAGAATTCATCAGTCTAGCTTTATATGAAGAAATCCCGTTTCCAACGAAGGCCTCAAAGAGGTCTAAATATCCCCTTGCAGACTTAACAAACAGAGTGTTTCCAAACTGCTCTATGAAAAGAAAGGTTCAACACTGTGATTTCAATGCACACATCACAGAGTAGTTTCTGAGAATGATTCTGTCTAGTTTTTAAAAGAAGATAATTCCTTTCCTACAATTGGCCTGAAGTCGCTTGAAATCTCCACTTGTAAAATCCACAAAAAGAGTGTTTCAAATCTGCTCTGTCTATAAAAAGTTTCAATACTGTGAGCTGAATACACACAACACAAAGAAGTTACTGAGAATTCATCTGTCTAGTTTATATGAAGAATTCCCATTTCCAACGAAGGCCTCAAAGAGGTCTAAATATCCCCTTGCAGACTTAACAAACAGAGTGTTTCCAAACTGCTCTATGAAAACAAAGTTTAAACTCTGTTAGTTGAACGCACACATCACAAAGTAGTTTCAGAGAATGATTCTGTCTAGTTTTTATACAAAGATATTTCGATTTGTAAGATTGGCCTCAAATCGCTTGAAATCTCCACTTGCAAATTCCACATAAAGAGTGTTTCCAAACTGCTCTGTCTAAAAGAAGGTTCAACTCTGAGAGTTGAATACACACAACACAAAGAAGTTACTGGGAGTTCATCTGTCTAGCAATATACTGAGAAAACCCGTTTCCAAAGAAGGCCTCAAAATGGTCCAAATATACTCTTCCAAACTTAAGAGAGTGTTGCTAAACTGCTCTATGAAAAGAAAGGTGAAACTCTGTGAGTTGAACGCACACATCACAAAGTAGTTTCTGAGAATGATGCTGTCAGGTTTTTATGCAAAGATATTTCGATTTGTAAGATTGGCCTCAAATCGCTTGAAATGCCCACTTGCAAATTCCACAAAAAGAGTGTTTCCAAACTGCTCTGTCTAAAGGAAGGTTCAACTGTGTGAGTTGAATACACACAACACAAAGAAGTTACTGAGAATTCATCTGTCTAGCTTTATATGAAGAAATCCCGTTTCCAACGGAGGCCTCAAAGAGGTCTAATTATACCCTTGCAGACTTAACAAACAGAGTGTTTCCAAACTGCTCTATGAAAAAAAGTTTAAACTATGTGAATTGAATGCACACATCACAAAGTAGTTTCTGAGAATGATTCTGTCTAGTTTTTAAAAGAAGATACTACCTTTCCTACAATTGGCCTGAAGTCGCTTGAAATTTCCACTTGTAAAACCCACAAAAAGAGTGTTTCAAATCTGCTCTGTCTAAAGAAAGTTTCAACTCTGTCAGCTGAATACACACAACACAAAGAAGTTACTGAGAATTCATCTGTCTAACTTTATATGAAGAATTCCCGTTTCCAACGAAGGCCTCAAAGAGGTCTAAATATCCCCATGCACACTTAACACACAGTGTGTTTCCAAACTGCTCTTTGAAAAGAAAGGTTAAACTCTGTTAGTTGAACGCACTCATCACAAATAGTTTCTGAGAATGATTCAGTCTAGTTTTTAAAAGAAGATACTTCCTTTCCTACAATTGGCCTGAAGTCGCTTGAAATCTCCACTTGTAAAATCCACAAAAAGGGAGTTTCAAATCTGCTCTGTCTAAAGAAATTTCCAACTCTGTGACCTGAATACACACAACACAAAGAAGTTACTGAGAATTCATCTGTCTAGCTTTATATGAAGAATTCCCGTTTCCAACGAAGGCCTCAAAATGGTCCAAATATCCTCTTCCAAACTTAACAGAGTGTTGCTAAACTGCTCTATGAAAAGAAAGGTTAAAGTCTGTGAGTTGAAGGCACACATCCCAAAGTAGTTTCTGAGAATGATTCTGTCTAGTTTTTATACAAAGATATTTCGATTTGTAAGATAGGCCACAAATCGCTTGAAATCTCCACTTGCAAATTCCACAAAAAGAGTGTTTCCAAACTGCTCTGTGTAAAGGAAGTTTCAACTCTGTGAGTTGAATACACACAACACAAAGAAGTTACTGGGAGTTCATCTGTCTAGCAATATACTGAGAAAACCCGTTTCCAAAGAAGGCCTCAAAATGGTCCAAATATCCTCTTCCAAACTTCACAGAGTGTTGCTAAACTGCTCTATGAAAAGAAAGGTGAAACTCTGTGAGTTGAACGCACACATCACAAAGTAGTTTCTGAGAATGATGCTGTCAGGTTTTTATTCAAAGATATTTCGATTTGTAAGATTGGCCTCAAATCGCTTGAAATGTCCACTTGCAAATTCCACAAAAAGAGTGTTTCCAAACTGCTCTGTCTAAAGGAGGGTTCAACTGTGTGAGTTGAATACACACAACACAAAGAAGTTACTGAGAATTCATCTGTCTAGCTTTATATGAAGAAATCCCGTTTCCAACGAAGGCCTCAAAGAGGTCTAATTATCCCCTTGCAGACTTAACAAACAGAGTGTTTCCAAACTGCTCTATGAAAAGAAAGGCTAAACTATGTGAATTGAACGCACACATCACAAAGTAGTTTCTGAGAATGATTCTGTCTAGTTTTTAAAAGGAGATACTACCTTTCCTACAATTGGCCTGAAGTCTCTTGAAATCTCCACTTGTAAAACCCACAAAAAGTGTTTCAAATCTGCTCTGTCTGAAGAAAGTTTCAACTCTGTCAGCTGAATACACACAACACAAAGAAGTTACTGAGAATTCATCTGTCTAACTTTATATGAAGAATTCCCGTTTCCAACGAAGGCCTCAAAGAGGTCTAAATATCCCCTTGCACACTTAACAAACAGTGCGTTTCCAAACTGCTCTTTGAAAAGAAAGGTTAAACTCTGTTAGTTGAACGCACACATCACAAATAGTTTCTGAGAATGATTCTGTCTAGTTTTTAAAAGAAGATACTTCCTTTCCTACAATTGGCCTGAAGTCGCTTGAAATCTCCACTTGTAAAATCCACAAAAAGAGTGTTTCAAATCTGCTCTGTCTAAAGAAATTTTCAACTCCGTGTCCTGAATACACACAACACAAAGAAGTTACTGAGAATTCATTTGTCTAGCTTTATATGAAGAATTCCCTTTTCCAACGAAGGCCTCAAAATGGTCCAAATATCCTCTTCCAAACTTAACAGAGTGTTGCTAAACTGCTCTATGGAAAGAAAGGTTAAAGTCTGTGAGTTGAAGGCACACATCACAAAGTAGTTTCTGAGAATGATTATGTCTAGTTTTTATACAAAGATATTTCGATTTGTAAGATTGGCCTCAAATCGCTTGAAATCTCCACTTGCAAATTCCACAAAAAGAGTGTTTCCAAACAGCTCTGTCTAAAGGAAGGTTCAACTGTGTGAGTTGAATACACACAACACAAAGAAGTTACTGAGAATTCATCTGTCTAGCTTTATATGAAGAATTCCCATTTCCAACGAAGGCCTCAAAGAGGTCTAAATATCCCCTTGCAGACTTAACAAACAGAGTGTTTCCAAACTGCTCTATGAAAACAAAGTTTAAACTCTGTTAGTTGAACGCACACATCACAAAGTAGTTTCAGAGAATGATTCTGTCTAGTTTTTATACAAAGATATTTCGATTTGTAAGATTGGCCTCAAATCGCTTGAAATCTCCACTTGCAAATTCCACATAAAGAGTGTTTCCAAACTGCTCTGTCTAAAAGAAGGTTCAACTCTGAGAGTTGAATACACACAACACAAAGAAGTTACTGGGAGTTCATCTGTCTAGCAATATACTGAGAAAACCCGTTTCCAAAGAAGGCCTCAAAATGGTCCAAATATACTCTTCCAAACTTAACAGAGTGTTGCTAAACTGCTCTATGAAAAGAAAGGTGAAACTCTGTGAGTTGAACGCACACATCACAAAGTAGTTTCTGAGAATGATGCTGTCAGGTTTTTATGCAAAGATATTTCGATTTGTAAGATTGGCCTCAAATCGCTTGAAATGCCCACTTGCAAATTCCACAAAAAGAGTGTTTCCAAACTGCTCTGTCTAAAGGAAGGTTCAACTGTGTGAGTTGAATACACACAACACAAAGAAGTTACTGAGAATTCATCTGTCTAGCTTTATATGAAGAAATCCCGTTTCCAACGGAGGCCTCAAAGAGGTCTAATTATACCCTTGCAGACTTAACAAACAGAGTGTTTCCAAACTGCTCTATGAAAAAAAGGTTAAACTATGTGAATTGAACGCACACATCACAAATTAGTTTCTGAGAATGATTCTGTCTAGTTTTTAAAAGAAGATACTACCTTTCCTACAATTGGCCTGAAGTCGCTTGAAATCTCCACTTGTAAAACCCACAAAAAGAGTGTTTCAAATCTGCTCTGTCTAAAGAAAGTTTCAACTCTGTCAGCTGAATACACACAACACAAAGAAGTTACTGAGAATTCATCTGTCTAATTTTATATGAAGAATTCCCGTTTCCAACGAAGGCCTCAAAGAGGTCTAAATATCCCCTTGCACACTTAACAAACAGTGTGTTTCCAAACTGCTCTTTGAAAAGAAAGGTTAAACTCTGTTAGTTGAACGCACACATCACAAATAGTTTCTGAGAATGATTCTGTCTAGTTTTTAAAAGAAGATACTTCCTTTCCTACAATTGGCCTGAAGTCGCTTGAAATCTCCACTTGTGAAATCCACAAAAAGAGTGTTTCAAATCTACTCTGTGTAAAGGAAGTTTCAACTCTGTGAGTTGAATACACACAACACAAAGAAGTTACTGGGAGTTCATCTGTCTACCAATATACTGAGAAGACCCGTTTCCAAAGAAGGCCTCAAAGTGGTCCAAATATCCTCTTCCAAACTTAACAGAGTGTTGCTAAACTGCTCTATGAAAAGAAAGGTGAAACTCTGTGAGTTGAACGCACACATCACAAAGTAGTTTCTGAGAATGATTCTGTCTAGTTTTTATACAAAGATATTTCGATTTGTAAGATTGGCCTCAAATCGCTTGAAATCTCCACTTGCAAATTCCACAAAAAGAGTGTTTCCAAACTGCTCTGTTTAAAGGAAGGTGCAACTGTGTGAGTTGAATACACACAACACAAAGAAGTTACTGAGAATTCATCTGTCTAGCTTTATATGAAGAAATCCCGTTTCCAACGAAGGCCTCAAAGAGGTCTAATTATCCCCTTGCAGACTTAACAAACAGAGTGTTTCCAAACTGCTCTATGAAAAGAATGGTTAAACTCTCTGTGTTGAACGCACACATCACAAAGTAGTTTCAGAGAATGATTCTGTCTAGTTTTTATACAAAGATATTTCGATTTCTAAGATTGGCCTCAAATCGCTTGAAATCTCCACTTGCAAATTCCACATAAAGAGTGTTTCCAAACTGCTCTGTCGAAAAGAAGGTTTAACTATGTGAGTTGAATACACACAACACAAAGAAGTTACTGGGAGTTCATCTGTCTAGCAGTATACTGAGAAATCCCGTTTCCAACGAAGGCCTCAAAGTGGTCCAAATATACTCTTGCAAACTTAACAGAGTGTTTCCAAACCAATCTATGAAAACAAAGGTGAAACTCTGTGAGTTGAACGCACACATCACAAAGTAGTTTCTGACAATGATTCTGTCTAGTTTTTAAACGAACATATATCCTTTACAACAATTGGCCTCAAATCGCTTGAAATCTCCACTTGTAAAATCCGCAAAAAGAGTGTTTCAAATCTGCTCTGTCTAAAGGAAGGTTCAACTGTTTGAGTTGAATACACACAACACAAAGAAGTTACTGAGAATTCATCAGTCTAGCTTTATATGAAGAAATCCCGTTTCCAACGAAGCCCTCAAAGAGGTCTAAATATCCCCTTGCAGACTTAACAAACAGAGTGTTTCCAAACTGCTCTATGAAAAGAAAGGTTCAACACTGTGATTTCAATGCACACATCACAGAGTAGTTTCTGAGAATGATTCTGTCTAGTTTTTAAAAGAAGATACTTCCTTTCCTACAATTGGCCTGAAGTCGCTTGAAATCTCCAATTGTAAAATCCACAAAAAGAGAGTTTCAAATCTGCTCTGTCTAAAGAAATTTTCAACTCTGTGACCTGAATACACACAACACAAAGAAGTTACTGAGAATTCATCTGTCTAGCTTTATATGAAGAAATCCCGTTTCCAACGAAGGCCTCAAAGAGGTCTAATTATCCCCTTGCAGACTTAACAAACAGAGTGTTTCCAAACTGCTCTATGAAAAGAAAGGTTAAACTATGTGAATTGAACGCACACATCACAAAGCAGTTTCTGAGAATGATTCTGTCTAGTTTTTAAAAGAAGATACTACCTTTCCTACAATTGGCCTGAAGTCGCTTGAAATCTCCACTTGTAAAACCCACAAAAAGAGTGTTTCAAATCTGCTCTGTCTAAAGAAAGTTTCAACTCTGTCAGCTGAATACACACAACACAAAGAAGTTACTGAGAATTCATCTGTCTAACTTTATATGAAGAATTCCCGTTTCCAACGAAGGCCTCAAAGAGGTCTAAATATCCCCTTGCACACTTAACAAACAGAGTGTTTCCAAACTGCTCTATGAAAAGAAAGTTTAAACTCTGTTAGTTGAACGCACACATCACAAAGTAGTTTCTGAGAATGATTCTGTCTAGTTTTTATACAAAGATATTTCGATTTCTGAGATTGGCCTCAAATCGCTTGAAGTCTCCACTTGCAAATTCCACAAAAAGAGTGTTTCCAAACTGCTCTGTCTAAAGGAAGGTTCAACTGTGTGAGTTGAATACACACAACACAAAGAAGTTACTGAGAATTCATCTGTCTAGCTTTATATGAAGAAATCCCGTTTCAAACGAAGGCCTCAAAGAGGTCTAATTATCCCCTTGCAGACTTAACAAACAGAGTGTTTCCAAACTGCTCTATGAAAAGAAACGTTAAACTCTGTGAGTTGAACGCACACATCACAAAGTAGTTTCTGAGAATGATTCTGTCTAGTTTTTAAAAGAAGATACTACCTTTCCTACAATTGGCCTGAAGTCGTTTGAAATCTCCACTTGTAAAATCCACAAAAAGAGTGTTTCAAATCTGCTCTGTCTAAAGAAAGTTTCAACTCTGTGAGCTGAATACACAGAACACAAAGAAGTTACTGAGAATTCATCTGTCTAGCTTTATATGAAGAATACCCGTTTCCAACAAAGGCCTCAAAGAGGTCTAAATATCCCCTTGCAGACTTAACAAATAGAGTGTTTCCAAACTGCTCTTTGAAAAGAAAGGTTAAACTCTGTTAGTTGAACGCACACTTCACAAATAGTTTTTGAGAATGATTCTATCTAGTTTTTAAAAGAAGATACTTCCTTTCCTATAATTGCCCTGAAGTCGCTTGAAATCTCCACTTGTGAAATCCACAAAAAGAGTGTTTCAAATCTGCTCTGTGTAAAGGAAGTTTCAACTCTGTGAGTTGAATACACACAACACAAAGAAGGTACTGGGAGTTCATCTGTCTACCAATATACTGAGAAGACCCGTTTCCAAAGAAGGCCTCAAAGTGGTCCAAATATCCTCTTCCAAACTTAACAGAGTGTTGCTAAACTGCTCTATGAAAAGAAAGGTGAAACTCTGTGAGTTGAACGCACACATCACAAAGTAGTTTCAGAGAATGATTCTGTCTAGTTTTTATACAAAGATATTTCGATTTGTAAGATTGGCCTCAAATCGCTTGAAATCTCCACTTGCAAATTCCACAAAAAGAGTGTTTCCAAACTGCTCTGTTTAAAGGAAGGTGCAACTGTGTGAGTTGAATACACACAACACAAAGAAGTTACTGAGAATTCATCTGTCTAGCTTTATATGAAGAAATCCCGTTTCCAACGAAGGCCTCAAAGAGGTCTAATTATCCCCTTGCAGACTTAACAAACAGAGTGTTTCCAAACTGCTCTATGAAAAGAATGGTTAAACTCTCTGTGTTGAACGCACACATCACAAAGTAGTTTCAGAGAATGATTCTGTCTAGTTTTTATACAAAGATATTTCGATTTCTAAGATTGGCCTCAAATCGCTTGAAATCTCCACTTGCAAATTCCACATAAAGAGTGTTTCCAAACTGCTCTGTCGAAAAGAAGGTTTAACTATGTTAGTTGAATACACACAACACAAAGTAGTTACTGGGAGTTCATCTGTCTAGCAGTATACTGAGAAATCCCGTTTCCAACGAAGGCCTCAAAGTGGTCCAAATATACTCTTGCAAACTTAACAGAGTGTTTCAAACCAATCTATGAAAACAAAGGTGAAACTCTGTGAGTTGAACGCACACATCACAAAGTAGTTTCTGACAATGATTCTGTCTAGTTTTTAAACGAACATATATCCTTTAAAACAATTGGCCTCAAATCGCTTGAAATCTCCACTTGTAAAATCCGCAAAAAGAGTGTTTCAAATCTGCTCTGTCTAAAGGAAGGTTCAACTGTGTGAGTTGAATACACACAACACAAAGAAGTTACTGAGAATTCATCTGTCTAGCTTTATATGAAGAATTCCCGTTTCCAACGAAGGCCTCAAAATGGTCCAAATATCCTCTTCCAAACTTAACAGAGTGTTGCTAAACTGCTCTATGAAAAGAAAGGTTAAAGTCTGTGAGTTGAAGGCACACGTCCCAAAGTAGTTTCTGAGAATGATTCTGTCTAGTTTTTATACAAAGATATTTCGATTTGTAAGATAGGCCTCAAATCGCTTGAAATCTCCAATTGCAAATTCCACAAAAAGAGTGTTTCCAAACTGCTCTGTGTAAAGGAAGTTTCAACTCTGTGAGTTGAATACACACAACACAAAGAAGTTACTGGGTGTTCATCTGTCTAGCAATATACTGAGAAAACCCGTTTCCAAAGAAGGCCTCAAAATGGTCCAAATATCCTCTTCCAAACTTAACAGAGTGTTGCTAAACTGCTCTATGAAAAGAAAGGTGAAACTCTGTGAGTTGAACGCACACATCACAAAGTAGTTTCTGAGAATGATGCTGTCTAGTTTTTATACAAAGATATTTCGATTTGTAAGATTGGCCTCAAATCGCTTGAAATGTCCACTTGCAAATTCCACAAAAAGAGTGTTTCCAAACTGCTCTGTCTAAAGGAGGGTTCAACTGTGTGAGTTGAATACACACAACACAAAGAAGTTACTGAGAATTCATCTGTCTAGCTTTATATGAAGAAATCCCTTTTCCAACGAAGGCCTCAAAGAGGTCTAATTATCCCCTTGCAGACTTAACAAACAGAGTGTTTCCAAACTGCTCTATGAAAAGAAAGGCTAAACTATGTGAATTGAACGCACACATCACAAAGTAGTTTCTGAGAATGATTCTGTCTAGTTTTTAAAAGAAGATACTACCTTTCCTACAATTGGCCTGAAGTCGCTTGAAATCTCCACTTGTAAAACCCACAAAAAGTGTTTCAAATCTGCTCTGTCTGAAGAAAGTTTCAACTCTGTCAGCTGAATACACACAACACAAAGAAGTTACTGAGAATTCATCTGTCTAGCTTTATATGAAGAATTCCCGTTTCCAACGAAGGCCTCAAAGAGGTCTAAATATCCCCTTGCACACTTAACAAACAGAGTGTTTCCAAACTGCTCTATGAAAAGAAAGTTTAAACTCTGTTAGTTGAACGCACACATCACAAAGTAGTTTCTGAGAATGATTCTGTCTAGTTTTTATACAAAGATATTTCGATTTCTGAGATTGGCCTCAAATCGCTTGAAGTCTCCACTTGCAAATTCCACAAAAAGAGTGTTTCCAAACTGCTCTGTCTAAAGGAAGGTTCAACTGTGTGAGTTGAATACACACAACACAAAGAAGTTACTGAGAATTCATCTGTCTAGCTTTATATGAAGAAATCCCGTTTCAAACGAAGGCCTCAAAGAGGTCTAATTATCCCCTTGCAGACTTAACAAACAGAGTGTTTCCAAACTGCTCTATGAAAAGAAACGTTAAACTCTGTGAGTTGAACGCACACATCACAAAGTAGTTTCTGAGAATGATTCTGTCTAGTTTTTAAAAGAAGATACTACCTTTCCTACAATTGGCCTGAAGTCGTTTGAAATCTCCACTTGTAAAATCCACAAAAAGAGTGTTTCAAATCTGCTCTGTCTAAAGAAAGTTTCAACTCTGTGAGCTGAATACACAGAACACAAAGAAGTTACTGAGAATTCATCTGTCTAGCTTTATATGAAGAATACCCGTTTCCAACAAAGGCCTCAAAGAGGTCTAAATATCCCCTTGCAGACTTAACAAATAGAGTGTTTCCAAACTGCTCTTTGAAAAGAAAGGTTAAACTCTGTTAGTTGAACGCACACTTCACAAATAGTTTTTGAGAATGATTCTATCTAGTTTTTAAAAGAAGATACTTCCTTTCCTATAATTGCCCTGAAGTCGCTTGAAATCTCCACTTGTGAAATCCACAAAAAGAGTGTTTCAAATCTGCTCTGTGTAAAGGAAGTTTCAACTCTGTGAGTTGAATACACACAACACAAAGAAGGTACTGGGAGTTCATCTGTCTACCAATATACTGAGAAGACCCGTTTCCAAAGAAGGCCTCAAAGTGGTCCAAATATCCTCTTCCAAACTTAACAGAGTGTTGCTAAACTGCTCTATGAAAAGAAAGGTGAAACTCTGTGAGTTGAACGCACACATCACAAAGTAGTTTCAGAGAATGATTCTGTCTAGTTTTTATACAAAGATATTTCGATTTGTAAGATTGGCCTCAAATCGCTTGAAATCTCCACTTGCAAATTCCACAAAAAGAGTGTTTCCAAACTGCTCTGTTTAAAGGAAGGTGCAACTGTGTGAGTTGAATACACACAACACAAAGAAGTTACTGAGAATTCATCTGTCTAGCTTTATATGAAGAAATCCCGTTTCCAACGAAGGCCTCAAAGAGGTCTAATTATCCCCTTGCAGACTTAACAAACAGAGTGTTTCCAAACTGCTCTATGAAAAGAATGGTTAAACTCTCTGTGTTGAACGCACACATCACAAAGTAGTTTCAGAGAATGATTCTGTCTAGTTTTTATACAAAGATATTTCGATTTCTAAGATTGGCCTCAAATCGCTTGAAATCTCCACTTGCAAATTCCACATAAAGAGTGTTTCCAAACTGCTCTGTCGAAAAGAAGGTTTAACTATGTTAGTTGAATACACACAACACAAAGTAGTTACTGGGAGTTCATCTGTCTAGCAGTATACTGAGAAATCCCGTTTCCAACGAAGGCCTCAAAGTGGTCCAAATATACTCTTGCAAACTTAACAGAGTGTTTCAAACCAATCTATGAAAACAAAGGTGAAACTCTGTGAGTTGAACGCACACATCACAAAGTAGTTTCTGACAATGATTCTGTCTAGTTTTTAAACGAACATATATCCTTTAAAACAATTGGCCTCAAATCGCTTGAAATCTCCACTTGTAAAATCCGCAAAAAGAGTGTTTCAAATCTGCTCTGTCTAAAGGAAGGTTCAACTGTGTGAGTTGAATACACACAACACAAAGAAGTTACTGAGAATTCATCTGTCTAGCTTTATATGAAGAATTCCCGTTTCCAACGAAGGCCTCAAAATGGTCCAAATATCCTCTTCCAAACTTAACAGAGTGTTGCTAAACTGCTCTATGAAAAGAAAGGTTAAAGTCTGTGAGTTGAAGGCACACGTCCCAAAGTAGTTTCTGAGAATGATTCTGTCTAGTTTTTATACAAAGATATTTCGATTTGTAAGATAGGCCTCAAATCGCTTGAAATCTCCAATTGCAAATTCCACAAAAAGAGTGTTTCCAAACTGCTCTGTGTAAAGGAAGTTTCAACTCTGTGAGTTGAATACACACAACACAAAGAAGTTACTGGGTGTTCATCTGTCTAGCAATATACTGAGAAAACCCGTTTCCAAAGAAGGCCTCAAAATGGTCCAAATATCCTCTTCCAAACTTAACAGAGTGTTGCTAAACTGCTCTATGAAAAGAAAGGTGAAACTCTGTGAGTTGAACGCACACATCACAAAGTAGTTTCTGAGAATGATGCTGTCTAGTTTTTATACAAAGATATTTCGATTTGTAAGATTGGCCTCAAATCGCTTGAAATGTCCACTTGCAAATTCCACAAAAAGAGTGTTTCCAAACTGCTCTGTCTAAAGGAGGGTTCAACTGTGTGAGTTGAATACACACAACACAAAGAAGTTACTGAGAATTCATCTGTCTAGCTTTATATGAAGAAATCCCTTTTCCAACGAAGGCCTCAAAGAGGTCTAATTATCCCCTTGCAGACTTAACAAACAGAGTGTTTCCAAACTGCTCTATGAAAAGAAAGGCTAAACTATGTGAATTGAACGCACACATCACAAAGTAGTTTCTGAGAATGATTCTGTCTAGTTTTTAAAAGAAGATACTACCTTTCCTACAATTGGCCTGAAGTCGCTTGAAATCTCCACTTGTAAAACCCACAAAAAGTGTTTCAAATCTGCTCTGTCTGAAGAAAGTTTCAACTCTGTCAGCTGAATACACACAACACAAAGAAGTTACTGAGAATTCATCTGTCTAGCTTTATATGAAGAATTCCCGTTTCCAACGAAGGCCTCAAAGAGGTCTAAATATCCCCTTGCACACTTAATAAACAGTGTGTTTCCAAACTGCTCTTTGAAAAGAAAGGTTAAACTCTGTTAGTTGAACGCACACATCACAAATAGTTTCTGAGAATGATTCTGTCTAGTTTTTATACAAAGATATTTCGATTTCTAAGATTGGCCTCAAATCGCTTGGAATCTCCACTTCCAAATTCCACAAAAGAGTGTTTCCAAACTGCTCTGTGTAAAGGAAGTTTCAACTCTGTGAGTTGAATACACACAACACAAAGAAGTTACTGGGAGTTCATCTGTCTAGCAATATACTGAGAAAACCCGTTTCCAAAGAAGGACTCAAAATGGTCCAAATATCCTCTTCCAAACTTCACAGAGTGTTGCTAAACTGCTCTATGAAAAGAAAGGTGAAACTCTGTGAGTTGAACGCACACATCACAAAGAAGATTCTGAGAATGATTCTGTCTAGTTTTTATACAAAGATATTTCGATTTGTAAGATTGGCCTCAAATCGCTTGAAATGTCCACGTGCAAATTCCACAAAGGAGTGTTTCCAAACTGCTCTGTCTAAAGGAAGGTTCAACTGTGTGATTTGAATACACACAAGACAAAGAAGTTACTGAGAATTCATCTGTCTATCTTTATATGAAGAAATCCCGTTTCCAACGAAGGCCTCATAGAGGTCTGATTATCCCCTTGCAGACTTAACAAACAGAGTGTTTCCAAACTGCTCTATGAAAAGAAACGTTAAACTCTGTGAGTTGAACGCACAAATCAAAAGGTAGTTTCTGAGAATGATTCTCTCTAGTTTTTAAACGAAGTTATTTCCTTTCCTACAATTGGCTTCAAATCGCTTGAAATGTCCACTTGCAAATTCCACAAAAAGAGTGTTTCCAAACTGCTCTGTCTAAAGGAAGGTTCAACTCTGTGAGTTGAATACAAACTACACAAAGAAGTTACTGAGAATTCATCTGTCTAGCTTTTTATGACGAAATCCCGATTCCAACGAAGACCTCAAAGAGGTCTAAATATCGCCTTGCAGAGTTAACAAACGGAGTGTTTCAAAACTGCTCTATGAAAAGAAAGGTTAAACTCTGTGAGATGAATGCACACTTCACAAAGTAGTTTCTGAGAATGATTCTGTCTAGGTTTTAAACTAAGATATTTCAATTTCTAAGATTGGCACCAAATCGCTTGAAATCTCCACTTGCAAATTCCACAAGAAGAGTGTTTCCAAACTGGTCTGCCTAAAGGAAAGTTCAACTCTGTAAGTTGAATACACACAACACAAAGAAGTTACTGGGAGTTCATCTGTCTAGCAGTATACTGAGAAATCCCGTTTCCAACGAAGGCCTCAAAGTGGTCCAAATATACTCTTGCAAACTTAACAGAGTGTTTCCAAACCACTCTATGAAAACAAAGGTGAAACTCTGTGAGTTGAACGCACACATCACAAAGTAGTTTCTGAGAATGATTCTGTCTAGTTTTTATACAAAGATATTTCGATTTGTAAGATTGGCCTCAAATCGCTTGAAATCTCCACTTGCAAATTCCACAAAAAGAGTGTTTCCAAACTGCTCTGTTTAAAGGAAGGTGCAACTGTGTGAGTTGAATACACACAACACAAAGAAGTTACTGAGAATTCATCTGTCTAGCTTTATATGAAGAAATCCCGTTTCCAACGAAGGCCTCAAAGAGGTCTAATTATCCCCTTGCAGACTTAACAAACAGAGTGTTTCCAAACTGCTCTATGAAAAGAAAGGTTAAACTCTCTGTGTTGAACGCACACATCACAAAGTAGTTTCAGAGAATGATTCTGTCTCGTTTTTATACAAAGATATTTCGATTTGTAAGATTGGCCTCAAATCGCTTGAAATCTCCACTTGCAAATTCCACATAAAGAGTGTTTCCAAACTGCTCTGTCTAAAAGAAGTTTTAACTATGTTAGTTGAATACACACAACACAAAGAAGTTACTGGGAGTTCATCTGTCTAGCAGTATACTGAGAAATCCCGTTTCCAACGAAGGCCTCAAAGTGGTCCAAATATACTCTTGCAAACTTAACAGAGTGTTTCCAAACCACTCTATGAAAACAAAGGTGAAACTCTGTGAGTTGAACGCACACATCACAAAGTAGTTTCTGACAATGATTCTGTCTAGTTTTTAAACGAACATATATCCTTTACAACAATTGGCCTCAAATCGCTTGAAATCTCCACTTGTAAAATCCGCAAAAAGAGTGTTTCAAATCTGCTCTGTCTAAAGAAAGTTTCAACTCTGTGAGCTGAATACACACAACACAAAGAAGTTACTGAGAATTCATCTGTCTAGCTTTATATGAAGAATTCCCGTTTCCAACGAAGGCCTCAAAAAGGTCTAAATATCCCCTTGCAGACTTAACAAACAGAGTGTTTCCAAACTGCTCTCTGAAAAGAAAGGTTAAAATCTGTAAGTTGAACGCACACATCACAAAGTAGTTTCTGAGATTGATTCTGTCTTGTTTTTATACAAAGATATTTCGATTTCTTAGATTGGCCTCAAATCGCTTGGAATCTCCACTTGCAAATTCCACAAAAAGAGTGTTTCCAAACTGCTCTGTGTAAAGGAAGTTTCAACTCTGTGAGTTGAATACACACAACACAAAGAAGTTACTGGGAGTTCATCTGTCTAGCAATATACTGAGAAAACCCGTTTCCAAAGAAGGCCTCAAAATGGTCCAAATATAATCTTCCAAACTTCACAGAGTGTTGCTAAACTGCTCTATGAAAAGAAAGGTGAAACTCTGTGAGTTGAACGCACACATCACAAGGAAGATTCTGAGAATGATTCTGTCTAGTTTTTATACAAAGATATTTCGATTTGTAAGATTGGCCTCAAATCGCTTGAAATGTCCACGTGCAAATTCCACAAAAAGAGTGTTTCCAAACTGGTCTGTCTAAAGGAAGGTTCAACTGTGTGAGTTGAATACACACAACACAAAGAAGTTACTGAGAATTCATCTGTCTAGCTTTATATGAAGAAATCCCGTTTCCAACGAAGGCCTCATAGAGGTCTAATTATCCCCTTGCAGACTTAACAAACAGAGTGTTTCCAAACTGCTCTATGAAAAGAAACGTTAAACTCTGTGAGTTGAACGCACACATCACAAAGTAGTTTCTGAGAATGATTCTGTCTAGTTTTTAAAGAAGATACTACCTTTCCTACAATTGGCCTGAAGTCGCTTGAAATCTCCACTTGTAAAATCCACAAAAAGAGTGTTTCAAATCTGCTCTGTCTATAAAAAGTTTCAATACTGTGAGCTGAATACACACAACACAAAGAAGTTACTGAGAATTCATCTGTCTAGCTTTATATGAAGAATTCCCATTTCCAACGAAGGCCTCAAAGAGGTCTAAATATCCCCTTGCAGACTTAACAAACAGAGTGTTTTCAAACTGCTCTATGAAAACAAAGTTTAAACTCTGTTAGTTGAACGCACACATCACAAAGTAGTTTCAGAGAATGATTCTGTCTAGTTTTTATACAAAGATATTTCGATTTCTAAGATTGGCCTCAAATCGCTTGAAATCTCCACTTGCAAATTCCACATAAAGAGTGTTTCCAAACTGCTCTGTCTAAAAGAAGGTTCAACTCTGTGAGTTGAATACACACAACACAAAGAAGTTACTGGGAGTTCATCTGTCTAGCAATATACTGAGAAAACCCGGTTCCAAAGAAGGCCGCAAAATGGTCCAAATATCCTCTTCCAAACTTAACAGAGTGTTGCTAAACTGCTCTACGAAAAGAAAGGTGAAACTCTGTGAGTTGAACGCACACATCACAAAGTAGTTTCTGAGAATGATGCTGTCAGGTTTTTATGCAAAGATATTACGATTTGTAAGATTGGCCTCAAATCGCTTGAAATGTCCACTTGCAAATTCCACAAAAAGAGTGTTTCCAAACTGCTCTATCTAAAGGAAGGTTCAACTGTGTGAGTTGAATACACACAACACAAAGAAGTTACTGAGAATTCATCTGTCTAGCTTTATATGAAGAAATCCCGTTTCCAACGAAGGCCTCAAAGAGGTCTAATTATACCCTTGCAGACTTAACAAACAGAGTGTTTCCAAACTGCTCTATGAAAAAAAGGTTAAACTATGTGAATTGAACGCACACATCACAAATTAGTTTCTGAGAATGATTCTGTCTAGTTTTTAAAAGAAGATACTACCTTTCCTACAATTGGCCTGAAGTCGCTTGAAATCTCCACTTGTAAAACCCACAAAAAGAGTGTTTCAAATCTGCTCTGTCTAAAGAAAGTTTCAACTCTGTCAGCTGAATACACACAACACAAAGAAGTTACTGAGAATTCATCTGTCTAATTTTATATGAAGAATTCCCGTTTCCAACGAAGGCCTCAAAGAGGTCTAAATATCCCCTTGCACACTTAACAAACAGTGTGTTTCCAAACTGCTCTTTGAAAAGAAAGGTTAAACTCTGTTAGTTGAACGCACACATCACAAATAGTTTCTGAGAATGATTCTGTCTAGTTTTTAAAAGAAGATACTTCCTTTCCTACAATTGGCCTGAAGTCGCTTGAAATCTCCACTTGTGAAATCCACAAAAAGAGTGTTTCAAATCTACTCTGTGTAAAGGAAGTTTCAACTCTGTGAGTTGAATACACACAACACAAAGAAGTTACTGGGAGTTCATCTGTCTACCAATATACTGAGAAGACCCGTTTCCAAAGAAGGCCTCAAAGTGGTCCAAATATCCTCTTCCAAACTTAACAGAGTGTTGCTAAACTGCTCTATGAAAAGAAAGGTGAAACTCTGTGAGTTGAACGCACACATCACAAAGTAGTTTCTGAGAATGATTCTGTCTAGTTTTTATACAAAGATATTTCGATTTGTAAGATTGGCCTCAAATCGCTTGAAATCTCCACTTGCAAATTCCACAAAAAGAGTGTTTCCAAACTGCTCTGTTTAAAGGAAGGTGCAACTGTGTGAGTTGAATACACACAACACAAAGAAGTTACTGAGAATTCATCTGTCTAGCTTTATATGAAGAAATCCCGTTTCCAACGAAGGCCTCAAAGAGGTCTAATTATCCCCTTGCAGACTTAACAAACAGAGTGTTTCCAAACTGCTCTATGAAAAGAATGGTTAAACTCTCTGTGTTGAACGCACACATCACAAAGTAGTTTCAGAGAATGATTCTGTCTAGTTTTTATACAAAGATATTTCGATTTCTAAGATTGGCCTCAAATCGCTTGAAATCTCCACTTGCAAATTCCACATAAAGAGTGTTTCCAAACTGCTCTGTCGAAAAGAAGGTTTAACTATGTGAGTTGAATACACACAACACAAAGAAGTTACTGGGAGTTCATCTGTCTAGCAGTATACTGAGAAATCCCGTTTCCAACGAAGGCCTCAAAGTGGTCCAAATATACTCTTGCAAACTTAACAGAGTGTTTCCAAACCAATCTATGAAAACAAAGGTGAAACTCTGTGAGTTGAACGCACACATCACAAAGTAGTTTCTGACAATGATTCTGTCTAGTTTTTAAACGAACATATATCCTTTACAACAATTGGCTTCAAATCGCTTGAAATCTCCACTTGTAAAATCCGCAAAAAGAGTGTTTCAAATCTGCTCTGTCTAAAGGAAGGTTCAACTGTTTGAGTTGAATACACACAACACAAAGAAGTTACTGAGAATTCATCAGTCTAGCTTTATATGAAGAAATCCCGTTTCCAACGAAGCCCTCAAAGAGGTCTAAATATCCCCTTGCAGACTTAACAAACAGAGTGTTTCCAAACTGCTCTATGAAAAGAAAGGTTCAACACTGTGATTTCAATGCACACATCACAGAGTAGTTTCTGAGAATGATTCTGTCTAGTTTTTAAAAGAAGATACTTCCTTTCCTACAATTGGCCTGAAGTCGCTTGAAATCTCCAATTGTAAAATCCACAAAAAGAGAGTTTCAAATCTGCTCTGTCTAAAGAAATTTTCAACTCTGTGACCTGAATACACACAACACAAAGAAGTTACTGAGAATTCATCTGTCTAGCTTTATATGAAGAAATCCCGTTTCCAACGAAGGCCTCAAAGAGGTCTAATTATCCCCTTGCAGACTTAACAAACAGAGTGTTTCCAAACTGCTCTATGAAAAGAAAGGTTAAACTATGTGAATTGAACGCACACATCACAAAGCAGTTTCTGAGAATGATTCTGTCTAGTTTTTAAAAGAAGATACTACCTTTCCTACAATTGGCCTGAAGTCGCTTGAAATCTCCACTTGTAAAACCCACAAAAAGAGTGTTTCAAATCTGCTCTGTCTAAAGAAAGTTTCAACTCTGTCAGCTGAATACACACAACACAAAGAAGTTACTGAGAATTCATCTGTCTAACTTTATATGAAGAATTCCCGTTTCCAACGAAGGCCTCAAAGAGGTCTAAATATCCCCTTGCACACTTAACAAACAGAGTGTTTCCAAACTGCTCTATGAAAAGAAAGTTTAAACTCTGTTAGTTGAACGCACACATCACAAAGTAGTTTCTGAGAATGATTCTGTCTAGTTTTTATACAAAGATATTTCGATTTCTGAGATTGGCCTCAAATCGCTTGAAGTCTCCACTTGCAAATTCCACAAAAAGAGTGTTTCCAAACTGCTCTGTCTAAAGGAAGGTTCAACTGTGTGAGTTGAATACACACAACACAAAGAAGTTACTGAGAATTCATCTGTCTAGCTTTATATGAAGAAATCCCGTTTCAAACGAAGGCCTCAAAGAGGTCTAATTATCCCCTTGCAGACTTAACAAACAGAGTGTTTCCAAACTGCTCTATGAAAAGAAACGTTAAACTCTGTGAGTTGAACGCACACATCACAAAGTAGTTTCTGAGAATGATTCTGTCTAGTTTTTAAAAGAAGATACTACCTTTCCTACAATTGGCCTGAAGTCGCTTGAAATCTCCACTTGTGAAATCCACAAAAAGAGTGTTTCAAATCTGCTCTGTGTAAAGGAAGTTTCAACTCTGTGAGTTGAATACACACAACACAAAGAAGGTACTGGGAGTTCATCTGTCTACCAATATACTGAGAAGACCCGTTTCCAAAGAAGGCCTCAAAGTGGTCCAAATATCCTCTTCCAAACTTAACAGAGTGTTGCTAAACTGCTCTATGAAAAGAAAGGTGAAACTCTGTGAGTTGAACGCACACATCACAAAGTAGTTTCAGAGAATGATTCTGTCTAGTTTTTATACAAAGATATTTCGATTTGTAAGATTGGCCTCAAATCGCTTGAAATCTCCACTTGCAAATTCCACAAAAAGAGTGTTTCCAAACTGCTCTGTTTAAAGGAAGGTGCAACTGTGTGAGTTGAATACACACAACACAAAGAAGTTACTGAGAATTCATCTGTCTAGCTTTATATGAAGAAATCCCGTTTCCAACGAAGGCCTCAAAGAGGTCTAATTATCCCCTTGCAGACTTAACAAACAGAGTGTTTCCAAACTGCTCTATGAAAAGAATGGTTAAACTCTCTGTGTTGAACGCACACATCACAAAGTAGTTTCAGAGAATGATTCTGTCTAGTTTTTATACAAAGATATTTCGATTTCTAAGATTGGCCTCAAATCGCTTGAAATCTCCACTTGCAAATTCCACATAAAGAGTGTTTCCAAACTGCTCTGTCGAAAAGAAGGTTTAACTATGTTAGTTGAATACACACAACACAAAGTAGTTACTGGGAGTTCATCTGTCTAGCAGTATACTGAGAAATCCCGTTTCCAACGAAGGCCTCAAAGTGGTCCAAATATACTCTTGCAAACTTAACAGAGTGTTTCAAACCAATCTATGAAAACAAAGGTGAAACTCTGTGAGTTGAACGCACACATCACAAAGTAGTTTCTGACAATGATTCTGTCTAGTTTTTAAACGAACATATATCCTTTAAAACAATTGGCCTCAAATCGCTTGAAATCTCCACTTGTAAAATCCGCAAAAAGAGTGTTTCAAATCTGCTCTGTCTAAAGGAAGGTTCAACTGTGTGAGTTGAATACACACAACACAAAGAAGTTACTGAGAATTCATCTGTCTAGCTTTATATGAAGAATTCCCGTTTCCAACGAAGGCCTCAAAATGGTCCAAATATCCTCTTCCAAACTTAACAGAGTGTTGCTAAACTGCTCTATGAAAAGAAAGGTTAAAGTCTGTGAGTTGAAGGCACACGTCCCAAAGTAGTTTCTGAGAATGATTCTGTCTAGTTTTTATACAAAGATATTTCGATTTGTAAGATAGGCCTCAAATCGCTTGAAATCTCCAATTGCAAATTCCACAAAAAGAGTGTTTCCAAACTGCTCTGTGTAAAGGAAGTTTCAACTCTGTGAGTTGAATACACACAACACAAAGAAGTTACTGGGAGTTCATCTGTCTAGCAATATACTGAGAAAACCCGTTTCCAAAGAAGGCCTCAAAATGGTCCAAATATCCTCTTCCAAACTTAACAGAGTGTTGCTAAACTGCTCTATGAAAAGAAAGGTGAAACTCTGTGAGTTGAACGCACACATCACAAAGTAGTTTCTGAGAATGATGCTGTCTAGTTTTTATACAAAGATATTTCGATTTGTAAGATTGGCCTCAAATCGCTTGAAATGTCCACTTGCAAATTCCACAAAAAGAGTGTTTCCAAACTGCTCTGTCTAAAGGAGGGTTCAACTGTGTGAGTTGAATACACACAACACAAAGAAGTTACTGAGAATTCATCTGTCTAGCTTTATATGAAGAAATCCCTTTTCCAACGAAGGCCTCAAAGAGGTCTAATTATCCCCTTGCAGACTTAACAAACAGAGTGTTTCCAAACTGCTCTATGAAAAGAAAGGCTAAACTATGTGAATTGAACGCACACATCACAAAGTAGTTTCTGAGAATGATTCTGTCTAGTTTTTAAAAGAAGATACTACCTTTCCTACAATTGGCCTGAAGTCGCTTGAAATCTCCACTTGTAAAACCCACAAAAAGTGTTTCAAATCTGCTCTGTCTGAAGAAAGTTTCAACTCTGTCAGCTGAATACACACAACACAAAGAAGTTACTGAGAATTCATCTGTCTAGCTTTATATGAAGAATTCCCGTTTCCAACGAAGGCCTCAAAGAGGTCTAAATATCCCCTTGCACACTTAATAAACAGTGTGTTTCCAAACTGCTCTTTGAAAAGAAAGGTTAAACTCTGTTAGTTGAACGCACACATCACAAATAGTTTCTGAGAATGATTCTGTCTAGTTTTTATACAAAGATATTTCGATTTCTAAGATTGGCCTCAAATCGCTTGGAATCTCCACTTCCAAATTCCACAAAAGAGTGTTTCCAAACTGCTCTGTGTAAAGGAAGTTTCAACTCTGTGAGTTGAATACACACAACACAAAGAAGTTACTGGGAGTTCATCTGTCTAGCAATATACTGAGAAAACCCGTTTCCAAAGAAGGACTCAAAATGGTCCAAATATCCTCTTCCAAACTTCACAGAGTGTTGCTAAACTGCTCTATGAAAAGAAAGGTGAAACTCTGTGAGTTGAACGCACACATCACAAAGAAGATTCTGAGAATGATTCTGTCTAGTTTTTATACAAAGATATTTCGATTTGTAAGATTGGCCTCAAATCGCTTGAAATGTCCACGTGCAAATTCCACAAAGGAGTGTTTCCAAACTGCTCTGTCTAAAGGAAGGTTCAACTGTGTGATTTGAATACACACAAGACAAAGAAGTTACTGAGAATTCATCTGTCTATCTTTATATGAAGAAATCCCGTTTCCAACGAAGGCCTCATAGAGGTCTGATTATCCCCTTGCAGACTTAACAAACAGAGTGTTTCCAAACTGCTCTATGAAAAGAAACGTTAAACTCTGTGAGTTGAACGCACAAATCAAAAGGTAGTTTCTGAGAATGATTCTCTCTAGTTTTTAAACGAAGTTATTTCCTTTCCTACAATTGGCTTCAAATCGCTTGAAATGTCCACTTGCAAATTCCACAAAAAGAGTGTTTCCAAACTGCTCTGTCTAAAGGAAGGTTCAACTCTGTGAGTTGAATACAAACTACACAAAGAAGTTACTGAGAATTCATCTGTCTAGCTTTTTATGACGAAATCCCGATTCCAACGAAGACCTCAAAGAGGTCTAAATATCGCCTTGCAGAGTTAACAAACGGAGTGTTTCAAAACTGCTCTATGAAAAGAAAGGTTAAACTCTGTGAGATGAATGCACACTTCACAAAGTAGTTTCTGAGAATGATTCTGTCTAGGTTTTAAACTAAGATATTTCAATTTCTAAGATTGGCACCAAATCGCTTGAAATCTCCACTTGCAAATTCCACAAGAAGAGTGTTTCCAAACTGGTCTGCCTAAAGGAAAGTTCAACTCTGTAAGTTGAATACACACAACACAAAGAAGTTACTGGGAGTTCATCTGTCTAGCAGTATACTGAGAAATCCCGTTTCCAACGAAGGCCTCAAAGTGGTCCAAATATACTCTTGCAAACTTAACAGAGTGTTTCCAAACCACTCTATGAAAACAAAGGTGAAACTCTGTGAGTTGAACGCACACATCACAAAGTAGTTTCTGAGAATGATTCTGTCTAGTTTTTATACAAAGATATTTCGATTTGTAAGATTGGCCTCAAATCGCTTGAAATGTCCACTTGCAAATTCCACAAAAAGAGTGTTTCCAAACTGCTCTGTCTAAAGGAGGGTTCAACTGTGTGAGTTGAATACACACAACACAAAGAAGTTACTGAGAATTCATCTGTCTAGCTTTATATGAAGAAATCCCGTTTCCAACGAAGGCCTCAAAGAGGTCTAATTATCCCCTTGCAGACTTAACAAACAGAGTGTTTCCAAACTGCTCTATGAAAAGAAAGGCTAAACTATGTGAATTGAACGCACACATCACAAAGTAGTTTCTGAGAATGATTCTGTCTAGTTTTTAAAAGAAGATACTACCTTTCCTACAATTGGCCTGAAGTCGCTTGAAATCTCCACTTGTAAAACCCACAAAAAGTGTTTCAAATCTGCTCTGTCTGAAGAAAGTTTCAACTCTGTCAGCTGAATACACACAACACAAAGAAGTTACTGAGAATTCATCTGTCTAGCTTTATATGAAGAATTCCCGTTTCCAACGAAGGCCTCAAAGAGGTCTAAATATCCCCTTGCACACTTAACAAACAGTGTGTTTCCAAACTGCTCTTTGAAAAGAAAGGTTAAACTCTGTTAGTTGAACGCACACATCACAAATAGTTTCTGAGAATGATTCTGTCTAGTTTTTATACAAAGATATTTCGATTTCTAAGATTGGCCTCAAATCGCTTGGAATCTCCACTTCCAAATTCCACAAAAGAGTGTTTCCAAACTGCTCTGTGTAAAGGAAGTTTCAACTCTGTGAGTTGAATACACACAACACAAAGAAGTTACTGGGAGTTCATCTGTCTAGCAATATACTGAGAAAACCCGTTTCCAAAGAAGGCCTCAAAATGGTCCAAATATCCTCTTCCAAACTTAACAGAGTGTTGCTAAACTGCTCTATGAAAAGAAAGGTGAAACTCTGTGAGTTGAACGCACACATCACAAAGTAGTTTCTGAGAATGATGCTGTCTAGTTTTTATACAAAGATATTTCGATTTGTAAGATTGGCCTCAAATCGCTTGAAATGTCCACTTGCAAATTCCACAAAAAGAGTGTTTCCAAACTGCTCTGTCTAAAGGAGGGTTCAACTGTGTGAGTTGAATACACACAACACAAAGAAGTTACTGAGAATTCATCTGTCTAGCTTTATATGAAGAAATCCCGTTTCCAACGAAGGCCTCAAAGAGGTCTAATTATCCCCTTGCAGACTTAACAAACAGAGTGTTTCCAAACTGCTCTATGAAAAGAAAGGCTAAACTATGTGAATTGAACGCACACATCACAAAGTAGTTTCTGAGAATGATTCTGTCTAGTTTTTAAAAGAAGATACTACCTTTCCTACAATTGGCCTGAAGTCGCTTGAAATCTCCACTTGTAAAACCCACAAAAAGTGTTTCAAATCTGCTCTGTCTGAAGAAAGTTTCAACTCTGTCAGCTGAATACACACAACACAAAGAAGTTACTGAGAATTCATCTGTCTAGCTTTATATGAAGAATTCCCGTTTCCAACGAAGGCCTCAAAGAGGTCTAAATATCCCCTTGCACACTTAACAAACAGTGTGTTTCCAAACTGCTCTTTGAAAAGAAAGGTTAAACTCTGTTAGTTGAACGCACACATCACAAATAGTTTCTGAGAATGATTCTGTCTAGTTTTTATACAAAGATATTTCGATTTCTAAGATTGGCCTCAAATCGCTTGGAATCTCCACTTCCAAATTCCACAAAAGAGTGTTTCCAAACTGCTCTGTGTAAAGGAAGTTTCAACTCTGTGAGTTGAATACACACAACACAAAGAAGTTACTGGGAGTTCATCTGTCTAGCAATATACTGAGAAAACCCGTTTCCAAAGAAGGACTCAAAATGGTCCAAATATCCTCTTCCAAACTTCACAGAGTGTTGCTAAACTGCTCTATGAAAAGAAAGGTGAAACTCTGTGAGTTGAACGCACACATCACAAAGAAGATTCTGAGAATGATTCTGTCTAGTTTTTATACAAAGATATTTCGATTTGTAAGATTGGCCTCAAATCGCTTGAAATGTCCACGTGCAAATTCCACAAAGGAGTGTTTCCAAACTGCTCTGTCTAAAGGAAGGTTCAACTGTGTGATTTGAATACACACAAGACAAAGAAGTTACTGAGAATTCATCTGTCTAGCTTTATATGAAGAAATCCCGTTTCCAACGAAGGCCTCATAGAGGTCTGATTATCCCCTTGCAGACTTAACAAACAGAGTGTTTCCAAACTGCTCTATGAAAAGAAACGTTAAACTCTGTGAGTTGAACGCACAAATCAAAAGGTAGTTTCTGAGAATGATTCTCTCTAGTTTTTAAACGAAGTTATTTCCTTTCCTACAATTGGCTTCAAATCGCTTGAAATGTCCACTTGCAAATTCCACAAAAAGAGTGTTTCCAAACTGCTCTGTCTAAAGGAAGGTTCAACTCTGTGAGTTGAATACAAACTACACAAAGAAGTTACTGAGAATTCATCTGTCTAGCTTTTTATGACGAAATCCCGATTCCAACGAAGACCTCAAAGAGGTCTAAATATCCCCTTGCAGAGTTAACAAACGGAGTGTTTCAAAACTGCTCTATGAAAAGAAAGGTTAAACTCTGTGAGTTGAATGCACACTTCACAAAGTAGTTTCTGAGAATGATTCTGTCTAGGTTTTAAACTAAGATATTTCAATTTCTAAGATTGGCACCAAATCGCTTGAAATCTCCACTTGCAAATTCCACAAGAAGAGTGTTTCCAAACTGGTCTGCCTAAAGGAAAGTTCAACTCTGTGAGTTGAATACACACAACACAAAGAAGTTACTGGGAGTTCATCTGTCTAGCAGTATACTGAGAAATCCCGTTTCCAACGAAGGCCTCAAAGTGGTCCAAATATACTCTTGCAAACTTAACAGAGTGTTTCCAAACCACTCTATGAAAACAAAGGTGAAACTCTGTGAGTTGAACGCACACATCACAAAGTAGTTTCTGAGAATGATTCTGTCTAGTTTTTATACAAAGATATTTCGATTTGTAAGATTGGCCTCAAATCGCTTGAAATGTCCACTTGCAAATTCCACAAAAAGAGTGTTTCCAAACTGCTCTGTCTAAAGGAGGGTTCAACTGTGTGAGTTGAATACACACAACACAAAGAAGTTACTGAGAATTCATCTGTCTAGCTTTATATGAAGAAATCCCGTTTCCAACGAAGGCCTCAAAGAGGTCTAATTATCCCCTTGCAGACTTAACAAACAGAGTGTTTCCAAACTGCTCTATGAAAAGAAAGGCTAAACTATGTGAATTGAACGCACACATCACAAAGTAGTTTCTGAGAATGATTCTGTCTAGTTTTTAAAAGAAGATACTACCTTTCCTACAATTGGCCTGAAGTCGCTTGAAATCTCCACTTGTAAAACCCACAAAAAGTGTTTCAAATCTGCTCTGTCTGAAGAAAGTTTCAACTCTGTCAGCTGAATACACACAACACAAAGAAGTTACTGAGAATTCATCTGTCTAGCTTTATATGAAGAATTCCCGTTTCCAACGAAGGCCTCAAAGAGGTCTAAATATCCCCTTGCACACTTAACAAACAGTGTGTTTCCAAACTGCTCTTTGAAAAGAGAGGTTAAACTCTGTTAGTTGAACGCACACATCACAAATAGTTTCTGAGAATGATTCTGTCTAGTTTTTATACAAAGATATTTCGATTTCTAAGATTGGCCTCAAATCGCTTGGAATCTCCACTTCCAAATTCCACAAAAGAGTGTTTCCAAACTGCTCTGTGTAAAGGAAGTTTCAACTCTGTGAGTTGAATACACACAACACAAAGAAGTTACTGGGAGTTCATCTGTCTAGCAATATACTGAGAAAACCCGTTTCCAAAGAAGGACTCAAAATGGTCCAAATATCCTCTTCCAAACTTCACAGAGTGTTGCTAAACTGCTCTATGAAAAGAAAGGTGAAACTCTGTGAGTTGAACGCACACATCACAAAGAAGATTCTGAGAATGATTCTGTCTAGTTTTTATACAAAGATATTTCGATTTGTAAGATTGGCCTCAAATCGCTTGAAATGTCCACGTGCAAATTCCACAAAGGAGTGTTTCCAAACTGCTCTGTCTAAAGGAAGGTTCAACTGTGTGATTTGAATACACACAAGACAAAGAAGTTACTGAGAATTCATCTGTCTAGCTTTATATGAAGAAATCCCGTTTCCAACGAAGGCCTCATAGAGGTCTGATTATCCCCTTGCAGACTTAACAAACAGAGTGTTTCCAAACTGCTCTATGAAAAGAAACGTTAAACTCTGTGAGTTGAACGCACAAATCAAAAGGTAGTTTCTGAGAATGATTCTCTCTAGTTTTTAAACGAAGTTATTTCCTTTCCTACAATTGGCTTCAAATCGCTTGAAATGTCCACTTGCAAATTCCGCAAAAAGAGTGTTTCAAATCTGCTCTGTCTAAAGGAAGGTTCAACTGTTTGAGTTGAATACACACAACACAAAGAAGTTACTGAGAATTCATCAGTCTAGCTTTATATGAAGAAATCCCGTTTCCAACGAAGCCCTCAAAGAGGTCTAAATATCCCCTTGCAGACTTAACAAACAGAGTGTTTCCAAACTGCTCTATGAAAAGAAAGGTTCAACACTGTGATTTCAATGCACACATCACAGAGTAGTTTCTGAGAATGATTCTGTCTAGTTTTTAAAAGAAGATACTTCCTTTCCTACAATTGGCCTGAAGTCGCTTGAAATCTCCAATTGTAAAATCCACAAAAAGAGAGTTTCAAATCTGCTCTGTCTAAAGAAATTTTCAACTCTGTGACCTGAATACACACAACACAAAGAAGTTACTGAGAATTCATCTGTCTAGCTTTATATGAAGAAATCCCGTTTCCAACGAAGGCCTCAAAGAGGTCTAATTATCCCCTTGCAGACTTAACAAACAGAGTGTTTCCAAACTGCTCTATGAAAAGAAAGGTTAAACTATGTGAATTGAACGCACACATCACAAAGCAGTTTCTGAGAATGATTCTGTCTAGTTTTTAAAAGAAGATACTACCTTTCCTACAATTGGCCTGAAGTCGCTTGAAATCTCCACTTGTAAAACCCACAAAAAGAGTGTTTCAAATCTGCTCTGTCTAAAGAAAGTTTCAACTCTGTCAGCTGAATACACACAACACAAAGGAGTTACTGAGAATTCATCTGTCTAACTTTATATGAAGAATTCCCGTTTCCAACGAAGGCCTCAAAGAGGTCTAAATATCCCCTTGCACACTTAACAAACAGAGTGTTTCCAAACTGCTCTATGAAAAGAAAGTTTAAACTCTGTTAGTTGAACGCACACATCACAAAGTAGTTTCTGAGAATGATTCTGTCTAGTTTTTATACAAAGATATTTCGATTTCTGAGATTGGCCTCAAATCGCTTGAAGTCTCCACTTGCAAATTCCACAAAAAGAGTGTTTCCAAACTGCTCTGTCTAAAGGAAGGTTCAACTGTGTGAGTTGAATACACACAACACAAAGAAGTTACTGAGAATTCATCTGTCTAGCTTTATATGAAGAAATCCCGTTTCAAACGAAGGCCTCAAAGAGGTCTAATTATCCCCTTGCAGACTTAACAAACAGAGTGTTTCCAAACTGCTCTATGAAAAGAAACGTTAAACTCTGTGAGTTGAACGCACACATCACAAAGTAGTTTCTGAGAATGATTCTGTCTAGTTTTTAAAAGAAGATACTACCTTTCCTACAATTGGCCTGAAGTCGTTTGAAATCTCCACTTGTAAAATCCACAAAAAGAGTGTTTCAAATCTGCTCTGTCTAAAGAAAGTTTCAACTCTGTGAGCTGAATACACAGAACACAAAGAAGTTACTGAGAATTCATCTGTCTAGCTTTATATGAAGAATACCCGTTTCCAACAAAGGCCTCAAAGAGGTCTAAATATCCCCTTGCAGACTTAACAAATAGAGTGTTTCCAAACTGCTCTTTGAAAAGAAAGGTTAAACTCTGTTAGTTGAACGCACACTTCACAAATAGTTTTTGAGAATGATTCTATCTAGTTTTTAAAAGAAGATACTTCCTTTCCTACAATTGGCCTGAAGTCGCTTGAAATCTCCACTTGTGAAATCCACAAAAAGAGTGTTTCAAATCTGCTCTGTGTAAAGGAAGTTTCAACTCTGTGAGTTGAATACACACAACACAAAGAAGTTACTGGGAGTTCATCTGTCTACCAATATACTGAGAAGACCCGTTTCCAAAGAAGGCCTCAAAGTGGTCCAAATATCCTCTTCCAAACTTAACAGAGTGTTGCTAAACTGCTCTATGAAAAGAAAGGTGAAACTCTGTGAGTTGAACGCACACATCACAAAGTAGTTTCTGAGAATGATTCTGTCTAGTTTTTATACAAAGATATTTCGATTTGTAAGATTGGCCTCAAATCGCTTGAAATGTCCACTTGCAAATTCCACAAAAAGAGTGTTTCCAAACTGCTCTGTTTAAAGGAAGGTGCAACTGTGTGAGTTGAATACACACAACACAAAGAAGTTACTGAGAATTCATCTGTCTAGCTTTATATGAAGAAATCCCGTTTCCAACGAAGGCCTCAAAGAGGTCTAATTATCCCCTTGCAGACTTAACAAACAGAGTGTTTCCAAACTGCTCTATGAAAAGAATGGTTAAACTCTCTGTGTTGAACGCACACATCACAAAGTAGTTTCAGAGAATGATTCTGTCTAGTTTTTATACAAAGATATTTCGATTTCTAAGATTGGCCTCAAATCGCTTGAAATCTCCACTTGCAAATTCCACATAAAGAGTGTTTCCAAACTGCTCTGTCGAAAAGAAGGTTTAACTATGTTAGTTGAATACACACAACACAAAGTAGTTACTGGGAGTTCATCTGTCTAGCAGTATACTGAGAAATCCCGTTTCCAACGAAGGCCTCAAAGTGGTCCAAATATACTCTTGCAAACTTAACAGAGTGTTTCAAACCAATCTATGAAAACAAAGGTGAAACTCTGTGAGTTGAACGCACACATCACAAAGTAGTTTCTGACAATGATTCTGTCTAGTTTTTAAACGAACATATATCCTTTAAAACAATTGGCCTCAAATCGCTTGAAATCTCCACTTGTAAAATCCGCAAAAAGAGTGTTTCAAATCTGCTCTGTCTAAAGGAAGGTTCAACTGTGTGAGTTGAATACACACAACACAAAGAAGTTACTGAGAATTCATCTGTCTAGCTTTATATGAAGAATTCCCGTTTCCAACGAAGGCCTCAAAATGGTCCAAATATCCTCTTCCAAACTTAACAGAGTGTTGCTAAACTGCTCTATGAAAAGAAAGGTTAAAGTCTGTGAGTTGAAGGCACACGTCCCAAAGTAGTTTCTGAGAATGATTCTGTCTAGTTTTTATACAAAGATATTTCGATTTGTAAGATAGGCCTCAAATCGCTTGAAATCTCCAATTGCAAATTCCACAAAAAGAGTGTTTCCAAACTGCTCTGTGTAAAGGAAGTTTCAACTCTGTGAGTTGAATACACACAACACAAAGAAGTTACTGGGAGTTCATCTGTCTAGCAATATACTGAGAAAACCCGTTTCCAAAGAAGGCCTCAAAATGGTCCAAATATCCTCTTCCAAACTTAACAGAGTGTTGCTAAACTGCTCTATGAAAAGAAAGGTGAAACTCTGTGAGTTGAAAGCACACATCACAAAGTAGTTTCTGAGAATGATGCTGTCTAGTTTTTATACAAAGATATTTCGATTTGTAAGATTGGCCTCAAATCGCTTGAAATGTCCACTTGCAAATTCCACAAAAAGAGTGTTTCCAAACTGCTCTGTCTAAAGGAGGGTTCAACTGTGTGAGTTGAATACACACAACACAAAGAAGTTACTGAGAATTCATCTGTCTATCTTTATATGAAGAAATTCCTTTTCCAACGAAGGCCTCAAAGAGGTCTAATTATCCCCTTGCAGACTTAACAAACAGAGTGTTTCCAAACTGCTCTATGAAAAGAAAGGCTAAACTATGTGAATTGAACGCACACATCACAAAGTAGTTTCTGAGAATGATTCTGTCTAGTTTTTAAAAGAAGATACTACCTTTCCTACAATTGGCCTGAAGTCGCTTGAAATCTCCACTTGTAAAACCCACAAAAAGTGTTTCAAATCTGCTCTGTCTGAAGAAAGTTTCAACTCTGTCAGCTGAATACACACAACACAAAGAAGTTACTGAGAATTCATCTGTCTAGCTTTATATGAAGAATTCCCGTTTCCAACGAAGGCCTCAAAGAGGTCTAAATATCCCCTTGCACACTTAATAAACAGTGTGTTTCCAAACTGCTCTTTGAAAAGAAAGGTTAAACTCTGTTAGTTGAACGCACACATCACAAATAGTTTCTGAGAATGATTCTGTCTAGTTTTTATACAAAGATATTTCGATTTCTAAGATTGGCCTCAAATCGCTTGGAATCTCCACTTCCAAATTCCACAAAAGAGTGTTTCCAAACTGCTCTGTGTAAAGGAAGTTTCAACTCTGTGAGTTGAATACACACAACACAAAGAAGTTACTGGGAGTTCATCTGTCTAGCAATATACTGAGAAAACCCGTTTCCAAAGAAGGACTCAAAATGGTCCAAATATCCTCTTCCAAACTTCACAGAGTGTTGCTAAACTGCTCTATGAAAAGAAAGGTGAAACTCTGTGAGTTGAACGCACACATCACAAAGAAGATTCTGAGAATGATTCTGTCTAGTTTTTATACAAAGATATTTCGATTTGTAAGATTGGCCTCAAATCGCTTGAAATGTCCACGTGCAAATTCCACAAAGGAGTGTTTCCAAACTGCTCTGTCTAAAGGAAGGTTCAACTGTGTGATTTGAATACACACAAGACAAAGAAGTTACTGAGAATTCATCTGTCTAGCTTTATATGAAGAAATCCCGTTTCCAACGAAGGCCTCATAGAGGTCTGATTATCCCCTTGCAGACTTAACAAACAGAGTGTTTCCAAACTGCTCTATGAAAAGAAACGTTAAACTCTGTGAGTTGAACGCACAAATCAAAAGGTAGTTTCTGAGAATGATTCTCTCTAGTTTTTAAACGAAGTTATTTCCTTTCCTACAATTGGCTTCAAATCGCTTGAAATGTCCACTTGCAAATTCCACAAAAAGAGTGTTTCCAAACTGCTCTGTCTAAAGGAAGGTTCAACTCTGTGAGTTGAATACAAACTACACAAAGAAGTTACTGAGAATTCATCTGTCTAGCTTTTTATGACGAAATCCCGATTCCAACGAAGACCTCAAAGAGGTCTAAATATCCCCTTGCAGAGTTAACAAACAGAGTGTTTCAAAACTGCTCTATGAAAAGAAAGGTTAAACTCTGTGAGATGAATGCACACTTCACAAAGTAGTTTCTGAGAATGATTCTGTCTAGGTTTTAAACTAAGATATTTCAATTTCTAAGATTGGCACCAAATCGCTTGAAATCTCCACTTGCAAATTCCACAAGAAGAGTGTTTCCAAACTGGTCTGCCTAAAGGAAAGTTCAACTCTGTAAGTTGAATACACACAACACAAAGAAGTTACTGGGAGTTCATCTGTCTAGCAGTATACTGAGAAATCCCGTTTCCAACGAAGGCCTCAAAGTGGTCCAAATATACTCTTGCAAACTTAACAGAGTGTTTCCAAACCACTCTATGAAAACAAAGGTGAAACTCTGTGAGTTGAACGCACACATCACAAAGTAGTTTCTGAGAATGATTCTGTCTAGTTTTTATACAAAGATATTTCGATTTGTAAGATTGGCCTCAAATCGCTTGAAATGTCCACTTGCAAATTCCACAAAAAGAGTGTTTCCAAACTGCTCTGTCTAAAGGAGGGTTCAACTGTGTGAGTTGAATACACACAACACAAAGAAGTTACTGAGAATTCATCTGTCTAGCTTTATATGAAGAAATCCCGTTTCCAACGAAGGCCTCAAAGAGGTCTAATTATCCCCTTGCAGACTTAACAAACAGAGTGTTTCCAAACTGCTCTATGAAAAGAAAGGCTAAACTATGTGAATTGAACGCACACATCACAAAGTAGTTTCTGAGAATGATTCTGTCTAGTTTTTAAAAGAAGATACTACCTTTCCTACAATTGGCCTGAAGTCGCTTGAAATCTCCACTTGTAAAACCCACAAAAAGTGTTTCAAATCTGCTCTGTCTGAAGAAAGTTTCAACTCTGTCAGCTGAATACACACAACACAAAGAAGTTACTGAGAATTCATCTGTCTAGCTTTATATGAAGAATTCCCGTTTCCAACGAAGGCCTCAAAGAGGTCTAAATATCCCCTTGCACACTTAACAAACAGTGTGTTTCCAAACTGCTCTTTGAAAAGAAAGGTTAAACTCTGTTAGTTGAACGCACACATCACAAATAGTTTCTGAGAATGATTCTGTCTAGTTTTTATACAAAGATATTTCGATTTCTAAGATTGGCCTCAAATCGCTTGGAATCTCCACTTCCAAATTCCACAAAAGAGTGTTTCCAAACTGCTCTGTGTAAAGGAAGTTTCAACTCTGTGAGTTGAATACACACAACACAAAGAAGTTACTGGGAGTTCATCTGTCTAGCAATATACTGAGAAAACCCGTTTCCAAAGAAGGCCTCAAAATGGTCCAAATATCCTCTTCCAAACTTAACAGAGTGTTGCTAAACTGCTCTATGAAAAGAAAGGTGAAACTCTGTGAGTTGAACGCACACATCACAAAGTAGTTTCTGAGAATGATGCTGTCTAGTTTTTATACAAAGATATTTCGATTTGTAAGATTGGCCTCAAATCGCTTGAAATGTCCACTTGCAAATTCCACAAAAAGAGTGTTTCCAAACTGCTCTGTCTAAAGGAGGGTTCAACTGTGTGAGTTGAATACACACAACACAAAGAAGTTACTGAGAATTCATCTGTCTAGCTTTATATGAAGAAATCCCGTTTCCAACGAAGGCCTCAAAGAGGTCTAATTATCCCCTTGCAGACTTAACAAACAGAGTGTTTCCAAACTGCTCTATGAAAAGAAAGGCTAAACTATGTGAATTGAACGCACACATCACAAAGTAGTTTCTGAGAATGATTCTGTCTAGTTTTTAAAAGAAGATACTACCTTTCCTACAATTGGCCTGAAGTCGCTTGAAATCTCCACTTGTAAAACCCACAAAAAGTGTTTCAAATCTGCTCTGTCTGAAGAAAGTTTCAACTCTGTCAGCTGAATACACACAACACAAAGAAGTTACTGAGAATTCATCTGTCTAGCTTTATATGAAGAATTCCCGTTTCCAACGAAGGCCTCAAAGAGGTCTAAATATCCCCTTGCACACTTAACAAACAGTGTGTTTCCAAACTGCTCTTTGAAAAGAAAGGTTAAACTCTGTTAGTTGAACGCACACATCACAAATAGTTTCTGAGAATGATTCTGTCTAGTTTTTATACAAAGATATTTCGATTTCTAAGATTGGCCTCAAATCGCTTGGAATCTCCACTTCCAAATTCCACAAAAGAGTGTTTCCAAACTGCTCTGTGTAAAGGAAGTTTCAACTCTGTGAGTTGAATACACACAACACAAAGAAGTTACTGGGAGTTCATCTGTCTAGCAATATACTGAGAAAACCCGTTTCCAAAGAAGGACTCAAAATGGTCCAAATATCCTCTTCCAAACTTCACAGAGTGTTGCTAAACTGCTCTATGAAAAGAAAGGTGAAACTCTGTGAGTTGAACGCACACATCACAAAGAAGATTCTGAGAATGATTCTGTCTAGTTTTTATACAAAGATATTTCGATTTGTAAGATTGGCCTCAAATCGCTTGAAATGTCCACGTGCAAATTCCACAAAGGAGTGTTTCCAAACTGCTCTGTCTAAAGGAAGGTTCAACTGTGTGATTTGAATACACACAAGACAAAGAAGTTACTGAGAATTCATCTGTCTAGCTTTATATGAAGAAATCCCGTTTCCAACGAAGGCCTCATAGAGGTCTGATTATCCCCTTGCAGACTTAACAAACAGAGTGTTTCCAAACTGCTCTATGAAAAGAAACGTTAAACTCTGTGAGTTGAACGCACAAATCAAAAGGTAGTTTCTGAGAATGATTCTCTCTAGTTTTTAAACGAAGTTATTTCCTTTCCTACAATTGGCTTCAAATCGCTTGAAATGTCCACTTGCAAATTCCACAAAAAGAGTGTTTCCAAACTGCTCTGTCTAAAGGAAGGTTCAACTCTGTGAGTTGAATACAAACTACACAAAGAAGTTACTGAGAATTCATCTGTCTAGCTTTTTATGACGAAATCCCGATTCCAACGAAGACCTCAAAGAGGTCTAAATATCCCCTTGCAGAGTTAACAAACGGAGTGTTTCAAAACTGCTCTATGAAAAGAAAGGTTAAACTCTGTGAGTTGAATGCACACTTCACAAAGTAGTTTCTGAGAATGATTCTGTCTAGGTTTTAAACTAAGATATTTCAATTTCTAAGATTGGCACCAAATCGCTTGAAATCTCCACTTGCAAATTCCACAAGAAGAGTGTTTCCAAACTGGTCTGCCTAAAGGAAAGTTCAACTCTGTGAGTTGAATACACACAACACAAAGAAGTTACTGGGAGTTCATCTGTCTAGCAGTATACTGAGAAATCCCGTTTCCAACGAAGGCCTCAAAGTGGTCCAAATATACTCTTGCAAACTTAACAGAGTGTTTCCAAACCACTCTATGAAAACAAAGGTGAAACTCTGTGAGTTGAACGCACACATCACAAAGTAGTTTCTGAGAATGATTCTGTCTAGTTTTTATACAAAGATATTTCGATTTGTAAGATTGGCCTCAAATCGCTTGAAATGTCCACTTGCAAATTCCACAAAAAGAGTGTTTCCAAACTGCTCTGTCTAAAGGAGGGTTCAACTGTGTGAGTTGAATACACACAACACAAAGAAGTTACTGAGAATTCATCTGTCTAGCTTTATATGAAGAAATCCCGTTTCCAACGAAGGCCTCAAAGAGGTCTAATTATCCCCTTGCAGACTTAACAAACAGAGTGTTTCCAAACTGCTCTATGAAAAGAAAGGCTAAACTATGTGAATTGAACGCACACATCACAAAGTAGTTTCTGAGAATGATTCTGTCTAGTTTTTAAAAGAAGATACTACCTTTCCTACAATTGGCCTGAAGTCGCTTGAAATCTCCACTTGTAAAACCCACAAAAAGTGTTTCAAATCTGCTCTGTCTGAAGAAAGTTTCAACTCTGTCAGCTGAATACACACAACACAAAGAAGTTACTGAGAATTCATCTGTCTAGCTTTATATGAAGAATTCCCGTTTCCAACGAAGGCCTCAAAGAGGTCTAAATATCCCCTTGCACACTTAACAAACAGTGTGTTTCCAAACTGCTCTTTGAAAAGAAAGGTTAAACTCTGTTAGTTGAACGCACACATCACAAATAGTTTCTGAGAATGATTCTGTCTAGTTTTTATACAAAGATATTTCGATTTCTAAGATTGGCCTCAAATCGCTTGGAATCTCCACTTCCAAATTCCACAAAAGAGTGTTTCCAAACTGCTCTGTGTAAAGGAAGTTTCAACTCTGTGAGTTGAATACACACAACACAAAGAAGTTACTGGGAGTTCATCTGTCTAGCAATATACTGAGAAAACCCGTTTCCAAAGAAGGACTCAAAATGGTCCAAATATCCTCTTCCAAACTTCACAGAGTGTTGCTAAACTGCTCTATGAAAAGAAAGGTGAAACTCTGTGAGTTGAACGCACACATCACAAAGAAGATTCTGAGAATGATTCTGTCTAGTTTTTATACAAAGATATTTCGATTTGTAAGATTGGCCTCAAATCGCTTGAAATGTCCACGTGCAAATTCCACAAAGGAGTGTTTCCAAACTGCTCTGTCTAAAGGAAGGTTCAACTGTGTGATTTGAATACACACAAGACAAAGAAGTTACTGAGAATTCATCTGTCTAGCTTTATATGAAGAAATCCCGTTTCCAACGAAGGCCTCATAGAGGTCTGATTATCCCCTTGCAGACTTAACAAACAGAGTGTTTCCAAACTGCTCTATGAAAAGAAACGTTAAACTCTGTGAGTTGAACGCACAAATCAAAAGGTAGTTTCTGAGAATGATTCTCTCTAGTTTTTAAACGAAGTTATTTCCTTTCCTACAATTGGCTTCAAATCGCTTGAAATGTCCACTTGCAAATTCCACAAAAAGAGTGTTTCCAAACTGCTCTGTCTAAAGGAAGGTTCAACTCTGTGAGTTGAATACAAACTACACAAAGAAGTTACTGAGAATTCATCGGTCTAGCTTTTTATGACGAAATCCCGATTCCAACAAAGACCTCAAAGAGGTCTAAATATCCCCTTGCAGAGTTAACAAACGGAGTGTTTCAAAACTGCTCTATGAAAAGAAAGGTTAAACTCTGTGAGTTGAATGCACACTTCACAAAGTAGTTTCTGAGAATGATTCTGTCTAGGTTTTAAACTAAGATATTTCAATTTCTAAGATTGGCACCAAATCGCTTGAAATCTCCACTTGCAAATTCCACAAGAAGAGTGTTTCCAAACTGGTCTGCCTAAAGGAAAGTTCAACTCTGTGAGTTGAATACACACAACACAAAGAAGTTACTGGGAGTTCATCTGTCTAGCAGTATACTGAGAAATCCCGTTTCCAACGAAGGCCTCAAAGTGGTCCAAATATACTCTTGCAAACTTAACAGAGTGTTTCCAAACCACTCTATGAAAACAAAGGTGAAACTCTGTGAGTTGAACGCACACATCACAAAGTAGTTTCTGACAATGATTCTGTCTAGTTTTTAAACGAACATATATCCTTTACAACAATTGGCCTCAAATCGCTTGAAATCTCCACTTGTAAAATCCGCAAAAAGAGTGTTTCAAATCTGCTCTGTCTAAAGAAAGTTTCAACTCTGTGAGCTGAATACACACAACACAAAGAAGTTACTGAGAATTCATCTGTCTAGCTTTATATGAAGAATTCCCGTTTCCAACGAAGGCCTCAAAGAGGTCTAAATATCCCCTTGCAGACTTAACAAACAGAGTGTTTCCAAACTGCTCTCTGAAAAGAAAGGTTAAACTCTGTAAGTTGAACGCACACATCACAAAGTAGTTTCTGAGATTGATTCTGTCTTGTTTTTATACAAAGATATTTCGATTTCTTAGATTGGCCTCAAATCGCTTGGAATCTCCACTTGCAAATTCCACAAAAAGAGTGTTTCCAAACTGCTCTGTGTAAAGGAAGTTTCAACTCTGTGAGTTGAATACACACAACACAAAGAAGTTACTGGGAGTTCATCTGTCTAGCAATATACTGAGAAAACCCGTTTCCAAAGAAGGCCTCAAAATGGTCCAAATATCCTCTTCCAAACTTCACAGAGTGTTGCTAAACTGCTCTATGAAAAGAAAGGTGAAACTCTGTGAGTTGAACGCACACATCACAAAGAAGATTCTGAGAATGATTCTGTCTAGTTTTTATACAAAGATATTTCGATTTGTAAGATTGGCCTCAAATCGCTTGAAATGTCCACGTGCAAATTCCACAAAAAGAGTGTTTCCAAACTGCTCTGTCTAAAGGAAGGTTCAACTGTGTGAGTTGAATACACACAACACAAAGAAGTTACTGAGAATTCATCTGTCTAGCTTTATATGAAGAAATCCCGTTTCCAACGAAGGCCTCATAGAGGTCTAATTATCCCCTTGCAGACTTAACAAACAGAGTGTTTCCAAACTGCTCTATGAAAAGAAACGTTAAACTCTGTGAGTTGAACGCACACATCACAAAGTAGTTTCTGAGAATGATTCTGTCTAGTTTTTAAAGAAGATACTACCTTTCCTACAATTGGCCTGAAGTCGCTTGAAATCTCCACTTGTAAAATCCACAAAAAGAGTGTTTCAAATCTGTTCTGTCTATAAAAAGTTTCAATACTGTGAGCTGAATACACACAACACAAAGAAGTTACTGAGAATTCATCTGTCTAGCTTTATATGAAGAATTCCCATTTCCAACGAAGGCCTCAAAGAGGTCTAAACATCCCCTTGCAGACTTAACAAACAGAGTGTTTTCAAACTGCTCTATGAAAACAAAGTTTAAACTCTGTTAGTTGAACGCACACATCACAAAGTAGTTTCAGAGAATGATTCTGTCTAGTTTTTATACAAAGATATTTCGATTTCTAAGATTGGCCTCAAATCGCTTGAAATCTCCACTTGCAAATTCCACATAAAGAGTGTTTCCAAACTGCTCTGTCTAAAAGAAGGTTCAACTCTGTGAGTTGAATACACAACACAAAGAAGTTACTGGGAGTTCATCTGTCTAGCAATATACTGAGAAAACCCGTTTCCATAGAAGGCCTCAAAATGGTCCAAATATCCTTTTCCAAACTTAACAGAGTGTTGCTAAACTGCTCTACGAAAAGAAAGGTGAAACTCTGTGAGTTGAACGCACACATCACAAAGTAGTTTCTGAGAATGATGCTGTCAGGTTTTTATGCAAAGATATTACGATTTGTAAGATTGGCCTCAAATCGCTTGAAATGTCCACTTGCAAATTCCACAAAAAGAGTGTTTCCAAACTGCTCTGTCTAAAGGAAGGTTCAACTGTGTGAGTTGAATACACACAACACAAAGAAGTTACTGAGAATTCATCTGTCTAGCTTTATATGAAGAAATCCCGTTTCCAACGAAGGCCTCAAAGAGGTCTAATTATACCCTTGCAGACTTAACAAACAGAGTGTTTCCAAACTGCTCTATGAAAAAAAGGTTAAACTATGTGAATTGAACGCACACATCACAAAGTAGTTTCTGAGAATGATTCTGTCTAGTTTTTAAAAGAAGATACTACCTTTCCTACAATTGGCCTGAAGTCGCTTGAAATCTCCACTTGTAAAACCCACAAAAAGAGTGTTTCAAATCTGCTCTGTCTAAAGAAAGTTTCAACTCTGTCAGCTGAATACACACAACACAAAGAAGTTACTGAGAATTCATCTGTCTAACTTTATAAGAAGAATTCCCGTTTCCAACGAAGGCCTCAAAGAGGTCTAAATATCCCCTTGCACACTTAACAAACAGTGTGTTTCCAAACTGCTCTTTGAAAAGAAAGGTTAAACTCTGTTAGTTGAACGCACACATCACAAATAGTTTCTGAGAATGATTCTGTCTAGTTTTTAAAAGAAGATACTTCCTTTCCTACAATTGGCCTGAAGTCGCTTGAAATCTCCACTTGTGAAATCCACAAAAAGAGTGTTTCAAATCTGCTCTGTGTAAAGGAAGTTTCAACTCTGTGAGTTGAATACACACAACACAAAGAAGTTACTGGGAGTTCATCTGTCTACCAATATACTGAGAAGACCCGTTTCCAAAGAAGGCCTCAAAGTGGTCCAAATATCCTCTTCCAAACTTAACAGAGTGTTGCTAAACTGCTCTATGAAAAGAAAGGTGAAACTCTGTGAGTTGAACGCACACATCACAAAGTAGTTTCTGAGAATGATTCTGTCTAGTTTTTATACAAAGATATTTCGATTTGTAAGATTGGCCTCAAATCGCTTGAAATCTCCACTTGCAAATTCCACAAAAAGAGTGTTTCCAAACTGCTCTGTTTAAAGGAAGGTGCAACTGTGTGAGTTGAATACACACAACACAAAGAAGTTACTGAGAATTCATCTGTCTAGCTTTATATGAAGAAATCCCGTTTCCAACGAAGGCCTCAAAGAGGTCTAATTATCCCCTTGCAGACTTAACAAACAGAGTGTTTCCAAACTGCTCTATGAAAAGAATGGTTAAACTCTCTGTGTTGAACGCACACATCACAAAGTAGTTTCAGAGAATGATTCTGTCTAGTTTTTATACAAAGATATTTCGATTTCTAAGATTGGCCTCAAATCGCTTGAAATCTCCACTTGCAAATTCCACATAAAGAGTGTTTCCAAACTGCTCTGTCGAAAAGAAGGTTTAACTATGTGAGTTGAATACACACAACACAAAGAAGTTACTGGGAGTTCATCTGTCTAGCAGTATACTGAGAAATCCCGTTTCCAACGAAGGCCTCAAAGTGGTCCAAATATACTCTTGCAAACTTAACAGAGTGTTTCCAAACCAATCTATGAAAACAAAGGTGAAACTCTGTGAGTTGAACGCACACATCACAAAGTAGTTTCTGACAATGATTCTGTCTAGTTTTTAAACGAACATATATCCTTTACAACAATTGGCCTCAAATCGCTTGAAATCTCCACTTGTAAAATCCGCAAAAAGAGTGTTTCAAATCTGCTCTGTCTAAAGGAAGGTTCAACTGTGTGAGTTGAATACACACAACACAAAGAAGTTACTGAGAATTCATCAGTCTAGCTTTATATGAAGAAATCCCGTTTCCAACGAAGGCCTCAAAGAGGTCTAAATATCCCCTTGCAGACTTAACAAACAGAGTGTTTCCAAACTGCTCTATGAAAAGAAAGGTTCAACACTGTGATTTCAATGCACACATCACAGAGTAGTTTCTGAGAATGATTCTGTCTAGTTTTTAAAAGAAGATACTTCCTTTCCTACAATTGGCCTGAAGTCGCTTGAAATCTCCACTTGTAAAATCCACAAAAAGAGTGTTTCAAATCTGCTCTGTCTATAAAAAGTTTCAATACTGTGAGCTGAATACACACAATACAAAGAAGTTACTGAGAATTCATCTGTCTAGCTTTATATGAAGAATTCCCATTTCCAACGAAGGCCTCAAAGAGGTCTAAATATCCCCTTGCAGACTTAACAAACAGAGTGTTTTCAAACTGCTCTATGAAAACAAAGTTTAAACTCTGTTAGTTGAACGCACACATCACAAAGTAGTTTCAGAGAATGATTCTGTCTGGTTTTTATACAAAGATATTTCGATTTCTAAGATTGGCCTCAAATCGCTTGAAATCTCCACTTGCAAATTCCACATAAAGAGTGTTTCCAAACTGCTCTGTCTAAAAGAAGGTTCAACTCTGTGAGTTGAATACACACAACACAATGAAGTTACTGGGAGTTCATCTGTCTAGCAATATACTGAGAAAACCCGGTTCCAAAGAAGGCCTCAAAATGGTCCAAATATCCTCTTCCAAACTTAACAGTGTGTTGCTAAACTGCTCTACGAAAAGAAAGGTGAAACTCTGTGAGTTGAACGCACACATCACAAAGTAGTTTCTGAGAATGATGCTGTCAGGTTTTTATGCAAAGATATTACGATTTGTAAGATTGGCCTCAAATCGCTTGAAATGTCCACTTGCAAATTTCACAAAAAGAGTGTTTCCAAACTGCTCTGTCGAAAGGAAGGTTCAACTGTGTGAGTTGAATACACACAACACAAAGAAGTTACTGAGAATTCATCTGTCTAGCTTTATATGAAGAAATCCCGTTTCCAACGAAGGCCTCAAAGAGGTCTAATTATACCCTTGCAGACTTAACAAACAGAGTGTTTCCAAACTGCTCTATGAAAAAAAGGTTAAACTATGTGAATTGAACGCACACATCACAAAGTAGTTTCTGAGAATGATTCTGTCTAGTTTTTAAAAGAAGATACTACCTTTCCTACAATTGGCCTGAAGTCGCTTGAAATCTCCAATTGTAAAACCCACAAAAAGTGTGTTTCAAATCTGCTCTGTCTAAAGAAAGTTTCAACTCTGTCAGCTGAATACACACAACACAAAGAAGTTACTGAGAATTCATCTGTCTAACTTTATATGAAGAATTCCCGTTTCCAACGAAGGCCTCAAAGAGGTCTAAATATCCCCTTGCACACTTAACAAACAGTGTGTTTCCAAACTGCTCTTTGAAAAGAAAGGTTAAACTCTGTTAGTTGAACGCACACATCACAAATAATTTCTGAGAATGATTCTGTCTAGTTTTTAAAAGAAGATACTTCCTTTCCTACAATTGGCCTGAAGTCGCTTGAAATCTCCACTTGTGAAATCCACAAAAAGAGTGTTTCAAATCTGCTCTGTGTAAAGGAAGTTTCAACTCTGTGAGTTGAATACACACAACACAAAGAAGTTACTGGGAGTTCATCTGTCTACCAATATACTGAGAAGATCCGTTTCCAAAGAAGGCCTCAAAGTGGTCCAAATATCCTCTTCCAAACTTAACAGAGTGTTGCTAAACTGCTCTATGAAAAGAAAGGTGAAACTCTGTGAGTTGAACGCACACATCACAAAGTAGTTTCTGAGAATGATTCTGTCTAGTTTTTAAACTAAGATATTTCAATTTCTAAGATTGGCACCAAATCGCTTGAAATCTCCACTTGCAAATTCCACAAGAAGAGTGTTTCCAAACTGGTCTGCCTAAAGGAAAGTTCAACTCTGTAAGTTGAATACACACAACACAAAGAAGTTACTGGGAGTTCATCTGTCTAGCAGTATACTGAGAAATCCCGTTTCCAACGAAGGCCTCAAAGTGGTCCAAATATCCTCTTCCAAACGTAACAGAGTGTTGCTAAACTGCTCTATGAAAAGAAAGGTGAAACTCTGTGAGTTGAACGCACACATCACAAAGTAGTTTCTGAGAATGATGCTGTCTAGTTTTTATACAAAGATATTTCGATTTGTAAGATTGGCCTCAAATCGCTTGAAATGTCCACTTGCAAATTCCACAAAAAGAGTGTTTACAAACTGCTCTGTCTAAAGGAGGGTTCAACTGTGTGAGTTGAATACACACAACACAAAGAAGTTACTGAGAATTCATCTGTCTAGCTTTATATGAAGAAATCCCGTTTCCAACGAAGGCCTCAAAGAGGTCTAATTATCCCCTTGCAGACTTAACAAACAGAGTGTTTCCAAACTGCTCTATGAAAAGAAAGGCTAAACTATGTGAATTGAACGCACACATCACAAAGAAGTTTCTGAGAATGATTCTGTCTAGTTTTTAAAAGAAGATACTACCTTTCCTACAATTGGCCTGAAGTCGCTTGAAATCTCCACTTGTAAAACCCACAAAAAGTGTTTCAAATCTGCTCTGTCTGAAGAAAGTTTCAACTCTGTCAGCTGAATACACACAACACAAAGAAGTTACTGAGAATTCATCTGTCTAGCTTTATATGAAGAATTCCCGTTTCCAACGAAGGCCTCAAAGAGGTCTAAATATCCCCTTGCACACTTAACAAACAGTGTGTTTCCAAACTGCTCTTTGAAAAGAAAGGTTAAACTCTGTTAGTTGAACGCACACATCACAAATAGTTTCTGAGAATGATTCTGTCTAGTTTTTATACAAAGATATTTCGATTTCTAAGATTGGCCTCAAATCGCTTGGAATCTCCACTTCCAAATTCCACAAAAGAGTGTTTCCAAACTGCTCTGTGTAAAGGAAGTTTCAACTCTGTGAGTTGAATACACACAACACAAAGAAGTTACTGGGAGTTCATCTGTCTAGCAATATACTGAGAAAACCCGTTTCCAAAGAAGGCCTCAAAATGGTCCAAATATCCTCTTCCAAACTTAACAGAGTGTTGCTAAACTGCTCTATGAAAAGAAAGGTGAAACTCTGTGAGTTGAACGCACACATCACAAAGTAGTTTCTGAGAATGATGCTGTCTAGTTTTTATACAAAGATATTTCGATTTGTAAGATTGGCCTCAAATCGCTTGAAATGTCCACTTGCAAATTCCACAAAAAGAGTGTTTCCAAACTGCTCTGTCTAAAGGAGGGTTCAACTGTGTGAGTTGAATACACACAACACAAAGAAGTTACTGAGAATTCATCTGTCTAGCTTTATATGAAGAAATCCCGTTTCCAACGAAGGCCTCAAAGAGGTCTAATTATCCCCTTGCAGACTTAACAAACAGAGTGTTTCCAAACTGCTCTATGAAAAGAAAGGCTAAACTATGTGAATTGAACGCACACATCACAAAGTAGTTTCTGAGAATGATTCTGTCTAGTTTTTAAAAGAAGATACTACCTTTCCTACAATTGGCCTGAAGTCGCTTGAAATCTCCACTTGTAAAACCCACAAAAAGTGTTTCAAATCTGCTCTGTCTGAAGAAAGTTTCAACTCTGTCAGCTGAATACACACAACACAAAGAAGTTACTGAGAATTCATCTGTCTAGCTTTATATGAAGAATTCCCGTTTCCAACGAAGGCCTCAAAGAGGTCTAAATATCCCCTTGCACACTTAACAAACAGTGTGTTTCCAAACTGCTCTTTGAAAAGAAAGGTTAAACTCTGTTAGTTGAACGCACACATCACAAATAGTTTCTGAGAATGATTCTGTCTAGTTTTTATACAAAGATATTTCGATTTCTAAGATTGGCCTCAAATCGCTTGGAATCTCCACTTCCAAATTCCACAAAAGAGTGTTTCCAAACTGCTCTGTGTAAAGGAAGTTTCAACTCTGTGAGTTGAATACACACAACACAAAGAAGTTACTGGGAGTTCATCTGTCTAGCAATATACTGAGAAAACCCGTTTCCAAAGAAGGACTCAAAATGGTCCAAATATCCTCTTCCAAACTTCACAGAGTGTTGCTAAACTACTCTATGAAAAGAAAGGTGAAACTCTGTGAGTTGAACGCACACATCACAAAGAAGATTCTGAGAATGATTCTGTCTAGTTTTTATACAAAGATATTTCGATTTGTAAGATTGGCCTCAAATCGCTTGAAATGTCCACGTGCAAATTCCACAAAGGAGTGTTTCCAAACTGCTCTGTCTAAAGGAAGGTTCAACTGTGTGATTTGAATACACACAAGACAAAGAAGTTACTGAGAATTCATCTGTCTAGCTTTATATGAAGAAATCCCGTTTCCAACGAAGGCCTCATAGAGGTCTGATTATCCCCTTGCAGACTTAACAAACAGAGTGTTTCCAAACTGCTCTATGAAAAGAAACGTTAAACTCTGTGAGTTGAACGCACAAATCAAAAGGTAGTTTCTGAGAATGATTCTCTCTAGTTTTTAAACGAAGTTATTTCCTTTCCTACAATTGGCTTCAAATCGCTTGAAATGTCCACTTGCAAATTCCACAAAAAGAGTGTTTCCAAACTGCTCTGTCTAAAGGAAGGTTCAACTCTGTGAGTTGAATACAAACTACACAAAGAAGTTACTGAGAATTCATCTGTCTAGCTTTTTATGACGAAATCCCGATTCCAACAAAGACCTCAAAGAGGTCTAAATATCCCCTTGCAGAGTTAACAAACGGAGTGTTTCAAAACTGCTCTATGAAAAGAAAGGTTAAACTCTGTGAGTTGAATGCACACTTCACAAAGTAGTTTCTGAGAATGATTCTGTCTAGGTTTTAAACTAAGATATTTCAATTTCTAAGATTGGCACCAAATCGCTTGAAATCTCCACTTGCAAATTCCACAAGAAGAGTGTTTCCAAACTGGTCTGCCTAAAGGAAAGTTCAACTCTGTGAGTTGAATACACACAACACAAAGAAGTTACTGGGAGTTCATCTGTCTAGCAGTATACTGAGAAATCCCGTTTCCAACGAAGGCCTCAAAGTGGTCCAAATATACTCTTGCAAACTTAACAGAGTGTTTCCAAACCACTCTATGAAAACAAAGGTGAAACTCTGTGAGTTGAATGCACACATCACAAAGTAGTTTCTGAGAATGATTCTGTCTAGTTTTTATACAAAGATATTTCGATTTGTAAGATTGGCCTCAAATCGCTTGAAATGTCCACTTGCAAATTCCACAAAAAGAGTGTTTCCAAACTGCTCTGTCTAAAGGAGGGTTCAACTGTGTGAGTTGAATACACACAACACAAAGAAGTTACTGAGAATTCATCTGTCTAGCTTTATATGAAGAAATCCCGTTTCCAACGAAGGCCTCAAAGAGGTCTAATTATCCCCTTGCAGACTTAACAAACAGAGTGTTTCCAAACTGCTCTATGAAAAGAAAGGCTAAACTATGTGAATTGAACGCACACATCACAAAGTAGTTTCTGAGAATGATTCTGTCTAGTTTTTAAAAGAAGATACTACCTTTCCTACAATTGGCCTGAAGTCGCTTGAAATCTCCACTTGTAAAACCCACAAAAAGTGTTTCAAATCTGCTCTGTCTGAAGAAAGTTTCAACTCTGTCAGCTGAATACACACAACACAAAGAAGTTACTGAGAATTCATCTGTCTAGCTTTATATGAAGAATTCCCGTTTCCAACGAAGGCCTCAAAGAGGTCTAAATATCCCCTTGCACACTTAACAAACAGTGTGTTTCCAAACTGCTCTTTGAAAAGAAAGGTTAAACTCTGTTAGTTGAACGCACACATCACAAATAGTTTCTGAGAATGATTCTGTCTAGTTTTTATACAAAGATATTTCGATTTCTAAGATTGGCCTCAAATCGCTTGGAATCTCCACTTCCAAATTCCACAAAAGAGTGTTTCCAAACTGCTCTGTGTAAAGGAAGTTTCAACTCTGTGAGTTGAATACACACAACACAAAGAAGTTACTGGGAGTTCATCTGTCTAGCAATATACTGAGAAAACCCGTTTCCAAAGAAGGACTCAAAATGGTCCAAATATCCTCTTCCAAACTTCACAGAGTGTTGCTAAACTACTCTATGAAAAGAAAGGTGAAACTCTGTGAGTTGAACGCACACATCACAAAGAAGATTCTGAGAATGATTCTGTCTAGTTTTTATACAAAGATATTTCGATTTGTAAGATTGGCCTCAAATCGCTTGAAATGTCCACGTGCAAATTCCACAAAGGAGTGTTTCCAAACTGCTCTGTCTAAAGGAAGGTTCAACTGTGTGATTTGAATACACACAAGACAAAGAAGTTACTGAGAATTCATCTGTCTAGCTTTATATGAAGAAATCCCGTTTCCAACGAAGGCCTCATAGAGGTCTGATTATCCCCTTGCAGACTTAACAAACAGAGTGTTTCCAAACTGCTCTATGAAAAGAAACGTTAAACTCTGTGAGTTGAACGCACAAATCAAAAGGTAGTTTCTGAGAATGATTCTCTCTAGTTTTTAAACGAAGTTATTTCCTTTCCTACAATTGGCTTCAAATCGCTTGAAATGTCCACTTGCAAATTCCACAAAAAGAGTGTTTCCAAACTGCTCTGTCTAAAGGAAGGTTCAACTCTGTGAGTTGAATACAAACTACACAAAGAAGTTACTGAGAATTCATCTGTCTAGCTTTTTATGACGAAATCCCGATTCCAACAAAGACCTCAAAGAGGTCTAAATATCCCCTTGCAGAGTTAACAAACGGAGTGTTTCAAAACTGCTCTATGAAAAGAAAGGTTAAACTCTGTGAGTTGAATGCACACTTCACAAAGTAGTTTCTGAGAATGATTCTGTCTAGGTTTTAAACTAAGATATTTCAATTTCTAAGATTGGCACCAAATCGCTTGAAATCTCCACTTGCAAATTCCACAAGAAGAGTGTTTCCAAACTGGTCTGCCTAAAGGAAAGTTCAACTCTGTGAGTTGAATACACACAACACAAAGAAGTTACTGGGAGTTCATCTGTCTAGCAGTATACTGAGAAATCCCGTTTCCAACGAAGGCCTCAAAGTGGTCCAAATATACTCTTGCAAACTTAACAGAGTGTTTCCAAACCACTCTATGAAAACAAAGGTGAAACTCTGTGAGTTGAATGCACACATCACAAAGTAGTTTCTGAGAATGATTCTGTCTAGTTTTTATACAAAGATATTTCGATTTGTAAGATTGGCCTCAAATCGCTTGAAATGTCCACTTGCAAATTCCACAAAAAGAGTGTTTCCAAACTGCTCTGTCTAAAGGAGGGTTCAACTGTGTGAGTTGAATACACACAACACAAAGAAGTTACTGAGAATTCATCTGTCTAGCTTTATATGAAGAAATCCCGTTTCCAACGAAGGCCTCAAAGAGGTCTAATTATCCCCTTGCAGACTTAACAAACAGAGTGTTTCCAAACTGCTCTATGAAAAGAAAGGCTAAACTATGTGAATTGAACGCACACATCACAAAGTAGTTTCTGAGAATGATTCTGTCTAGTTTTTAAAAGAAGATACTACCTTTCCTACAATTGGCCTGAAGTCGCTTGAAATCTCCACTTGTAAAACCCACAAAAAGTGTTTCAAATCTGCTCTGTCTGAAGAAAGTTTCAACTCTGTCAGCTGAATACACACAACACAAAGAAGTTACTGAGAATTCATCTGTCTAGCTTTATATGAAGAATTCCCGTTTCCAACGAAGGCCTCAAAGAGGTCTAAATATCCCCTTGCACACTTAACAAACAGTGTGTTTCCAAACTGCTCTTTGAAAAGAAAGGTTAAACTCTGTTAGTTGAACGCACACATCACAAATAGTTTCTGAGAATGATTCTGTCTAGTTTTTATACAAAGATATTTCGATTTCTAAGATTGGCCTCAAATCGCTTGGAATCTCCACTTCCAAATTCCACAAAAGAGTGTTTCCAAACTGCTCTGTGTAAAGGAAGTTTCAACTCTGTGAGTTGAATACACACAACACAAAGAAGTTACTGGGAGTTCATCTGTCTAGCAATATACTGAGAAAACCCGTTTCCAAAGAAGGACTCAAAATGGTCCAAATATCCTCTTCCAAACTTCACAGAGTGTTGCTAAACTGCTCTATGAAAAGAAAGGTGAAACTCTGTGAGTTGAACGCACACATCACAAAGAAGATTCTGAGAATGATTCTGTCTAGTTTTTATACAAAGATATTTCGATTTGTAAGATTGGCCTCAAATCGCTTGAAATGTCCACGTGCAAATTCCACAAAGGAGTGTTTCCAAACTGCTCTGTCTAAAGGAAGGTTCAACTGTGTGATTTGAATACACACAAGACAAAGAAGTTACTGAGAATTCATCTGTCTAGCTTTATATGAAGAAATCCCGTTTCCAACGAAGGCCTCATAGAGGTCTGATTATCCCCTTGCAGACTTAACAAACAGAGTGTTTCCAAACTGCTCTATGAAAAGAAACGTTAAACTCTGTGAGTTGAACGCACAAATCAAAAGGTAGTTTCTGAGAATGATTCTCTCTAGTTTTTAAACGAAGTTATTTCCTTTCCTACAATTGGCTTCAAATCGCTTGAAATGTCCACTTGCAAATTCCGCAAAAAGAGTGTTTCAAATCTGCTCTGTCTAAAGGAAGGTTCAACTGTGTGAGTTGAATACACACAACACAAAGAAGTTACTGAGAATTCATCAGTCTAGCTTTATATGAAGAAATCCCGTTTCCAACGAAGCCCTCAAAGAGGTCTAAATATCCCCTTGCAGACTTAACAAACAGAGTGTTTCCAAACTGCTCTATGAAAAGAAAGGTTCAACACTGTGATTTCAATGCACACATCACAGAGTAGTTTCTGAGAATGATTCTGTCTAGTTTTTAAAAGAAGATACTTCCTTTCCTACAATTGGCCTGAAGTCGCTTGAAATCTCCACTTGTAAAACCCACAAAAAGAGTGTTTCAAATCTGCTCTGTCTAAAGAAAGTTTCAACTCTGTCAGCTGAATACACACAACACAAAGAAGTTACTGAGAATTCATCTGTCTAACTTTATATGAAGAATTCCCGTTTCCAACGAAGGCCTCAAAGAGGTCTAAATATCCCCTTGCACACTTAACAAACAGAGTGTTTCCAAACTGCTCTATGAAAAGAAAGTTTAAACTCTGTTAGTTGAACGCACACATCACAAAGTAGTTTCTGAGAATGATTCTGTCTAGTTTTTATACAAAGATATTTCGATTTCTGAGATTGGCCTCAAATCGCTTGAAGTCTCCACTTGCAAATTCCACAAAAAGAGTGTTTCCAAACTGCTCTGTCTAAAGGAAGGTTCAACTGTGTGAGTTGAATACACACAACACAAAGAAGTTACTGAGAATTCATCTGTCTAGCTTTATATGAAGAAATCCCGTTTCAAACGAAGGCCTCAAAGAGGTCTAATTATCCCCTTGCAGACTTAACAAACAGAGTGTTTCCAAACTGCTCTATGAAAAGAAACGTTAAACTCTGTGAGTTGAACGCACACATCACAAAGTAGTTTCTGAGAATGATTCTGTCTAGTTTTTAAAAGAAGATACTACCTTTCCTACAATTGGCCTGAAGTCGTTTGAAATCTCCACTTGTAAAATCCACAAAAAGAGTGTTTCAAATCTGCTCTGTCTAAAGAAAGTTTCAACTCTGTGAGCTGAATACACAGAACACAAAGAAGTTACTGAGAATTCATCTGTCTAGCTTTATATGAAGAATACCCGTTTCCAACAAAGGCCTCAAAGAGGTCTAAATATCCCCTTGCAGACTTAACAAATAGAGTGTTTCCAAACTGCTCTTTGAAAAGAAAGGTTAAACTCTGTTAGTTGAACGCACACTTCACAAATAGTTTTTGAGAATGATTCTATCTAGTTTTTAAAAGAAGATACTTCCTTTCCTATAATTGCCCTGAAGTCGCTTGAAATCTCCACTTGTGAAATCCACAAAAAGAGTGTTTCAAATCTGCTCTGTGTAAAGGAAGTTTCAACTCTGTGAGTTGAATACACACAACACAAAGAAGTTACTGGGAGTTCATCTGTCTACCAATATACTGAGAAGACCCGTTTCCAAAGAAGGCCTCAAAGTGGTCCAAATATCCTCTTCCAAACTTAACAGAGTGTTGCTAAACTGCTCTATGAAAAGAAAGGTGAAACTCTGTGAGTTGAACGCACACATCACAAAGTAGTTTCAGAGAATGATTCTGTCTAGTTTTTATACAAAGATATTTCGATTTGTAAGATTGGCCTCAAATCGCTTGAAATCTCCACTTGCAAATTCCACAAAAAGAGTGTTTCCAAACTGCTCTGTTTAAAGGAAGGTGCAACTGTGTGAGTTGAATACACACAACACAAAGAAGTTACTGAGAATTCATCTGTCTAGCTTTATATGAAGAAATCCCGTTTCCAACGAAGGCCTCAAAGAGGTCTAATTATCCCCTTGCAGAGTTAACAAACAGAGTGTTTCCAAACTGCTCTATGAAAAGAATGGTTAAACTCTCTGTGTTGAACGCACACATCACAAAGTAGTTTCAGAGAATGATTCTGTCTAGTTTTTATACAAAGATATTTCGATTTCTAAGATTGGCCTCAAATCGCTTGAAATCTCCACTTGCAAATTCCACATAAAGAGTGTTTCCAAACTGCTCTGTCGAAAAGAAGGTTTAACTATGTTAGTTGAATACACACAACACAAAGTAGTTACTGGGAGTTCATCTGTCTAGCAGTATACTGAGAAATCCCGTTTCCAACGAAGGCCTCAAAGTGGTCCAAATATACTCTTGCAAACTTAACAGAGTGTTTCAAACCAATCTATGAAAACAAAGGTGAAACTCTGTGAGTTGAACGCACACATCACAAAGTAGTTTCTGACAATGATTCTGTCTAGTTTTTAAACGAACATATATCCTTTAAAACAATTGGCCTCAAATCGCTTGAAATCTCCACTTGTAAAATCCGCAAAAAGAGTGTTTCAAATCTGCTCTGTCTAAAGGAAGGTTCAACTGTGTGAGTTGAATACACACAACACAAAGAAGTTACTGAGAATTCATCTGTCTAGCTTTATATGAAGAATTCCCGTTTCCAACGAAGGCCTCAAAATGGTCCAAATATCCTCTTCCAAACTTAACAGAGTGTTGCTAAACTGCTCTATGAAAAGAAAGGTTAAAGTCTGTGAGTTGAAGGCACACGTCCCAAAGTAGTTTCTGAGAATGATTCTGTCTAGTTTTTATACAAAGATATTTCGATTTGTAAGATAGGCCTCAAATCGCTTGAAATCTCCAATTGCAAATTCCACAAAAAGAGTGTTTCCAAACTGCTCTGTGTAAAGGAAGTTTCAACTCTGTGAGTTGAATACACACAACACAAAGAAGTTACTGGGAGTTCATCTGTCTAGCAATATACTGAGAAAACCCGTTTCCAAAGAAGGCCTCAAAATGGTCCAAATATCCTCTTCCAAACTTAACAGAGTGTTGCTAAACTGCTCTATGAAAAGAAAGGTGAAACTCTGTGAGTTGAACGCACACATCACAAAGTAGTTTCTGAGAATGATGCTGTCTAGTTTTTATACAAAGATATTTCGATTTGTAAGATTGGCCTCAAATCGCTTGAAATGTCCACTTGCAAATTCCACAAAAAGAGTGTTTCCAAACTGCTCTGTCTAAAGGAGGGTTCAACTGTGTGAGTTGAATACACACAACACAAAGAAGTTACTGAGAATTCATCTGTCTATCTTTATATGAAGAAATCCCTTTTCCAACGAAGGCCTCAAAGAGGTCTAATTATCCCCTTGCAGACTTAACAAACAGAGTGTTTCCAAACTGCTCTATGAAAAGAAAGGCTAAACTATGTGAATTGAACGCACACATCACAAAGTAGTTTCTGAGAATGATTCTGTCTAGTTTTTAAAAGAAGATACTACCTTTCCTACAATTGGCCTGAAGTCGCTTGAAATCTCCACTTGTAAAACCCACAAAAAGTGTTTCAAATCTGCTCTGTCTGAAGAAAGTTTCAACTCTGTCAGCTGAATACACACAACACAAAGAAGTTACTGAGAATTCATCTGTCTAGCTTTATATGAAGAATTCCCGTTTCCAACGAAGGCCTCAAAGAGGTCTAAATATCCCCTTGCACACTTAATAAACAGTGTGTTTCCAAACTGCTCTTTGAAAAGAAAGGTTAAACTCTGTTAGTTGAACGCACACATCACAAATAGTTTCTGAGAATGATTCTGTCTAGTTTTTATACAAAGATATTTCGATTTCTAAGATTGGCCTCAAATCGCTTGGAATCTCCACTTCCAAATTCCACAAAAGAGTGTTTCCAAACTGCTCTGTGTAAAGGAAGTTTCAACTCTGTGAGTTGAATACACACAACACAAAGAAGTTACTGGGAGTTCATCTGTCTAGCAATATACTGAGAAAACCCGTTTCCAAAGAAGGACTCAAAATGGTCCAAATATCCTCTTCCAAACTTCACAGAGTGTTGCTAAACTGCTCTATGAAAAGAAAGGTGAAACTCTGTGAGTTGAACGCACACATCACAAAGAAGATTCTGAGAATGATTCTGTCTAGTTTTTATACAAAGATATTTCGATTTGTAAGATTGGCCTCAAATCGCTTGAAATGTCCACGTGCAAATTCCACAAAGGAGTGTTTCCAAACTGCTCTGTCTAAAGGAAGGTTCAACTGTGTGATTTGAATACACACAAGACAAAGAAGTTACTGAGAATTCATCTGTCTAGCTTTATATGAAGAAATCCCGTTTCCAACGAAGGCCTCATAGAGGTCTGATTATCCCCTTGCAGACTTAACAAACAGAGTGTTTCCAAACTGCTCTATGAAAAGAAACGTTAAACTCTGTGAGTTGAACGCACAAATCAAAAGGTAGTTTCTGAGAATGATTCTCTCTAGTTTTTAAACGAAGTTATTTCCTTTCCTACAATTGGCTTCAAATCGCTTGAAATGTCCACTTGCAAATTCCACAAAAAGAGTGTTTCCAAACTGCTCTGTCTAAAGGAAGGTTCAACTCTGTGAGTTGAATACAAACTACACAAAGAAGTTACTGAGAATTCATCTGTCTAGCTTTTTATGACGAAATCCCGATTCCAACGAAGACCTCAAAGAGGTCTAAATATCCCCTTGCAGAGTTAACAAACGGAGTGTTTCAAAACTGCTCTATGAAAAGAAAGGTTAAACTCTGTGAGATGAATGCACACTTCACAAAGTAGTTTCTGAGAATGATTCTGTCTAGGTTTTAAACTAAGATATTTCAATTTCTAAGATTGGCACCAAATCGCTTGAAATCTCCACTTGCAAATTCCACAAGAAGAGTGTTTCCAAACTGGTCTGCCTAAAGGAAAGTTCAACTCTGTAAGTTGAATACACACAACACAAAGAAGTTACTGGGAGTTCATCTGTCTAGCAGTATACTGAGAAATCCCGTTTCCAACGAAGGCCTCAAAGTGGTCCAAATATACTCTTGCAAACTTAACAGAGTGTTTCCAAACCACTCTATGAAAACAAAGGTGAAACTCTGTGAGTTGAACGCACACATCACAAAGTAGTTTCTGAGAATGATTCTGTCTAGTTTTTATACAAAGATATTTCGATTTGTAAGATTGGCCTCAAATCGCTTGAAATGTCCACTTGCAAATTCCACAAAAAGAGTGTTTCCAAACTGCTCTGTCTAAAGGAGGGTTCAACTGTGTGAGTTGAATACACACAACACAAAGAAGTTACTGAGAATTCATCTGTCTAGCTTTATATGAAGAAATCCCGTTTCCAACGAAGGCCTCAAAGAGGTCTAATTATCCCCTTGCAGACTTAACAAACAGAGTGTTTCCAAACTGCTCTATGAAAAGAAAGGCTAAACTATGTGAATTGAACGCACACATCACAAAGTAGTTTCTGAGAATGATTCTGTCTAGTTTTTAAAAGAAGATACTACCTTTCCTACAATTGGCCTGAAGTCGCTTGAAATCTCCACTTGTAAAACCCACAAAAAGTGTTTCAAATCTGCTCTGTCTGAAGAAAGTTTCAACTCTGTCAGCTGAATACACACAACACAAAGAAGTTACTGAGAATTCATCTGTCTAGCTTTATATGAAGAATTCCCGTTTCCAACGAAGGCCTCAAAGAGGTCTAAATATCCCCTTGCACACTTAACAAACAGTGTGTTTCCAAACTGCTCTTTGAAAAGAAAGGTTAAACTCTGTTAGTTGAACGCACACATCACAAATAGTTTCTGAGAATGATTCTGTCTAGTTTTTATACAAAGATATTTCGATTTCTAAGATTGGCCTCAAATCGCTTGGAATCTCCACTTCCATATTCCACAAAAGAGTGTTTCCAAACTGCTCTGTGTAAAGGAAGTTTCAACTCTGTGAGTTGAATACACACAACACAAAGAAGTTACTGGGAGTTCATCTGTCTAGCAATATACTGAGAAAACCCGTTTCCAAAGAAGGCCTCAAAATGGTCCAAATATCCTCTTCCAAACTTAACAGAGTGTTGCTAAACTGCTCTATGAAAAGAAAGGTGAAACTCTGTGAGTTGAACGCACACATCACAAAGTAGTTTCTGAGAATGATGCTGTCTAGTTTTTATACAAAGATATTTCGATTTGTAAGATTGGCCTCAAATCGCTTGAAATGTCCACTTGCAAATTCCACAAAAAGAGTGTTTCCAAACTGCTCTGTCTAAAGGAGGGTTCAACTGTGTGAGTTGAATACACACAACACAAAGAAGTTACTGAGAATTCATCTGTCTAGCTTTATATGAAGAAATCCCGTTTCCAACGAAGGCCTCAAAGAGGTCTAATTATCCCCTTGCAGACTTAACAAACAGAGTGTTTCCAAACTGCTCTATGAAAAGAAAGGCTAAACTATGTGAATTGAACGCACACATCACAAAGTAGTTTCTGAGAATGATTCTGTCTAGTTTTTAAAAGAAGATACTACCTTTCCTACAATTGGCCTGAAGTCGCTTGAAATCTCCACTTGTAAAACCCACAAAAAGTGTTTCAAATCTGCTCTGTCTGAAGAAAGTTTCAACTCTGTCAGCTGAATACACACAACACAAAGAAGTTACTGAGAATTCATCTGTCTAGCTTTATATGAAGAATTCCCGTTTCCAACGAAGGCCTCAAAGAGGTCTAAATATCCCCTTGCACACTTAACAAACAGTGTGTTTCCAAACTGCTCTTTGAAAAGAAAGGTTAAACTCTGTTAGTTGAACGCACACATCACAAATAGTTTCTGAGAATGATTCTGTCTAGTTTTTATACAAAGATATTTCGATTTCTAAGATTGGCCTCAAATCGCTTGGAATCTCCACTTCCAAATTCCACAAAAGAGTGTTTCCAAACTGCTCTGTGTAAAGGAAGTTTCAACTCTGTGAGTTGAATACACACAACACAAAGAAGTTACTGGGAGTTCATCTGTCTAGCAATATACTGAGAAAACCCGTTTCCAAAGAAGGACTCAAAATGGTCCAAATATCCTCTTCCAAACTTCACAGAGTGTTGCTAAACTGCTCTATGAAAAGAAAGGTGAAACTCTGTGAGTTGAACGCACACATCACAAAGAAGATTCTGAGAATGATTCTGTCTAGTTTTTATACAAAGATATTTCGATTTGTAAGATTGGCCTCAAATCGCTTGAAATGTCCACGTGCAAATTCCACAAAGGAGTGTTTCCAAACTGCTCTGTCTAAAGGAAGGTTCAACTGTGTGATTTGAATACACACAAGACAAAGAAGTTACTGAGAATTCATCTGTCTAGCTTTATATGAAGAAATCCCGTTTCCAACGAAGGCCTCATAGAGGTCTGATTATCCCCTTGCAGACTTAACAAACAGAGTGTTTCCAAACTGCTCTATGAAAAGAAACGTTAAACTCTGTGAGTTGAACGCACAAATCAAAAGGTAGTTTCTGAGAATGATTCTCTCTAGTTTTTAAACGAAGTTATTTCCTTTCCTACAATTGGCTTCAAATCGCTTGAAATGTCCACTTGCAAATTCCACAAAAAGAGTGTTTCCAAACTGCTCTGTCTAAAGGAAGGTTCAACTCTGTGAGTTGAATACAAACTACACAAAGAAGTTACTGAGAATTCATCTGTCTAGCTTTATATGACGAAATCCCGATTCCAACGAAGACCTCAAAGAGGTCTAAATATCCCCTTGCAGACTTAACAAACGGAGTGTTTCAAAACTGCTCTATGAAAAGAAAGGTTAAACTCTGTGAGTTGAATGCACACTTCACAAAGTAGTTTCTGAGAATGATTCTGTCTAGGTTTTAAACTAAGATATTTCAATTTCTAAGATTGGCACCAAATCGCTTGAAATCTCCACTTGCAAATTCCACAAGAAGAGTGTTTCCAAACTGGTCTGCCTAAAGGAAAGTTCAACTCTGTGAGTTGAATACACACAACACAAAGAAGTTACTGGGAGTTCATCTGTCTAGCAGTATACTGAGAAATCCCGTTTCCAACGAAGGCCTCAAAGTGGTCCAAATATACTCTTGCAAACTTAACAGAGTGTTTCCAAACCACTCTATGAAAACAAAGGTGAAACTCTGTGAGTTGAACGCACACATCACAAAGTAGTTTCTGAGAATGATTCTGTCTAGTTTTTATACAAAGATATTTCGATTTGTAAGATTGGCCTCAAATCGCTTGAAATGTCCACTTGCAAATTCCACAAAAAGAGTGTTTCCAAACTGCTCTGTCTAAAGGAGGGTTCAACTGTGTGAGTTGAATACACACAACACAAAGAAGTTACTGAGAATTCATCTGTCTAGCTTTATATGAAGAAATCCCGTTTCCAACGAAGGCCTCAAAGAGGTCTAATTATCCCCTTGCAGACTTAACAAACAGAGTGTTTCCAAACTGCTCTATGAAAAGAAAGGCTAAACTATGTGAATTGAACGCACACATCACAAAGTAGTTTCTGAGAATGATTCTGTCTAGTTTTTAAAAGAAGATACTACCTTTCCTACAATTGGCCTGAAGTCGCTTGAAATCTCCACTTGTAAAACCCACAAAAAGTGTTTCAAATCTGCTCTGTCTGAAGAAAGTTTCAACTCTGTCAGCTGAATACACACAACACAAAGAAGTTACTGAGAATTCATCTGTCTAGCTTTATATGAAGAATTCCCGTTTCCAACGAAGGCCTCAAAGAGGTCTAAATATCCCCTTGCACACTTAACAAACAGTGTGTTTCCAAACTGCTCTTTGAAAAGAAAGGTTAAACTCTGTTAGTTGAACGCACACATCACAAATAGTTTCTGAGAATGATTCTGTCTAGTTTTTATACAAAGATATTTCGATTTCTAAGATTGGCCTCAAATCGCTTGGAATCTCCACTTCCAAATTCCACAAAAGAGTGTTTCCAAACTGCTCTGTGTAAAGGAAGTTTCAACTCTGTGAGTTGAATACACACAACACAAAGAAGTTACTGGGAGTTCATCTGTCTAGCAATATACTGAGAAAACCCGTTTCCAAAGAAGGACTCAAAATGGTCCAAATATCCTCTTCCAAACTTCACAGAGTGTTGCTAAACTGCTCTATGAAAAGAAAGGTGAAACTCTGTGAGTTGAACGCACACATCACAAAGAAGATTCTGAGAATGATTCTGTCTAGTTTTTATACAAAGATATTTCGATTTGTAAGATTGGCCTCAAATCGCTTGAAATGTCCACGTGCAAATTCCACAAAGGAGTGTTTCCAAACTGCTCTGTCTAAAGGAAGGTTCAACTGTGTGATTTGAATACACACAAGACAAAGAAGTTACTGAGAATTCATCTGTCTAGCTTTATATGAAGAAATCCCGTTTCCAACGAAGGCCTCATAGAGGTCTGATTATCCCCTTGCAGACTTAACAAACAGAGTGTTTCCAAACTGCTCTATGAAAAGAAACGTTAAACTCTGTGAGTTGAACGCACAAATCAAAAGGTAGTTTCTGAGAATGATTCTCTCTAGTTTTTAAACGAAGTTATTTCCTTTCCTACAATTGGCTTCAAATCGCTTGAAATGTCCACTTGCAAATTCCACAAAAAGAGTGTTTCCAAACTGCTCTGTCTAAAGGAAGGTTCAACTCTGTGAGTTGAATACAAACTACACAAAGAAGTTACTGAGAATTCATCGGTCTAGCTTTTTATGACGAAATCCCGATTCCAACAAAGACCTCAAAGAGGTCTAAATATCCCCTTGCAGAGTTAACAAACGGAGTGTTTCAAAACTGCTCTATGAAAAGAAAGGTTAAACTCTGTGAGTTGAATGCACACTTCACAAAGTAGTTTCTGAGAATGATTCTGTCTAGGTTTTAAACTAAGATATTTCAATTTCTAAGATTGGCACCAAATCGCTTGAAATCTCCACTTGCAAATTCCACAAGAAGAGTGTTTCCAAACTGGTCTGCCTAAAGGAAAGTTCAACTCTGTGAGTTGAATACACACAACACAAAGAAGTTACTGGGAGTTCATCTGTCTAGCAGTATACTGAGAAATCCCGTTTCCAACGAAGGCCTCAAAGTGGTCCAAATATACTCTTGCAAACTTAACAGAGTGTTTCCAAACCACTCTATGAAAACAAAGGTGAAACTCTGTGAGTTGAACGCACACATCACAAAGTAGTTTCTGACAATGATTCTGTCTAGTTTTTAAACGAACATATATCCTTTACAACAATTGGCCTCAAATCGCTTGAAATCTCCACTTGTAAAATCCGCAAAAAGAGTGTTTCAAATCTGCTCTGTCTAAAGAAAGTTTCAACTCTGTGAGCTGAATACACACAACACAAAGAAGTTACTGAGAATTCATCTGTCTAGCTTTATATGAAGAATTCCCGTTTCCAACGAAGGCCTCAAAGAGGTCTAAATATCCCCTTGCAGACTTAACAAACAGAGTGTTTCCAAACTGCTCTCTGAAAAGAAAGGTTAAACTCTGTAAGTTGAACGCACACATCACAAAGTAGTTTCTGAGATTGATTCTGTCTTGTTTTTATACAAAGATATTTCGATTTCTTAGATTGGCCTCAAATCGCTTGGAATCTCCACTTGCAAATTCCACAAAAAGAGTGTTTCCAAACTGCTCTGTGTAAAGGAAGTTTCAACTCTGTGAGTTGAATACACACAACACAAAGAAGTTACTGGGAGTTCATCTGTCTAGCAATATACTGAGAAAACCCGTTTCCAAAGAAGGCCTCAAAATGGTCCAAATATCCTCTTCCAAACTTCACAGAGTGTTGCTAAACTGCTCTATGAAAAGAAAGGTGAAACTCTGTGAGTTGAACGCACACATCACAAAGAAGATTCTGAGAATGATTCTGTCTAGTTTTTATACAAAGATATTTCGATTTGTAAGATTGGCCTCAAATCGCTTGAAATGTCCACGTGCAAATTCCACAAAAAGAGTGTTTCCAAACTGCTCTGTCTAAAGGAAGGTTCAACTGTGTGAGTTGAATACACACAACACAAAGAAGTTACTGAGAATTCATCTGTCTAGCTTTATATGAAGAAATCCCGTTTCCAACGAAGGCCTCATAGAGGTCTAATTATCCCCTTGCAGACTTAACAAACAGAGTGTTTCCAAACTGCTCTATGAAAAGAAACGTTAAACTCTGTGAGTTGAACGCACACATCACAAAGTAGTTTCTGAGAATGATTCTGTCTAGTTTTTAAAGAAGATACTACCTTTCCTACAATTGGCCTGAAGTCGCTTGAAATCTCCACTTGTAAAATCCACAAAAAGAGTGTTTCAAATCTGTTCTGTCTATAAAAAGTTTCAATACTGTGAGCTGAATACACACAACACAAAGAAGTTACTGAGAATTCATCTGTCTAGCTTTATATGAAGAATTCCCATTTCCAACGAAGGCCTCAAAGAGGTCTAAACATCCCCTTGCAGACTTAACAAACAGAGTGTTTTCAAACTGCTCTATGAAAACAAAGTTTAAACTCTGTTAGTTGAACGCACACATCACAAAGTAGTTTCAGAGAATGATTCTGTCTAGTTTTTATACAAAGATATTTCGATTTCTAAGATTGGCCTCAAATCGCTTGAAATCTCCACTTGCAAATTCCACATAAAGAGTGTTTCCAAACTGCTCTGTCTAAAAGAAGGTTCAACTCTGTGAGTTGAATACACAACACAAAGAAGTTACTGGGAGTTCATCTGTCTAGCAATATACTGAGAAAACCCGGTTCCATAGAAGGCCTCAAAATGGTCCAAATATTCTTTTCCAAACTTAACAGAGTGTTGCTAAACTGCTCTACGAAAAGAAAGGTGAAACTCTGTGAGTTGAACGCACACATCACAAAGTAGTTTCTGAGAATGATGCTGTCAGGTTTTTATGCAAAGATATTACGATTTGTAAGATTGGCCTCAAATCGCTTGAAATGTCCACTTGCAAATTCCACAAAAAGAGTGTTTCCAAACTGCTCTGTCTAAAGGAAGGTTCAACTGTGTGAGTTGAATACACACAACACAAAGAAGTTACTGAGAATTCATCTGTCTAGCTTTATATGAAGAAATCCCGTTTCCAACGAAGGCCTCAAAGAGGTCTAATTATACCCTTGCAGACTTAACAAACAGAGTGTTTCCAAACTGCTCTATGAAAAAAAGGTTAAACTATGTGAATTGAACGCACACATCACAAAGTAGTTTCTGAGAATGATTCTGTCTAGTTTTTAAAAGAAGATACTACCTTTCCTACAATTGGCCTGAAGTCGCTTGAAATCTCCACTTGTAAAACCCACAAAAAGAGTGTTTCAAATCTGCTCTGTCTAAAGAAAGTTTCAACTCTGTCAGCTGAATACACACAACACAAAGAAGTTACTGAGAATTCATCTGTCTAACTTTATAAGAAGAATTCCCGTTTCCAACGAAGGCCTCAAAGAGGTCTAAATATCCCCTTGCACACTTAACAAACAGTGTGTTTCCAAACTGCTCTTTGAAAAGAAAGGTTAAACTCTGTTAGTTGAACGCACACATCACAAATAGTTTCTGAGAATGATTCTGTCTAGTTTTTAAAAGAAGATACTTCCTTTCCTACAATTGGCCTGAAGTCGCTTGAAATCTCCACTTGTGAAATCCACAAAAAGAGTGTTTCAAATCTGCTCTGTGTAAAGGAAGTTTCAACTCTGTGAGTTGAATACACACAACACAAAGAAGTTACTGGGAGTTCATCTGTCTACCAATATACTGAGAAGACCCGTTTCCAAAGAAGGCCTCAAAGTGGTCCAAATATCCTCTTCCAAACTTAACAGAGTGTTGCTAAACTGCTCTATGAAAAGAAAGGTGAAACTCTGTGAGTTGAACGCACACATCACAAAGTAGTTTCTGAGAATGATTCTGTCTAGTTTTTATACAAAGATATTTCGATTTGTAAGATTGGCCTCAAATCGCTTGAAATCTCCACTTGCAAATTCCACAAAAAGAGTGTTTCCAAACTGCTCTGTTTAAAGGAAGGTGCAACTGTGTGAGTTGAATACACACAACACAAAGAAGTTACTGAGAATTCATCTGTCTAGCTTTATATGAAGAAATCCCGTTTCCAACGAAGGCCTCAAAGAGGTCTAATTATCCCCTTGCAGACTTAACAAACAGAGTGTTTCCAAACTGCTCTATGAAAAGAATGGTTAAACTCTCTGTGTTGAACGCACACATCACAAAGTAGTTACAGAGAATGATTCTGTCTAGTTTTTATACAAAGATATTTCGATTTCTAAGATTGGCCTCAAATCGCTTGAAATCTCCACTTGCAAATTCCACATAAAGAGTGTTTCCAAACTGCTCTGTCGAAAAGAAGGTTTAACTATGTGAGTTGAATACACACAACACAAAGAAGTTACTGGGAGTTCATCTGTCTAGCAGTATACTGAGAAATCCCGTTTCCAACGAAGGCCTCAAAGTGGTCCAAATATACTCTTGCAAACTTAACAGAGTGTTTCCAAACCAATCTATGAAAACAAAGGTGAAACTCTGTGAGTTGAACGCACACATCACAAAGTAGTTTCTGACAATGATTCTGTCTAGTTTTTAAACGAACATATATCCTTTACAACAATTGGCCTCAAATCGCTTGAAATCTCCACTTGTAAAATCCGCAAAAAGAGTGTTTCAAATCTGCTCTGTCTAAAGGAAGGTTCAACTGTGTGAGTTGAATACACACAACACAAAGAAGTTACTGAGAATTCATCAGTCTAGCTTTATATGAAGAAATCCCGTTTCCAACGAAGGCCTCAAAGAGGTCTAAATATCCCCTTGCAGACTTAACAAACAGAGTGTTTCCAAACTGCTCTATGAAAAGAAAGGTTCAACACTGTGATTTCAATGCACACATCACAGAGTAGTTTCTGAGAATGATTCTGTCTAGTTTTTAAAAGAAGATACTTCCTTTCCTACAATTGGCCTGAAGTCGCTTGAAATCTCCACTTGTAAAATCCACAAAAAGAGTGTTTCAAATCTGCTCTGTCTATAAAAAGTTTCAATACTGTGAGCTGAATACACACAATACAAAGAAGTTACTGAGAATTCATCTGTCTAGCTTTATATGAAGAATTCCCATTTCCAACGAAGGCCTCAAAGAGGTCTAAATATCCCCTTGCAGACTTAACAAACAGAGTGTTTTCAAACTGCTCTATGAAAACAAAGTTTAAACTCTGTTAGTTGAACGCACACATCACAAAGTAGTTTCAGAGAATGATTCTGTCTGGTTTTTATACAAAGATATTTCGATTTCTAAGATTGGCCTCAAATCGCTTGAAATCTCCACTTGCAAATTCCACATAAAGAGTGTTTCCAAACTGCTCTGTCTAAAAGAAGGTTCAACTCTGTGAGTTGAATACACACAACACAATGAAGTTACTGGGAGTTCATCTGTCTAGCAATATACTGAGAAAACCCGGTTCCAAAGAAGGCCTCAAAATGGTCCAAATATCCTCTTCCAAACTTAACAGTGTGTTGCTAAACTGCTCTACGAAAAGAAAGGTGAAACTCTGTGAGTTGAACGCACACATCACAAAGTAGTTTCTGAGAATGATGCTGTCAGGTTTTTATGCAAAGATATTACGATTTGTAAGATTGGCCTCAAATCGCTTGAAATGTCCACTTGCAAATTTCACAAAAAGAGTGTTTCCAAACTGCTCTGTCGAAAGGAAGGTTCAACTGTGTGAGTTGAATACACACAACACAAAGAAGTTACTGAGAATTCATCTGTCTAGCTTTATATGAAGAAATCCCGTTTCCAACGAAGGCCTCAAAGAGGTCTAATTATACCCTTGCAGACTTAACAAACAGAGTGTTTCCAAACTGCTCTATGAAAAAAAGGTTAAACTATGTGAATTGAACGCACACATCACAAAGTAGTTTCTGAGAATGATTCTGTCTAGTTTTTAAAAGAAGATACTACCTTTCCTACAATTGGCCTGAAGTCGCTTGAAATCTCCACTTGTAAAACCCACAAAAAGTGTGTTTCAAATCTGCTCTGTCTAAAGAAAGTTTCAACTCTGTCAGCTGAATACACACAACACAAAGAAGTTACTGAGAATTCATCTGTCTAACTTTATATGAAGAATTCCCGTTTCCAACGAAGGCCTCAAAGAGGTCTAAATATCCACTTGCACACTTAACAAACAGTGTGTTTCCAAACTGCTCTTTGAAAAGAAAGGTTAAACTCTGTTAGTTGAACGCACACATCACAAATAATTTCTGAGAATGATTCTGTCTAGTTTTTAAAAGAAGATACTTCCTTTCCTACAATTGGCCTGAAGTCGCTTGAAATCTCCACTTGTGAAATCCACAAAAAGAGTGTTTCAAATCTGCTCTGTGTAAAGGAAGTTTCAACTCTGTGAGTTGAATACACACAACACAAAGAAGTTACTGGGAGTTCATCTGTCTACCAATATACTGAGAAGACCCGTTTCCAAAGAAGGCCTCAAAGTGGTCCAAATATCCTCTTCCAAACTTAACAGAGTGTTGCTAAACTGCTCTATGAAAAGAAAGGTGAAACTCTGTGAGTTGAACGCACACATCACAAAGTAGTTTCTGAGAATGATTCTGTCTAGTTTTCATACAAAGATATTTCGATTTGTAAGATTGGCCTCAAATCGCTTGAAATGTCCACTTGCAAATTCCACAAAAAGAGTGTTTCCAAACTGCTCTGTTTAAAGGAAGGTGCAACTGTGTGAGTTGAATACACACAACACAAAGAAGTTACTGAGAATTCATCTGTCTAGCTTTATATGAAGAAATCCCGTTTCCAACGAAGGCCTCAAAGAGGTCTAATTATCCCCTTGCAGACTTAACAAACAGAGTGTTTCCAAACTGCTCTATGAAAAGAATGGTTAAACTCTCTGTGTTGAACGCACACATCACAAAGTAGTTTCAGAGAATGATTCTGTCTAGTTTTTATACAAAGATATTTCGATTTCTAAGATTGGCCTCAAATCGCTTGAAATCTCCACTTGCAAATTCCACATAAAGAGTGTTTCCAAACTGCTCTGTCGAAAAGAAGGTTTAACTATATGAGTTGAATACACACAACACAAAGAAGTTACTGGGAGTTCATCTGTCTAGCAGTATACTGAGAAATCCCGTTTCCAACGAAGGCCTCAAAGTGGTCCAAATATACTCTTGCAAACTTAACAGAGTGTTTCCAAACCAATCTATGAAAACAAAGGTGAAACTCTGTGAGTTGAACGCACACATCACAAAGTAGTTTCTGACAATGATTCTGTCTAGTTTTTAAACGAACATATATCCTTTACAACAATTGGCCTCAAATCGCTTGAAATCTCCACTTGTAAAATCCGCAAAAAGAGTGTTTCAAATCTGCTCTGTCTAAAGAAAGGTTCAACTGTGTGAGTTGAATACACACAACACAAAGAAGTTACTGAGAATTCAAAATCCCGTTTCCAACGAAGGCCTCAAAGAGGTCTAAATATCCCCTTGCAGACTTAACAAACAGAGTGTTTCCAAACTGCTCTATGAAAAGAAAGGTTCAACACTGTGATTTCAATGCACACATCACAGAGTAGTTTCTGAGAATGATTCTGTCTAGTTTTTAAAAGAAGATAATTCCTTTCCTACAATTGGCCTGAAGTCGCTTGAAATCTCCACTTGTAAAATCCACAAAAAGAGTGTTTCAAATCTGCTCTGTCTATAAAAAGTTTCAATACTGTGAGCTGAATACACACAACACAAAGAAGTTACTGAGAATTCATCTGTCTAGCTTTATATGAAGAATTCCCATTTCCAACGAAGGCCTCAAAGAGGTCTAAATATCCCCTTGCAGACTTAACAAACAGAGTGTTTCCAAACTGCTCTATGAAAACAAAGTTTAAACTCTGTTAGTTGAACGCACACATCACAAAGTAGTTTCAGAGAATGATTCTGTCTAGTTTTTATACAAAGATATTTCGATTTGTAAGATTGGCCTCAAATCGCTTGAAATCTCCACTTGCAAATTCCACATAAAGAGTGTTTCCAAACTGCTCTGTCTAAAAGAAGGTTCAACTCTGAGAGTTGAATACACACAACAGAAAGAAGTTACTGGGAGTTCATCTGTCTAGCAATATACTGAGAAAACCCGTTTCCAAAGAAGGCCTCAAAGTGGTCCAAATATACTCTTCCAAACTTAACAGAGTGTTGCTAAACTGCTCTATGAAAAGAAAGGTGAAACTCTGTGAGTTGAACGCACACATCACAAAGTAGTTTCTGAGAATGATGCTGTCAGGTTTTTATGCAAAGATATTTCGATTTTTAAGATTGGCCTCAAATCGCTTGAAATGCCCACTTGCAAATTCCACAAAAAGAGTGTTTCCAAACTGCTCTGTCTAAAGGAAGGTTCAACTGTGTGAGTTGAATACGCACAACACAAAGAAGTTACTGAGAATTCATCTGTCTAGCTTTATATGAAGAAATCCCGTTTCCAACGGAGGCCTCAAAGAGGTCTAATTATACCCTTGCAGACTTAACAAACAGAGTGTTTCCAAACTGCTCTATGAAAAAAAGTTTAAACTATGTGAATTGAATGCACACATCACAAAGTAGTTTCTGAGAATGATTCTGTCTAGTTTTTAAAAGAAGATACTACCTTTCCTACAATTGGCCTGAAGTCGCTTGAAATTTCCACTTGTAAAACCCACAAAAAGAGTGTTTCAAATCTGCTCTGTCTAAAGAAAGTTTCAACTCTGTCAGCTGAATACACACAAAACAAAGAAGTTACTGAGAATTCATCTGTCTAACTTTATATGAAGAATTCCCGTTTCCAACGAAGGCCTCAAAGAGGTCTAAATATCCCCTTGCACACTTAACACACAGTGTGTTTCCAAAGTGCTCTTTGAAAAGAAAGGTTAAACACTGTTAGTTGAACGCACTCATCACAAATAGTTTCTGAGAATGATTCTGTCTAGTTTTTAAAAGAAGATACTTCCTTTCCTACAATTGGCCTGAAGTCGCTTGAAATCTCCACTTGTAAAATCCACAAAAAGAGAGTTTCAAATCTGCTCTGTCTAAAGAAATTTCCAACTCTGTGACCTGAATACACACAACACAAAGAAGTTACTGAGAATTCATCTGTCTAGCTTTATATGAAGAATTCCCGTTTCCAACGAAGGCCTCAAAATGGTCCAAATATCCTCTTCCAAACTTAACAGAGTGTTGCTAAACTGCTCTATGAAAAGAAAGGTTAAAGTCTGTGAGTTGAAGGCACACATCCCAAAGTAGTTTCTGAGAATGATTCTGTCTAGTTTTTATACAAAGATATTTCGATTTGTAAGATAGGCCACAAATCGCTTGAAATCTCCACTTGCAAATTCCACAAAAAGAGTGTTTCCAAACTGCTCTGTGTAAAGGAAGTTTCAACTCTGTGAGTTGAATACACACAACACAAAGAAGTTACTGGGAGTTCATCTGTCTAGCAATATACTGAGAAAACCCGTTTCCAAAGAAGGCCTCAAAATGGTCCAAATATCCTCTTCCAAACTTCACAGAGTGTTGCTAAACTGCTCTATGAAAAGAAAGGTGAAACTCTGTGAGTTGAACGCACACATCACAAAGTAGTTTCTGAGAATGATGCTGTCAGGTTTTTATTCAAAGATATTTCGATTTGTAAGATTGGCCTCAAATCGCTTGAAATGGCCACTTGCAAATTCCACAAAAAGAGTGTTTCCAAACTGCTCTGTCTAAAGGAAGGTTCAACTGTGTGAGTTGAATACACACAACACAAAGAAGTTACTGAGAATTCATCTGTCTAGCCTTATATGAAGAAATCCCGTTTCCAACGAAGGCCTCAAAGAGGTCTAATTATACCCTTGCAGACTTAACAAACAGAGTGTTTCCAAACTGCTCTATGAAAAAAAGCTTAAACTATGTGAATTGAACGCACACATCACAAAGTAGTTTCTGAGAATGATTCTGTCTAGTTTTTAAAAGAAGATACTACCTTTCCTACAATTGGTCTGAAGTTGCTTGAAATCTCCACTTGTAAAACCCACAAAAAGAGTGTTTCAAATCTGCTCTGTCTAAAGAAAGTTTCAACTCTGTCAGCTGAATACACACAACACAAAGAAGTTACTGAGAATTCATCTGTCTAACTTTATATGAAGAATTCCCGTTTCCAACGAAGGCCTCAAAGAGGTCTAAATATCCCCTTGCACACTTAAAAAAACAGTGTGTTTCCAAACTGCTCTTTGAAAAGAAAGGTTGAACTCTGTTAGTTGAACGCACACATCACAAATAGTTTCTGAGAATGATTCTGTCTAGTTTTTAAAAGAAGATACTTCCTTTCCTACAATTGGCCTGAAGTCGCTTGAAATCTCCAATTGTAAAATCCACAAAAAGAGTGTTTCAAATCTGCTCTGTCTAAAGAAATTTTCAACTCTGTGACCTGAATACACACAACACAAAGAAGTTACTGAGAATTCATCTGTCTAGCTTTATATGAAGAATTCCCGTTTCCAACGAAGGCCTCAAAATTGTCCAAATATCCTCTTCCAAACTTAACAGAGTGTTGCAAAACTGCTCTATGAAAAGAAAGGTTAAAGTCTGTGAGTTGAAGGCACACATCCCAAAGTAGTTTCTGAGAATGATTCTGTCTAGTTTTTATACAAAGATATTTCGATTTGTAAGATAGGCCTCAAATCGCTTGAAATCTCCAATTGCAAATTCCACAAAAAGAGTGTTTCCAAACTGCTCTGTGTAAAGGAAGTTTCAACTCTGTGAGTTGAATACACACAACACAAAGAAGTTACTGGGAGTTCATCTGTCTAGCAATATACTGAGAAAACCCGTTTCCAAAGAAGGCCTCAAAATGGTCCAAATATCCTCTTCCAAACTTAACAGAGTGTTGCTAAACTGCTCTATGAAAAGAAAGGTGAAACTCTGTGAGTTGAACGCACACATCACAAAGTAGTTTCTGAGAATGATGCTGTCTAGTTTTTATACAAAGATATTTCGATTTGTAAGATTGGCCTCAAATCGCTTGAAATGTCCACTTGCAAATTCCACAAAAAGAGTGTTTCCAAACTGCTCTCTCTAAAGGAGGGTTCAACTGTGTGAGTTGAATACACACAACACAAAGAAGTTACTGAGAATTCATCTGTCTAGCTTTATATGAAGAAATCCCGTTTCCAACGAAGGCCTCAAAGATGTCTAATTATCCCCTTGCAGACTTAACAAACAGAGTGTTTCCAAACTGCTCTATGAAAAGAAAGGCTAAACTCTGTGAGTTGAACGCACACATCACAAAGTAGTTTCTGAGAATGATTCTGTCTAGTTTTTAAAAGGAGATACTACCTTTCCTACAATTGGCCTGAAGTCGCTTGAAATCTCCACTTGTAAAACCCACAAAAAGTGTTTCAAATCTGCTCTGTCTGAAGAAAGTTTCAACTCTGTCAGCTGAATACACACAACACAAAGAAGTTACTGAGAATTCATCTGTCTAACTTTATATGAAGAATTCCCGTTTCCAACGAAGGCCTCAAAGAGGTCTAAATATCCCCTTGCACACTTAACAAACAGTGTGTTTCCAAACTGCTCTTTGAAAAGAAAGGTTAAACTCTGTTAGTTGAACGCACACATCACAAATACTTTCTGAGAATGATTCTGTCTAGTTTTTAAAAGAAGATACTTCCTTTCCTACAATTGGCCTGAAGTCGCTTGAAATCTCCACTTGTAAAATCCACAAAAAGAGTGTTTCAAATCTGCTCTGTCTAAAGAAATTTTCAACTCCGTGTCCTGAGTACACACAACACAAAGAAGTTACTGAGAATTCATCTGTCTAGCTTTATATGAAGAATTCCCGTTTCCAACGAAGGCCTCAAAATGGTCCAAATATCCTCTTCCAAACTTAACAGAGTGTTGCTAAACTGCTCTATGGAAAGAAAGGTTAAAGTCTGTGAGTTGAAGGCACACATCACAAAGTAGTTTCTGAGAATGATTCTGTCTAGTTTTTAAAAGAAGATACTTCCTTTCCTACAATTGGCCTGAAGGCGCTTGAAATCTCCACTTGTAAAACCCACAAAAAGAGTGTTTCAAATCTGCTCTGTCTAAAGAAAGTTTCAACTCTGTCAGCTGAATACACACAACACAAAGAAGTTACTGAGAATTCATCTGTCTAGCTTTATATGAAGAATTCCCGTTTCCAACGAAGGCCTCAAAGAGGTCTAAATGTCCCCTTGCAGACTTAACAAACATAGTGTTTCCAAACTGCTCTTTGAAAAGAAAGGTTACACTCTGTGAGTTGAACGCACACATCACAAAGTATTTTCTGAGAGTGATTCTGTCTAGTTTTTATAAAAAGATATTTCGATTTCTAAGATTGGCCTCAAATCGCTTTAAATCTCTACTTGCAAATTCAACAAAAAGAGTGTTTCCAAACTGCTCTGTGTAAAGGAAGTTTCAACTCTGTGAGTTGAATACACACAACACAAAGAAGTTACTGAGAATTCATCTGTCTAGCTTTATATGAAGAATACCCGTTTCCAACGAAGGCCTCAAAGAGGTCTAAATATCCCCTTGCAGACTTAACAAACAGTGTGTTTCCAAACTCCTCTTTGAAAAGAAAGGTTAAACTCTGTTAGTTGAACGCACACATCACAAATAGTTTCTGAGAATGATTCTATCTAGTTTTTAAAAGAAGATACTTCCTTTCCTATAATTGGCCTGAAGTCGCTTGAAATCTCCACTTGTAAAATCCACAAAAAGAGTGTTTCAAATCTGCTCTGTGTAAAGGAAGTTTCAACCCTGTGAGTTGAACACACACAGCACAAAGAAGTTACTGGGAGTTCATCTGTCTACCAATATACTGAGAAGACCCGTTTCAAAAGAAGGCCTCAAAGTGGTCTAAATATCCTCTTCCAAACTCAACAGAGTGTTGCTAAACTGCTCTATGAAAAGAAAGGTGAAACTCTGTGAGTTGAACGCACACATCACAAAGTAGTTTCTGAGAATGATTCTGTCTAGTTTTTATACAAAGATATTTCGATTTGTAAGATTGGCCTCAAATCGCTTGAAATCTCCACTTGCAAATTCCACAAAAAGAGTGTTTCCAAACTGCTCTGTTTAAAGGAAGGTGCAACTGTGTGAGTTGAATACACACAACACAAAGAAGTTACTGAGAATTCATCTGTCTAGCTTTATATGAAGAAATCCCGTTTCCAACGAAGGCCTCAAAGAGGTCTAATTATCCCCTTGCAGACTTAACAAACAGAGTGTTTCCAAACTGCTCTATGAAAAGAAAGGTTAAACTCTCTGTGTTGAACGCACACATCACAAAGTAGTTTCAGAGAATGATTCTGTCTCGTTTTTATACAAAGATATTTCGATTTCTAAGATTGGCCTCAAATCGCTTGAAATCTCCACTTGCAAATTCCACATAAAGAGTGTTTCCAAACTGCTCTGTCTAAAAGAAGTTTTAACTATGTTAGTTGAATACACACAACACAAAGAAGTTACTGGGAGTTCATCTGTCTAGCAGTATACTGAGAAATCCCGTTTCCAACGAAGGCCTCAAAGTGGTCCAAATATACTCTTGCAAACTTAACAGAGTGTTTCCAAACCACTCTATGAAAACAAAGGTGAAACTCTGTGAGTTGAACGCACACATCACAAAGTAGTTTCTGACAATGATTCTGTCTAGTTTTTAAACGAACATATATCCTTTACAACAATTGGCCTCAAATCGCTTGAAATCTCCACTTGTAAAATCCGCAAAAAGAGTGTTTCAAATCTGCTCTGTCTAAAGAAAGTTTCAACTCTGTGAGCTGAATACACACAACACAAAGAAGTTACTGAGAATTCATCTGTCTAGCTTTATATGAAGAATTCCCGTTTCCAACGAAGGCCTCAAAGAGGTCTAAATATCCCCTTGCAGACTTAACAAACAGAGTGTTTCCAAACTGCTCTATGAAAAGAAAGGTTAAACTCTGTAAGTTGAACGCACACATCACAAAGTAGTTTCTGAGATTGATTCTGTCTTGTTTTTATACAAAGATATTTCGATTTCTTAGATTGGCCTCAAATCGCTTGGAATCTCCACTTGCAAATTCCACAAAAAGAGTGTTTCCAAACTGCTCTGTGTAAAGGAAGTTTCAACTCTGTGAGTTGAATACACACAACACAAAGAAGTTACTGGGAGTTCATCTGTCTAGCAATATACTTAGAAAACCCGTTTCCAAAGAAGGCCTCAAAATGGTCCAAATATAATCTTCCAAACTTCACAGAGTGTTGCTAAACTGCTCTATGAAAAGAAAGGTGAAACTCTGTGAGTTGAACGCACACATCACAAAGAAGATTCTGAGAATGATTCTGTCTAGTTTTTATACAAAGATATTTCGATTTGTAAGATTGGCCTCAAATCGCTTGAAATGTCCACGTGCAAATACCACAAAAAGAGTGTTTCCAAACTGCTCTGTCTAAAGGAAGGTTCAACTGTGTGAGTTGAATACACACAACACAAAGAAGTTACTGAGAATTCATCTGTCTTGCTTTATATGAAGAAATCCCGTTTCCAACGAAGGCCTCATAGAGGTCTAATTATCCCCTTGCAGACTTAACAAACAGAGTGTTTCCAAACTGCTCTATGAAAAGAAACGTTAAACTCTGTGAGTTGAACGCACACATCACAAAGTAGTTTCTGAGAATGATTCTGTCTAGTTTTTAAAGAAGATACTACCTTTCCTACAATTGGCCTGAAGTCGCTTGAAATCTCCACTTGTAAAATCCACAAAAAGAGTGTTTCAAATCTGCTCTGTCTATAAAAAGTTTCAATACTGTGAGCTGAATACACACAACACAAAGAAGTTACTGAGAATTCATCTGTCTAGCTTTATATGAAGAATTCCCATTTCCAACGAAGGCCTCAAAGAGGTCTAAATATCCCCTTGCAGACTTAACAAACAGAGTGTTTTCAAACTGCTCTATGAAAACAAAGTTTAAACTCTGTTAGTTGAACGCACACATCACAAAGTAGTTTCAGAGAATGATTCTGTCTAGTTTTTATACAAAGATATTTCGATTTCTAAGATTGGCCTCAAATCGCTTGAAATCTCCACTTGCAAATTCCACATAAAGAGTGTTTCCAAACTGCTCTGTCTAAAAGAAGGTTCAACTCTGTGAGTTGAATACACACAACACAAAGAAGTTACTGGGAGTTCATCTGTCTAGCAATATACTGAGAAAACCCGGTTCCAAAGAAGGCCGCAAAATGGTCCAAATATCCTCTTCCAAACTTAACAGAGTGTTGCTAAACTGCTCTACGAAAAGAAAGGTGAAACTCTGTGAGTTGAACGCACACATCACAAAGTAGTTTCTGAGAATGATGCTGTCAGGTTTTTATGCAAAGATATTACGATTTGTAAGATTGGCCTCAAATCGCTTGAAATGTCCACTTGCAAATTCCACAAAAAGAGTGTTTCCAAACTGCTCTATCTAAAGGAAGGTTCAACTGTGTGAGTTGAATACACACAACACAAAGAAGTTACTGAGAATTCATCTGTCTAGCTTTATATGAAGAAATCCCGTTTCCAACGAAGGCCTCAAAGAGGTCTAATTATACCCTTGCAGACTTAACAAACAGAGTGTTTCCAAACTGCTCTATGAAAAAAAGGTTAAACTATGTGAATTGAACGCACACATCACAAAGTAGTTTCTGAGAATGATTCTGTCTAGTTTTTAAAAGAAGATACTACCTTTCCTACAATTGGCCTGAAGTCGCTTGAAATCTCCACTTGTAAAACCCACAAAAAGAGTGTTTCAAATCTGCTCTGTCTAAAGAAAGTTTCAACTCTGTCAGCTGAATACACACAACACAAAGAAGTTACTGAGAATTCATCTGTCTAACTTTATATGAAGAATTCCCGTTTCCAACGAAGGCCTCAAAGAGGTCTAAATATCCCCTTGCACACTTAACAAACAGTGTGTTTCCAAACTGCTCTTTGAAAAGAAAGGTTAAACTCTGTTAGTTGAACGCACACATCGCAAATAGTTTCTGAGAATGATTCTGTCTAGTTTTTAAAAGAAGATACTTCGTTTCCTACAATTGGCCTGAAGTCGCTTGAAATCTCCACTTGTGAAATCCACAAAAAGAGTGTTTCAAATCTACTCTGTGTAAAGGAAGTTTCAACTCTGTGAGTTGAATACACACAACACAAAGAAGTTACTGGGAGTTCATCTGTCTACCAATATACTGAGAAGAC